>NC_041400.2:88050203-88650203 GCF_900747795.2 Erpetoichthys calabaricus | reverse complement strand
GCATCATGTTATCCAAGGCTGGCAAAGGTGGCAAAATCCTTTTTGTGTATTCCAGCAACATACCCGCCATCAGAGCATCTATTTTCTGCAGCAAGAAACATTGCATTAAAGTGCAGAGCAAGCCTCAGTTCTGAGCATGCTGATATGCTCACTTTTCTTCATTGCAACCACCACATGCTCCTTTAAAGGCTAATGCACACAAAAACACACACCCTATCTACCTCATCTAGGGGAGACAATCCTGCTAGAACTTTTTTTATTGCCTCATACAAATGCCACAAAGCTTTCCAAGAAGACAGTAAAGGCTTACATTATGCCTGAGCTGTAGTTATGTTGAAACTTAAAGCTCTGAAAATTACGTTGTACACCTTAAAGGCAATTTTTATGCAATCTTTATGTGTTGTTATTAATATTATTGATTTATGCCTTAGTTTTAGGCTGTATGTATGCCTAGTATTTGTAATTGGTATATTATTTTGTAGTTATTTGTTTTTGTGTTTTATTTTATTTAAAACCCAGAACATAATATGGCACTTAAATGCACTAAATGGGTTTAGTTTTGACAAATAATTTTATTGCAGAAAATTGTTGTTTTTCTAAAAAGGAAATAAATTATCTGTTACTTTTCAGAGAGATGTCTTATTTTCTTTTTTTGTATTTATGCTATTGCTCTCAAATAAAGCAAAAGAATTTCTTATCCAATTACTCAATTAATCAATGGAATAATCAGTAGAATAATTGATTACTTAAATAATTGATTGCTGTAGCCCAAAATATAACAATAGTTTTCTTATAAAGTGATTAAAAGATTTGGTGTACAGTTAAGAAGTAAAAGCCTACAATACAAAGTAAAACTTGAAAACGCAATATAATTAATAGATTTCCCACAGTAATTCCAGTCCAAACCCACTAACACAAAGAGAAACAAATATAACTTGGCTTTCTAGCTTTTCTGCCCAAAAACTCCTCCCACACCACGGACTCCATGCATGAAATAACAGACCACTTCTCCTTTTGAGTCACTATGCTGTAAATATATCTTTGGCAAACACTGCAGCCTTAAGTTTCTGTGGATAGTCCTGTGTAAGCTATTCACATCTAGACACTGCAGATTTGTCCCCATTCTTCCTTTTTGTAATGAATCTTATTTGTAATTGAACTGTAAGTGAACAGTTGAAACTTTTGTAATTGAACTGTATATGAACAGCTGATTTTAATGTTACATATAGAATATTATTTATAATGAAAGATTCTATTTGTATAGTAAAAACCAGGACAATGTCATTTCTTTATGAAAAAGTGAAAGTCTTGGTTATATCTTTGAAATATCATAGTGTAATGGATAGATGCAAGAGACTTAAACCAAAGGTTTCTCGCCCCCCCAACAGAATTTGCATTCATTTATGTATCTATATTTCTACCTACATCCTACAACATAGTAAAGAAAGATGTCGTAAATAAGACAACCTTGAAGCTTAAAATTATAAAATTATTTATTAAAATTAACCATAGTAACATTCACATTACATACAAAAAAATTAAGATAAATGGAGGATATTAATAAAATAAAAATTACAAATAACATTAAAAATAATCCTAATGAGAAGAGTGAACCTGGTGCACTGCTATCAATTTATTAATGTTCGTCTGTATTTTTGTCAGAAGCATTCTTAAATCACTGTTATTAGCTATTTTTTTAGTTAACAGATTTGTGACTGCAGTGAACCCACATTCCACTAAATATGGTAAAGGCAATGCAATTAAAAACATTTGTACTATAGCCCATAATCCAGGATAAAGTGTAGAATATGCTTTTGCGGCCATAACTGTTTGTAGCCATCTTTGAATTTAAATTTCAATTCCTCATGTGTTGTTACTTCTAGCAGTTCTTAATTTTTTTAATATCCTTAATTTTTAATCAATTGTTTAAATTCTTCAGTGTTTGTACTTGAAAAAGGAACCAAAACCCAATTGGGTATGTTCATTTTAAGAATATCTTCATATTGTTGATTGAGGTCAGAATGGCGAGCCTCAAATTGATGACAATATGTAAGCAAGTCTTTGTCGAATTTTTCTACTGCTGATAAATTTGGAAACTGGCAGAATTTATCTCAACCTAGGTTTTGTTTGTACAGAAGAAGTTTTGCCAACACACGCAGAAATAACAGTTTTTGTTTTGATTAAATTCAGCTCATCACCTTGGAGCTGTAGATTTGTTTCATTAAACTTGTTAAATAAGCCTGTCAAATAAGCCATGGCACTTTTGGAATAAATTTATCAAGAAATAATTAAGTTAAAAATACATCAATATGCAATTAAAAATCAGCAGTTAGTTTAAATTTATTTTGTCCTTATTTAAATAATTGTTCCTTATTAACTCGTGCCTTATTTACCAATTAACACAGATGATTTGACATATAAATAAATGTTAATGGTTAACAATTTTTTTTAACAATTTCATTCCCATTTTCATCAGTATTGCAATAAAAATGACAAATATATTGACTGTACACTTCAAACAGTATTACACCGACATATGCCTGCTACGATTTCATCATTAGTAAGAACTAGAAGACACAAAAACCTACAGTAGATATAAACCCAGGAGTGGCCCTCTACCAGGCTGAAAAAGGTTAAAAAATTTTCAAAAAATCTTTTGCTGCATCATATAGAGAATCTATACCACATGCAGAACTGGGAAGAACTGGGCAGAATTTAACAGGAGACAATATCACATAAGAAGATTTGGATATATTTAGAGTCCTGGAGACCTCATCCATCAAGCTGCATCCCTGATTTGGCCATTCCATGGCTGAAACAGCGCTGGGCCAGCCAATCCGATGAAAGGACCCCTCTTTCCCACGATTCCTGCGATCCTCCATCAGGGATGGTTTTATCTTCGGTAGGCAAAACAACTTGACAGGTGGGCCATGGCACCAAGTGCCACATTTGAGTACCGAGAAGAGAAACAGAATAGGTGAGGGTTAGTATCCAATTATAACTATCATGTTACTTACTGTATGTTTTAGTGCTAATGACTAACAACAGAGATGCAGTCTGTACAGTTAATCAGCAGCTCTAGTCAGGATATGCTAAACTGAAGTACAGTAATCCCTCCTCCATCGCGGGGGTTGCGTTCCAGAGCCACCCGCGAAATAAGAAAATCCGCGAAGTAGAAACCATATGTTTATATGGTTATTTTTATATTGTCATGCTTGGGTCACAGATTTGCGCAGAAACACAGGAGGTTGTAGAGAGACAGGAACGTTATTCAAACACTGCAAACAAACATTTGTCTCTTTTTCAAAAGTTTAAACTGTGCTCCATGACAAGACAGAGATGACAGTTCTGTCTCACAATTAAAAGAATGCAAACATATCTTCCTCTTCAAAGGAGTGCGCGTCAGGAGAGAGAGGAAAGCAAACAAATCAATAGGGCTGTTTGGCTTTTAAGTATGCGAAGCACCGCCGGTACAAAGCTGTTGAAGGCGGCAGCTCACACCCCCTCCGTCAGGAGCAGGGAGAGAGAGAGAGAGACAGAGAAAAACAAAGTCAAAAATCAGTACATGCCCTTTGAGCTTTTAAGTATGCGAAGCACCGTACAGCATGTCGCTTCACGAAGCAGCTGCACACAGAAGGTAGCAACGTGAAGATAATCTTTCAGCATTTTTAGACGAGCATCCGTATCGTCTAGGTGTGCGAACAGCCCCCCTGCTCACACCCCCTACGTCAGGATCAGAGAAAGTCAGCGCAAGAGAGAGAGAGAGAAAGTAAGTTGGGTAGCTTCTCAGCCATCTGCCAATAGCGTCCCTTGTATGAAATCAACTGGGCAAACCAACTGAGGAAGCATGTACCAGAAATTAAAAGACCCATTGTCCTCAGAAATCCGCGAACCAGCAAAAAATCCGCGATATATATTTAAATATGCTTACATATAAAATCCGCGATAGAGTGAAGCCACGAAAGGCGAAGTGCGATATAGCGAGGGATCACTGTAGTGAGTCTTCAGCCGGCATTTAAAAGCTGAGACCGAAGTGGCATCTCTTATAGTAGCAGGCAGACCATTCCACAGTTTAGGGGCCCTGTAACTAAAAGCTCGACCTCCCATTGTTATTTTATTAATCCTTGGAATCATAAGCAGACCGGCATCTTCAGATCTTAATGTGCGCTCTGGTTTGTAAGTCATGATAAGTTCAGACAAGTAAGCCGGACCTTGGCCATTTAATGCTTTATATGTTAAAAGGAGGATTTTGAAATCTGCCCTACACTTAACCGGGAGCCAGTGTAAGGATTTAAGAACTGGAGTTATGTGTTCATATTTTCTTGTTCTTGTAATAATTCTTGCAGCCACATTTTGGATTATCTGGAGGCTGTATAGAGAACAGTTTGAACATCCAGTGAACACAGCATTGCAGTAGTCAATCCTACTAGAGATAAATGCATGAATTATTTTCTCAGAATCCTGTTTATTTAGAAAGCGCCTTAATTTCCTAACATTTTTAAGTTGGAAGAAAGATGATTTGGACAACTTTGTAATATGCGCTTTAAATCACATGCTAGAGTCAAAGATAACTCCTAGATTGCGGGCTGATTCAGTATAATTAATGGGGATTCCAACCGAGTTAAATGATGACAAAATATTGTTATGATCAGCGTCATTCCCTCCAACAATTAACATTTCAGTTTTATCTGTATTTAAAGACAAGTAGTTCTCATTCATCCACTCCTTTAATTCACTAACACAACTAATTAAAGACAACATTGGAGAAACTTCATTTGATTTAAATAAAAGGTATAACTGGGTGTTATCTGCATACGAGTGAAAATTAACATTATGTTTCCTAATGAGAGATCCCAGTGGAAGCATGTAAAGTGAAAACAATAAAGGTCCCAGTACTGAGCCCTGTGGGACACCATATTGAACTTCTGTGTATAATGATGGAGTACTGCCAGCACATTTCTGTACATATTGGAATCAATTTGATAAATAAGAACTAAACCAAGTGAGCACAGTGCCTGTAAGCCCAACATCATTTTCTAGCCTGTACAGTAAAATAGAATGGTCAATGGTGTCAAATGCTGCACTTAAGTCCAACAACATAATTACAGTGGAGTTTCCTTCATCAGAGGGTATCAGAATGTCCTTTACAACCTGTGTTAGTGCCGTTTCTGTACTATGACCAGTGCGGAAACCAGATTGGAATTTCTCAAATAAATTGTAATGTGTAAGGTGTGACTGAAGCTGACTGGCGACTACTTTTTCTAATATTTTAGAGAGAAACGGTAAATTTGAAATAGGCCTATAATTATTTAGTATGTGTGGGTCTACGTCTGACTTTTTAAGTAATGGTTTATTGGCTGACACTTTTAGTGTGATAGAAACAAAATTTCTAATTTGAAGATAGTAAAAGAAATGTGTAGCTGGGAGGTTGAATTTGGATCGTAATTGTTCAAAAGATGCAAATATGTTGTCTATATAAAGACCTCTGAGCATTTTAATCCCAAAACTTTTCCAGGTATTAAAAACTGGATATGTTTGCGAGGGTTGAAAGAGGTGGTTCTCTTGTAGAGGTGCTGCGGATAAAAGATTATCCATCTTAAAATGCTTTCTAAGTTGGTTCCATATTCTGAGTGAGTAAAGCACAATTGGTTTATTAGTATATTTGCGATAATTTGCATTTATTGGAGCGAGCAGGGAGTATAAAGAAGTACTACAGGATTTTACTTCTATTGCGAGCCAAGCCTGTGTATGTTCATTTTTTTGTATCCAGCTTTTTATGGCTTGTATGTTTGCTGCCCAGTAATAAAACTGAAAATTAGATAAAGCCATGCAACCTTCTGCCTGAGGTCTTTGTAGGGTCGCTCTTCGGATACGTGGGTGTTTTGAGTTCCAAATGAATTAGGTTATTGTTGAATCTAATTGCTTAAAAAACGATTTATTGATATATATTGGAATGTTCTGAAATAAAAAAAGACGTTTAGGAAGGATATTCATCTTAACAACATTAATTCTTCCGGCTAGAGTGAGATGAAGGGTTGACCATCTATGCAAGTCTTGCTTAATTTTTTCCATACAGACGGCAAAATTTTGTTGATAAAGAGCTTTATGTTTACTTGTGATATTTACACCTAGGTATTTAAACTGATCTGCTATGGTAAAAGGTAGGGTGTCCAATCTAATATTATATGCTTGTGAATTCACTGGAAAGGTATACTTTTATTCAGATTCAGATATCTTTTGAAATTCTGTTAGTGCTGTTAAAACTGCAGGCAGTGTTTTCTGGGTCTGATATATATGTTGATTAAATATACCATTGTAATTTAAAGTTAACAAGATGCTGTGTGAAAAAATATGCCAAGTGTAATCCGTGAATATGTTACTGCAGTGAGAATCAAATAGGAAATACATCAGTATGCTTAAGGTGGGGGTGATATACAACAATGTCTCGGATAAAACAGAACATCTGAACACCCTAAATTCTAACCCCTGAAAATTAAAAGTGGCAGATGTTATTGTTGTATGATACACTAGATGAAGGACCTACATTCTGCAAAGAAAATTCCATTTATTGTTAAGATGTATCTGAGGCAACTGAAAGAAGAGAGTTACATTCAGTTGTATCCCTTATAGTATATCAAAATGGAAAAAAATTATTTTGCAACCTAATATTTGTAAAAATCAAAATCTAGATCTGTGATTAAAAATAACTATTTGCAGGTTATGTCAGCTCTCTTTTTCTGGTCTTGTTACCATTTGTCTTTTTTAAGATAGCGATCCTATTTTGGGTTTACTGTCATGCTCTGTGTTAGAAATATATTTTCAACTACAGAATTCAAATCCGACTCATTCTGGGCATTTCATCTTATTAGCCTTTGCTGTTGCCTTGATATTAACACCTTCATCTACTGATGTTACTATTGGCAGACAACAAATGTGTCATCAACGGTCAATGAATTCAATTATGGCATCACAGTATTATTTGTGCATATGTTTAATTCACCTACTATCATTTTTCATCATTTATACATGACCTTCTTTACTTAAATTGTATTCTATTTTTTTTTTTTTTTTTGCTTTGGGCCTGTTGTTTTTCTTCAACAATAATGTATCCCACAGAAATAAGGATTTATTTATAATTCTACAAGATGAATTGAGACACTGGACAGAACCTCAGTGTAATGCCAATAAATGCCTTCTGTCTGCTTAATCTAACAGGTAATCATGTTATACAGAAAAAATACAAAAATGTTTAACATTATTTAAACATTTTAAGCTTATACTTTTCAACACCTCCACAATTTATACCCTACATTATCCCAAACTATTTTTTTTTTCAAAACAGATTTTGTGAAAAATTTTAAAATTCACAGACACACAGTTTCTGCCTTGCACACAGTGTTGCCAGGATCAATGCCAAACCCAGTGACCGTAAATTGCACTATGTGGGTTTGAATCTGGAAGAAAAAAAAATCAGACCGTTTCGCTAATTAACAAATCTAAAAACTATCTTTGGATTTAAATAATTTTCCTTCTTGGTTTCAGTAGCCTGTAGTGAAAGTTATAGTTTATATTAAGTCTCGGTAACTAATATTGTTTCCATAGTGCATAATCTTTTTCATCAGCTTAATGGAATTGCACAGGAAAGACCTTGTGAATGGTCTTCAAAGAATTACTTCTTTGAATTTTTACCTGCAGTTTTTCAAGCCATTAATAAATATTTTCATATGTGATTTTCCATTAAAGAAGGTATCTGATAAAAAAAACCCATTGATAATTAGAAAGCTAGAGGCCTATTATACATTTCTTTAGGTGTTATACAAGATTTGTGCAAAGCACTGCAAAGTCGATTAGGCAAGGAAAAGATTAAACTCAAATCCATTAACACTTACATTACACATGACTCTTCTTAGAAAAAAACACTTAAAGCTCAGTTTTTGTAGAGATTTAAAAGTATTAAATAGAAAAATACAAGTCTTGAGAAGTGTTTACACTATTGAGACAGTTAATTAGAAAAAAATCATTAGAACTACCATAACACAGACACTATGTTACACTTCTGACCTCATGCACTGTTGCATGCTTTGCCTGAACCCCCAAGATCAAAGCTACTTTTACAATATTATTTTAAGATATTAACAATAAGAAAAATTTAGCATATGGGTTTTTTTACACCATATAATAGTCTACTTGGAGCAGGGTCCTTTATTTTTTTTAAGGAAAAGGGCAGTTTCCTGTATTCATATAGATAGATTATGGTGAAATTAAATAAAATAATAGTAACATTAATATTAAAAACTCTCTCTGATATCATTCCTTTTATAATAACTCCATTCCAATAAAATAAGTAACACTACTGATTTTATAGAATTAGCCATTAACAGTATATATAATATTCAGAATGTTCAAGAAATCCAGAATGGAATATGGTAATCAGTACAGCATTGGCACATTATAAGTATTTTTATAATGCCACATGGTTTAGTGAATTGTCTGGCTGTCTATAATACATATGTTCATGATATTTTTTGAGATTTCTTGGATCATATTGTGACACATAAGTCACTGTCTTGCACCTGAAAACACAAACCTGAGTCTCAGTACTTTACCAAAACCAGCTTTATTCAACTTGAAACAGGAACAGCATGGTTATTTATTGCAGTGGGAGCTACAACTCTCCTCTACACAGACACAGCAAATGGGCATAGTCAGGGCTAGGTCAGTGGCCAAGTTATAATGTCCCTTGCATCACCTATGGGCAATAGGTGCGTATAGCGCAATCTCCATGAGCTCATAGTTGTCTCCAAATCGCTCTGTTGCTGCGCTGAGAACCTGTGGTTGCCTCAACAATGGACTAGTAGTCCTCCACAGACGCGGCAGTCGAGCTTTGGCATGCCGTCCCATTGGGGGAGGGCATCCTAAAAGAGTTCAGAAACCTCACATCCCCCCATTTACTTTGTTCACATTGGCATGGGTTCAGCCAGGTAGGAGAAATCATCGGCATTGTTAGTGTGCAGCCCCAGGACGGTGATCAACATCAAAAGCAAAAGCCTGCAAGCTAATAGGCCACCGAGTGAGCCGGGCATTTGTATCCTTCTGTTTGTACAGCCACTTAAGTGGGGCGTGGTTAGTCACCAGAGTAAACCTCCGTCCCCAGAGGTAATAATGGAGGGCCTCCACCACCGACTTAATTGCTAAGCACTCCGTTTCAACATTCGAATAATTTTGTTCCCTGGGTAGCAGCTTTCCGTTGAGAAATATGATGGGGTGTTCTTCCCCCACAAAACATTGTGAGAGCACTACTCCTAAACTGTAAGCATTTGCATCCATTTGCAGAGTAAATTCCTTTGAAAGGTCTGGATTGTGCAGAACCAGGAACGATGATAAAGTGGCTTTTAGGTCCGAGAAGGCTGTCTGCATCAGTCCAGACAACACTAAGATTCTTTCTGCCCTTTGTCAAGTCAGTGAGAAGGCGGCCCGATGCGTAAAGCTGGAAATGAATGACCTGTAGTGCCCTGTGAGCCTGAGGAAGGCATGAACCTGCCTCTGTGTTTCGGGATGTGAATATGCAAGCACCTCCCCCACCTTGTCCATTTGAGGCTTGAGCAATTTTTAAAACCTTCTCCCTATGCTCATTTGGCACTACCAACTGCTCGATACACCCATCACCCATGCAATCATAAATCACCCGATACAGAACACCATCCTTAACTAAAAAATGTGGTATTTTAAAATTCAGGTCCTCTCTCTCCAGATAGTAAGAGTTATTTGCGACATGGGCTTGTTTGAATGCAAAATCCAAGTTGCTATCGGCTCATTGCAAGCAAACTCTGTCTGGATGGCAGTCTCTGCTTCCTCTGTGTCTGATGCAGCATTGCACTTACCTCCCACTGTTACTTCATTTGTGTCCGGGTCCATATTGAGTGTCCTGCCTGGGGAGGCTGGTGGTACGAGCGACTGCATGGAAAAGTCTGCCAGCTGTCCCGGGTCTTCACTTGAGGATTTATCCCCCACCTTGCTGGGCAACTCTGGCTTAATTTCAAACCCAGTTCCTTGACTGACATTGTCTGCAGCGAGCCCCTCTCTTTCCACTATGGGGGAAGGTGCTCTGCAGGTTGCCAAGACCTGTGGAAAGAGGGCATTCCTTTTTCCTATTAGGAGTGGCCAGGGTGAGGTGTTTGATATGGCAGTCCAAAGTTTAAAGTTCTTCTCTTTAAATTTCAGAGGAAGTAATATAGTCTTGTATGTTTTAATGTTCCCATGGATGCAGTGGATGTTTACTTTGTCTGTGGTCTTATAAGGGGTCTGCTGGAGCAAGTCATGGCCAGCTACGCAGAGGTCGCTACCAGAGTCCAACAGTGCAGAGAATTCTCATCCAGCCAATGTAGTAGAGAACTTAAAATTGACCTTTTAACATCTTGGGGGGAAACTTGTGAGCTGCATACCTGGGCCAGATAAATGACCATTGTTTGCGCAGTCAGATGTCCTGTTTGATCACAACAAAAGCAGTTGCATTCAGTCCACACTATGACATTCCCACTATGGCGTCTTCCACCCGTGGAGCTGGTGACCCTGAAGGTCTGTGCTGGCTGGATCGAAATCTGGGTCAAGCCTGTGTAGCCCCATTGTTTTCAGGTGGTTTGTGCACCATCTAGTCTGTGGGTCAGATCCAGCTGCAAGTGGACGTCGTTCCATAGCATTTCATCACAAAGGCTGTCTGTCCCTGACAGGGATGCAATAGATAGCAAGGTTCTCCACAATGTGCTTGAAAGTGTCTCCACAGATCCAGCTTTGAATCAGGTCCACTAAGCCCTAGATCTGTCCTCGTATGGGGCAGTCCGGATCAATATGCCTCAGATGAAACTGGCACCCCTTGACCACTGGGCTCACAGCCAGGCAGAGGAGGATCTGTTGTTTCAAGAAGTCATAATTATCAAATCTTTCTGGAGGGAGGTTTCACATGACCTGTAGGGCCTCCCCAGTTAAAAATGGGGCCAGAATTGCCAGCCAGGCTCCCCTGTACCAGCGCATCAATGTTGCCGTGCGTTCAAAGCAAAACAGGAAACACTCGGGGTTGTTTGAAGGAGCCATCTTCACCAGCACATCCCTGGGGAGTGCGAAGACACGAGGAGGAGCTCCTGCAGGAGCCTCATTTTGCTTCACTGGTATCAGGATATCATATGCCTCTTGGGGTTCTATTGATACAAGACCCCATTCCTGGTACCATGTGATGTGTGAGTCACTGTTTTGCACCCCAAAACATGAGGCTGAGTCTCAGAACTTTAGAAAAACCAGCTTTATTCAACTTGAAACAGGAACAGCAGAGTTATTTATTGCAGTGGGAGCTACCACTCTCCTATAGATAAACATGACAAATGGGCATAGTCGGGGTCACGTTAGTGGCCAAGTTATACTGTTCCTTGCATTTATAATGTCCCTTGCATCACCCATCGGCGACAGTCGCATATATAGTGTGATCTCAATTGGCTCATAGTTGTTTCTGCGGCGCACCGGTGCTGCTCTGCAAACCTGTGGCTGCCTCGGCAATGGATAAGCAGTCCTCCACAGACATGGCAGTCACTGTTCGGTGTCATCCCATTGTGGTGGGGTCCTGAAAGAATTCAGAAACCTCACGGTATGTATTAGTCTATACTAATTACATTTATACCTCATTTTTGACCTGAGTTGAAAATACATATTACCTATGTTTTGGAAATATTATCCCATCTCTGAAAATGTATTCTTGTTATGAAGTTTGTCAACTGCATATTCTTTCACTCTTATTTTTAGGTATCATTTATTTAATGTGAATTTAGGTATGGACCAAACTAAGCTGGCCAATAATGAACATATAATGTAATTTTCTGACCTACTTAATAAAGACCTGGGTTGCGGGGGATACGGGAGACTAACCCAGCTAGCATAGGGCACAAGGCAGGAACAAACCCCGGACAGGGCGTTTGAACATACAAACATACACACACCAACACACTAAACACACAGTAGGGCCACTTTAATGTAGCTAATTCACCAAAACTGCATGTTTTAGACAGCTTGAGGAAACCAGAGCACCCCAAAGAAATCCTCACGGACACGGGGAGAACATGCAAATTCAATGCAAGGAGACCCAATGTCATTATGAAGAAAATTCAATGCTTTGTCCATCCATTCATTATCCAACCTGCTATATCCTAACTACAGGGTCACAGGGGTATGCTGGATCCAATCCTAGCCAGCACAGGGCACAAGGCAGGAAAGAAACCCCAGCAGGGCACCAGCCCACCGCAGGACACACACACACCCAGACACTAGGGACAATTTAGAATCGCCAATGCACCTAATCTACATGTCTTTGGAATGTGGGAGGAAACCAGAGTACCCAGAGGAAACCCACACAGACACGGGGAGAACATGCAAACTCCACACAGGGAAGACCCAGGAAGTGAACCCAGGTCTCCTAACTGCAAGGCAGCAGTGCTACCACTGCGCCACCGTGCTGACTTCAATGCTTTGTGAGTTTTGTAAATTACTATGGATAGTTTATAAATGACTAACAATGTTGTCTCACCCATTACAAATTAACCATTTAAAATCTTTAAAGATATTGGCTTTGTCTGCAGAAGCATTGAAAGCCTTTGACAGACTAAAATATTTATTTTTGAGAGAACCAGTGCTGCATCATCCTGAAAATGAACTACCCTTTAAAATTAGAAGTTGGCAAGCAGAGTGCTGGAGTAGGAGCTGTTTTATTACAATATTTCCCAGATATTGGTTAATTACTTCCCTGTGCAGTTTTTCTGGAATCTCTTGTCTGCTGAATAACATGTTATAGGATATCTTACTAAGGTACTGAAGTGAATTAGCCAGCCTTGGCCATATTGCTACTATATTTGTGCATCCCTGTTAAAGGTAGTTATCTGGTAAGTACCTACAGAAGAGGTCTTTTCTAAGGTATTCTGAAGTGTAGCCCTTTCAGGGGAAGTGATTCAGGGGCAGTGACAAGCCCTTGACCTCTGCTGAGGTATTCTTGTTTTCTATTTAATCTGTAACCCAGCAGAGAAAGTGACAGGCCCTTGGCAGCTGTTGTGTTTAAAACATGAGAAATAAAGTGAATGTCAAATAGGTAGGTAGTGTAGGGTGAATATGTAAATCAAGGCTAATAATTTGGGTATTTCCAGCATTAACTTGTCCACCAATGCAAAAAGACCCTTAGAGATTAAATGATCTTTTCTGAACATTTTCACAAAAAAACAAGACCATTAAGTAAACTGGACAAGTTATCCATTTTAAGAAGCAGCCTTCCTTCCACATATCCCACTTAAAACTTGTGAACTTAGCACTTCTCTTCGTACTATTGATGGAGAGCTGGAGTATAAGATACGATAGATAGAGGACTCCTGTCATTGATGTTCAAAAGTTCAATATTTTGTACATTGGAAGAGTAATAATTTTTCTGAAATTGTTGCTGCTCCGTTACTTCATCATTTCCATTGGAAATCTCTGATGAAGTCCAATGAAAGAAGTGTTTTTTATTTATAAATGATCCACAGTATTAGCCAGTCATATGTCTATTGGTAAAGTATTTCAGATTTCTGGTGCTTAAGAGCAAAAGGCTGCCTCAGCACTTCTTTTATGCTAGGCTCTTGAAATAATAATGAGACCACTATTAGAAGATCTAAGGTTACAACTTGAAATATAGGAGGGTACACACTCTGAAATATAGGAAGGAGCAGGATTATTTAAAGATTTATATATCATTTGTAGTATTTTACAGTCCATTCTGAAAGACATGGGAAACCAATGTAACAATTGTAAAACTAGTGAGATGTGCTCAGATGTTCTTTTTCTGGTTAGAATTCTTGCTACTGTATTCTGGAGTAACTGCAAACAATTGATATATTTATTAGGTAGACCAGTTTGGAGTGCATTACAGCAATCTAATCAACTAAAAACAAAAGTGTGAATTAATTTCTCAGCATTTTGCAGTGTTATGAAAGGTCTAACTTTTCCTTAAATGGAAAAATTCAGTCTAATCTGGTTAATGTGCAATTTAACGTTTAGGTCAAAGTTTATGAATCCACCAAAATTCTTTATTTCCATCTTGGCTTTTAATTGTAAGGGCTTGAACTTATTTCTAATACCATTATTAATTCCCAATTTCATTAACATAAATGATTTCAGTTTTTTTCTTATTTAGGTTGAAGAAATTACTACTCATCCATTCAGAAATATACGACAGACATTGGATTAGAGAGCCCAGAGCTTCAGAATCATCAGGTGATATAGAAAGGTAACGTTATGTGTCATTTACATAGCTTTTGTGGTCCACCTTGTGTTTTAAAATAATCTGGTCAAATGGGAGCATAAACTGTACAACTGAAAATAATATTACGTCCAGAATAGATCCTTGTGGTACGTCATATACAATATATCATGCATTTTTAAACTACAGTCACCACAACTAACAAAGAATTGTCTATCTGTTTAAAGTATACTGACAAGTCAAGTAAAATTACACCTTTTATTGGCTAACTAAAAAACAATATACAAGTGTAAACTTACACTTACTGTTCTAAGTTGGTGGGGGGATGGAATAGCCGGCTGCTTGCAGCTTGTGTTTATCGGCACATTTAGAGGACAAAAGACGCTGGCGGAGAGGTGCGAACAGATTTAAGAAGCGATTTAAGGTGGGACGGCTCTACGAGTTATTTCGTAGGCTCTGGTAATTCTAGTGTTAAAGGAGTGGATGGATGAGAACTACTTGTCTTTAAACACAGATAAAACATAGATAATTGTTGGAGGGAATGACGCTGATCACAACAATATTCTGTCATCATTTAACTCAGTTGGAATCACCATTAATTTTACTGAATCAGCCCGCAATCTAGGAGTTATCTTTAACTCTAGCATGTCATTTAAAGCACATATTACAAAGTTGTCCAAATCATATTTCTTCCATCTTAACAATGTTGGGAAATTAAGGCGCTTTCTAAATAACCAGGATTCTAAGAAATTAATTCATACATTTATTTCTAGTAGGATTGACTACTGCAATGCGGTGTTCACTGGTTGTTCAAACTGTTCTTTATACAGCCTCCAGTTAATCCAAAATGCTGCTGCAAGAATTATTACAAGAACAAGAAAATATGAACGCATAACTCCAGTTCTTAAATCCTTACACTGGCTCCCGGTTCAGTTTAGGGCAGATTTCAAAATCCTCCTTTTAACATATAAAGCATTAAATGGCCAAGGTCCGGCTTACTTGTCTGAACTTATCATGACTTACAAACCTGAGCACACATTAAGATCTCAAGATGCCGGTCTGTGTATGATTTCAAGAATTAATAAAATAACAGTGGGAGGTCGAGCTTTTAGTTACAGGGCCCCTAAACTGTGGAATGGTCTGCCTGCTACTATAAGAGGTGCCCCTTCGGTCTCAGCTTTTAAATCCCAGCTGAAGACTCACTACTTCAGTTTAGCATATCCTGACTAGAGCTGCTGATTAACTGTACAGACTGCATCTCTGTTGTTAGTCATTAGTACTAAAACATAAGTAACATGATAGTTATAATTGGATACTAACCCTCACCTATTTTGTTTCTCTTCTCGGTACTCAAATGTGGCACTTGGTGTCACGGCCCACCTGCCAAGTTGTTTTGCCTGCCTAAGGTAAAGTTATCCCTGATGGAGGATCACAGGAATCGTGGGAAAGAGGGGTCCTTTCATCGGATTAGCACTATTTAAGCTGTGGAATGGTCAAATGGGGGAGGCAGCTTGATGAATGAGGTCTCCAGGACTCTAAACAAATCAAACTCATATTATGTGATATCATCTACTGTTAAATTCTACTCCGTACTTCTAAAATTTTTATTTTTATACTGTATTGAGGATTTGTTCTGTTCTGTGTACTGTACTGTATTGTATTGACCCCCTTCTTTTTGACAACCACTGCACACCCAACCTAACTGGAAAGGGGTCTCTCTTTGAACTGCCTTTCCCAAGGTTTCTTCCATTTTTTTCCCTACAAGGGTTTTTTTTGGGAGTTTTTCCTTGTCTTCTTAGACAGTCAAGGCCGGGGGGCTGTCAAGAGGCAGGCCCTGTTAAAGCCCATTGCAGCACTTCTTGTGTGACTTTGGGCTATACAAAAAATAAATTGTATTGTATTGTATTGTAACTATCTTTTCACTACATTGGAGAAATTTGGGTTTGTCCCGAACATTTGTGCATGGATCAAACTACTGTATACCAATCCAGAAGCTTCAGTTTGTATTAACAATGTTAATTCAGACTACTTTAAACTAGAACGTGGTACCAGACAAGGATGCCCCTTGTCACCACTGCTTTTTGCAATCGCCATTGAGCCACTGGCAGTTCACTGTAGAAATGCTTATGAGATAAAGGGGATTATCAGAGAAGGATTTAAACAGAACATTTCTCTATATGCAGATGATATGGTATTGTATATATCAGATCCACAAAATTATGTGCCTACAGTCCTAACAGCACTTACAGAATTTCAAAAGATTGACTAAAAGTTGCTCTTTCCAGTGAATTCTCAAGCACACAATATTAGATTGGAAACCTTCACTTTTATCATCACAGATCAGTTTAAATACCTAGGGGTAAACATCACAAGTAGACATAAAGCTCTCTATCAACAAAATTTTGCCGTCTGTATGGAAAAAATTCAGCAAGATTTGCATAGATGGTCAACCCTTCATCTCACTTTAGCTGCAAGAATTAACATTGTTAAGATGAATATATTTCCTAAGCTTCTCTTTTTAGAACATTCAAACTCCACACAAGGAGCACTTGGGAAGCAAATCTGGGTCTCCTAACTGTGAGGCAGCAGTGCTACCCACTGTGCTACCGTGCTGCCCCCCTAAGAACAATTACATTCCAAATTTAACTTTCCAGCAGTTTCTTCAAATAAGAAACTTTGTTAAACAGAACCTTCCCCATTTTTCTCACCTCCCACTTACGTCTATGCCGGAAAAAATATTGATCAGTCTTGAGGATCTCAGACAGCATTTCTGCAATATACAAAACCATTCTATAGTCCCTCCCTTTCAAAGATCCAAGAGGACAGTGGGAAAAGGATCTCTCACTCAATATCTCAGAAAAGGAGAGTAAGGTAGCAATGCAGAGAATCCACTCGAGCTCCATATGTGCAAAGCATACAATTATCCATCCATTTTCCAACCCGCTGAATCCGAACTTGAGGTCACGGGGGTCTGCTGGAGCCAATCCCAGCCAACACAGGGCACAAGGCAGGAACCAATCCCGGGCAGGGTGCCAACCCACCGTAGGACACACACCAAGCACACACTAGGGCCAATTTAGAATCACCAATCCACCTAACCTAACCTGTCTTTGGACTGTGGGAGGAAAGCGGAGTGCCCGGAGGAAACCCACGCAGACACGGGGAGAACATGCAAACTCCACGCAGGGAGGACCCGCGAAGTGAACCCGGGTCCCCAGGTCTCCCAACTGCGAGGCAGCAGTGCTACCCACTGCGCCACCATGCCGCCCAAGCATACAATTATTCACCTCAAAATTATATATTGAGTGCATCTCTCTCACTTAAAATTGTCCAAAATGTTTCCAGGGCAAGATCCAACCTGCAAACGTTGCAATCAAGTTACAGCCTCACTAGGTCACATGTTTTGGGCCTGCACCAAATTAACATCATTCTGGGCCAAAATCTTTAAATGCCTATCAGACAGCCTTGGTGTCACAATCCCTCCTAACCCATTAACAGTTGTGTTTGGTGTACTCCCAGATGGGCTGAGGAAGCAGATTTTCTCTAATTTTTTTTTCTCCATTTATCTTTAAAACTTATTAATTCATCTATTTACTTATTTTTACTAGCTTTAAGTTTTACTCTGCTGGCTTAGCTCTCTTTCTCAGGGGTGGGGGTTGATTTGTTTTCGATATTATTTTTGTAAAAATTGATTTATTTGTATGGAATGCTGTGTGATTTCAATAAAATCAATAAAATAAAAAAAAAATAAAAATTTTGACCAGATGTGACAAAATCTAAGTAGGATAGACTGGGATAAGCTTTTAAGTATGGAGACAGTTGAGGAGCAGTGGAACAGGTTTAAAAATGTTTTACATGTAATGCAAGAGAGATACATACCTAAACTTGGAATTAATATGAACTTTTTAAAAACTCCACAGTAGATTTAAAAAGATTTAAAAAAGAAGCTGCAAAGGAAAAAACTGCTTTATAAGGCATACAAGACTAATGACTCCAAAGTGAATTGTAGAGCGTATGAGAACATGAGGGCAACCATTAAGAAAGATATCAGGAAAGCTAAAAGACAGTTGGAGAGGAATATAGCACATAATGCAAAAGAAGATTTTAAGAGATTATTTCAGCATTTTAATAGTAAAACAACAGTCAAAGATGAGGTCAAATGCATCAGAAATAGTAAAGGGGAATTAAAAGATACAGAGAATGAAATAGCGGATGCCCTAAACTTACATTTTTCTGAGGTGTTCACAAACTACCAAGTGGATAACCTCCCAGAGGTAAATGGAACTACTAAGGAAGTACTGAGGGATTTGGAAATTGTAGAGGGAGAAGTGCTGCTCAGATTAAATAGGCTAAAATCAAACAAATCACCAGGACCAGATGATATTTACTCTCGAGTTCTTAAGGAGGCTTGTGAGTACATATATAAACCCTTGACACATATTTTAAGAAGACACTGCACACTGGAAAGATTCCAAAGGACTGGAAATTGGCAAATACCATGCCATTATATAAAAAGGGTGACAGGGCAGAACCAAGCAACTATAGGCCAATAAGCTTAATATGCATCACAGGAAAATTAATGGGAGGAATTATTAAGGATAAGATTGAGCGACACCTGGCAAAGACAAAAGTTATTCTGAACAGTCAGCATGGGTTCAGAAGAGGGAGGTTGTGTTTTACTAACATGCTGGAATTCTTTGAGGAGGCAACAAGAGGATATGATCAAAGTGGAGCATATGATATTATTTATCTTGACTTTCAGAAAGCATTTGATTAGGTGCAACATGAGAGTTTGGGCATCAAACTAAAAGAAGTGCGAGTTCAGGGTGATGTTTTCAGGTGGGTGCAGAATTGGCTCAGCCACAGGAAGCAGAGGGTGATGGTGCGAGGAACCTCATCAGAACTGGCCGATGTTAAGAGTGGTGTTCCACAGGAGTCAGTTCTAGGGCTGCTGCTACTTTTAATATATATAAATGATTTAGATAGGAATATAAGTAACAAGCTGATTAAGTTTGCAGATACCAAGATAGATGGATTAGCAGATAATTTGGAATCCATTATATCATTACAGAAGGACTTGGATAGCATACAGGCTTGGGCAGATTTGTGGCAGATGAAGTTTAACTTCAGTAAATGAAAAGTATTTCACGTAGGAAGTAAAAATGTTAGGTTTGAATACACAATGGGCTGTCAGAAAATCAAGAGTACACCTTATGAGAAGGATTTAGGAGTCATAGTGGACTTCCAGACAGTGTTCAGAAGCCATTAAGAAGGCAAACAGAATGTTAGATTATATAGTACGATGTGTGTTGTACAAATCCGAGGAGGTTATGCTCAACCTTTATAATACACTAGTGAGGCCTCATCTGGAATACTGTGTGCAGTTTTGGTCTCCAGGCTACAAAAAGGACATAGCAGCACTAGAAACGGCCCAGAGAAGAGTGACTAGGCTGATTCCAGGATTACATGAGTTGAATTATGAGGAAAGATTAAAAGAGCTGAGCCTATACAGTTTAAGCAAAATAAGATTAATGATTGAAGTGTTTAAAATTATGAAGGGGAATTAGTACAGTGGATCGAGACTGTTATTTTAAAATGAGTTCAACAAGAACACGGGGACACAGTTGGAAACTTGTTAAGGGTAAATTTTGCACAAACATTAGGATGTTTTTCTTTACACAAAGAATTATAGACACTTGAAATAAGCTACCAAGTAGTATGGTAGACAGTAAGACTTTAGGGACTTTCAAAACTCGACTTCATGTTTTTTTGGAAGAAATAAGTGGATAGGACTGGCAAGCTTTGTTGGGCTGAAAGGCCTGTTCTCATCTAGGGTGTTCTAATGTTTTACAAAGACAATACTGAAGTGGATTTGGGACAAATCTCTAACTTTCTTTAAGTGGCTTAGCCAAAGCCCAGATTTAAGCCCAATAGAACATGTGTGGAGAGACCAATGACAGTTTACAGATGCTTCCCATCCAGGTTAACGGAGCTTGACAGAATCGGCTAAGAGGAATGGAAAAAACAACACAAATATTGCTGTGCAAAGCTTTTAGAGACTTACTCAAAAAGATTCAAAGCTGTAATTGCTGTCAAATTAAGGGGCTGAATACTTACGTGAAAGTGATTTCAGTTTTTGATTTTTAATAAATTTTCAAACATTTTTGATAGCATGTTTTTATTTTGTCATTATAGGTTACAGATTATAGACCGGAAGACAAAAATGGCAAAGGTTTCCATTTAAAGTTGCATCTACAACATTATAAAATGTGCAGAAAGACAAGGAGTGAGAATACTTTCTGAGTCTACTGTATCTGACCTCCCTCTTATGTGAGCATCTGGGTGTCAATTGGAATACATGTTGAAAAGAACTAGCTTGACTGAACATGCAACTCGTTAAATCCGAAGAAGCTCTATCAGCTGCCAGAACTGTTTATTATCCTACTATTAGAACTGGTAAAGGAGATTGTAAAATCCTTTCCTCAACAGTTAATCAGTACAGGTATCAAAATTCCTTTAGAGTTTGCTTTGCTTTGAGTTTGGCAAAATCACAGAAATATTTGTAAATTTAGCTGAACTCAGCAAAATGCATTGACGTCAATGGGGTAGGAGGGAATGAAGTAGTTTTGAATAATTATAATGGTGCAATGATCTTTTTTTTTTTAATTTTATTGTAATCATTCCATAAAAATAGATCAATTTTTACAAAAAAAAAAAAGGATTGAGAACAAATCCACCCCCACCCCTGAGAAAGAGAGCATGGCCAACGGACTAAAACTTAAAAATAGCAAAAATAAATAAATTGAAGAGTTTAATAGGCGGATACAGATTAATGGATTAGAAAAAGAAATAGGGAGAGAATATACTTCCTCAGTGCTTTAAGAGCTTATTCTAAAATATTATTAATTAGATCCTGCCAGGTTTTGAAGAAGTTCTGCACAGATCCTCTAAGTGACAATTTGATTTTTTCCAATTTCAAATAATATAAAACATCAGTTACCCACTGACTTAAAAGAGGAGATTTAGGATTCTTCCAGTTTAACAAAATAAGTGTGTGCCAAAAGTGTAGTGAATGCAACCACTGTTTGCTTGTCCTTCTCCACTTTAAACCCATCTGGGAGGACACCAAACACAGCTGTTAGTGGATTAGGAGGGATTGGGATACCAAGGCTATCTGCAAGGCACTTAAAAATTTTTGTCCAGAATGATGTTAATTTAGTGCAGGCCCAGAACATGTGACCCACTGAGGCTGGAACTCGATTGCAGCGTGCACAGGTTGGAGCTTGCCCTGGAAACATTTTGGACAATTTCAAGCGAGAAAGATGTGCTCGATATATAATTTTGAGCTGAATAATTGTATGCTTTGCGCATATGGAGCTCAAATGAATTCTCTGCATTGCTACCTTCCACTCCTTTTGTAAAATATTTTTATATATTGCAGAAATACTGGCAGAGTCCTCGAGACTGACCAATATTTTTTCCAGCATAAAGGAAGGTGGAAGATGGGGAAAATTGGGCAGGTTCTGTTTGACAAAGATTCTAATTTGAAGATAATGAAAGAAATGTGTTGCTGGAAAATTAAATTTGGAATGTAATTGTTCATATGATGTAGGGATGTTGTCTATATAAAGATCTCTAAGCAATTTAACCCCAAATGTTTTCCAGATATTAAAAACTGCATATGTATGCAAGAGTTGAAAAAGGTGGTTCTCATGCAGAGGTGCTACAGATAAAAGAGAAGTACTGCAGAATTTTATTTCTATTGCTAACCAAGCCTGTGTATGTTCATCTATTTGTGTCCAAGTTTTTATAGCTTGTATGTTTGCTGCCCAGTAGTAAAACTGAAAGTTAGGCAGAGCCATGCCACCTTCTGTCTTAGGTATTTGTAGGGTCGCTCTTTGGATACGTGGATGTTTTAGGTTCCAAATAAATGAGGTTATGGTTGAATCTAATTGCTTAAAGAATGATTTATTGATGTATATTGGAATGTTTTGAAATAAAAAGAGAAGCTTAGGAAGGATATTCATCTTAACAACGTTAATTCTTCCAGCTAAAGTGAGGTGGAGGGTTGACCATCTATGCAAGTCTTGCTTAATTTTTTCCCATACAGATGGTGAAATTTTGTTGATAAAGAGATTTATATTTACTTGTGATATTTACGCCTAGGTATTTAAACTGATCTGCAATAATAAAAGGGAAGGTGTCCAATCTAATATTGTATGCTTGAGAATTCACTGGAAAGAGCACTTTTATTCAGATTAATTCAAATTAGTCCAGAAATCTTTTGAAATTCTGTAAGTGCTGTTAAGACTGCAGGCACAGTATTTTGTGGGTCTGATATATACAAAACCATACAATCTGCATATAGAGAAATTTTCAGTTCCAGTCCTTCTCTGATAATCCCTTTTATCTGATAAGCATTTCGACAGTGAACTGCCAGTGGTTCAATGGCGATTGCAAATAGTAGTGGTGACAAGGGACATCCTTGTCTGGTACCACGTTCTAGTTTAACACTAGAATTACCAGAGCCTACGAAAAAACTCGTTAATCCGTCCCACCTTAAATCGCGTCTTAAAGCCGTTTGCACATCTCTGCCAGAGTCTTTTGTCATCTAAATGTGCTGATAAACAAAAGCTACTAGCAGCCAGCTATTCCATCCCCCCACCGACTTAGAATGAACTCCTAGCTCATGCCTTGCCTTGATTTGATTATTTGGGATGGAAGTGGAGTTTTACAGTGGAAATAATTCGAGCGTTATTTGGAATACACGCATTTCATGTGTGTTCCGTTTCTACAGTATAGTAGTCTGTGCAAACACATTTTTAAAACAGAAACGTTTTTCATATTCTAATAGTAAATGACAAAATGTAGGCATAAACTATATAACGTATGAAGCCTGAAGTCCATATATCAAAGAAACACTTTCACAAAAGGTACAAATAAGAGAACACGTGCGCTTTTCTTCAAAAATATAACTGCACAAAAAAAAAAGCCACGTTAGCATGCCACATTGACACTCTTACTACAACCGCTGCGGTGGTGTAATGGTATCAGCTCCTGACTGGGGATCAGAGGGTGGCAAGTTTGATCCCGCACGGCTCCACTTCAAGAAATGAACTGCTCTTATTCTTACAATTTTAGAATAACAACAAAAATTTCATTTCAGTCTGTAACAGCTGGTGTAACTTATGATACTGGTAAAGGTTAGCTTTTTTTTTTTTTTTAATTCACTTTTCATTCTCGCAGTCGATGCATACTAACGCCCCCCCCCCAAAAGGGTTCTGACACATAAACGCTGGCGAAGCTGCCTTCCTTCGTAATTTATGTTGTTGTAAGAATAAGAGCAGTTCATTTCTCGAACTGGAGCTGTGCGGGATCGAACTCACCACCCTCTGATCCCCAGTCAGGAGCTGATACCATTACACCACCACGGTGGTTGTAGTAAGAGTGTCAATGTGGCATGCTAACGCGGCTTTTTTTTTGTGCAGTTATATTTTTGAAGAAAAGCGCACGTGTTCTCTTATTTGTATCTTTTGTGAAAGTGTTTCTTTGATATATGGACTTCAGGCTTCATACGTTATATAGTTTATGCCTACATTTTGTCATTTACTATTAGAATATGAAAAACGTTTCTGTTTTAAAAATGTGTTTGCACAGACTACTATACTGTAGAAATGGAACACACATGAAATGCGTGTATTCCAAATAACGCTCGAATTATTTCCACTGTAAAACTCCACTTCAATCCCAGATACTGTAATCAAATCAAGGCAAGCCATGAGCTAGGAGAAGTTCATTCTAAGTCGGTTGGGGGATGGATTAGCTGGCTGCTAGTAGCTTTTGTTTATCAGCACATTTAGATGACAAAAGACTCTGGCGGAGATGTGCAAACGGCTTTAAGACGCGATTTAAGGTGGGACGGATTTACGAGTTTTTTTCGTAGGCTCTGGTAATTCTAGTGTTAAAGTAGTCTGAGCAAATGTTGTTAATACAAACTGAAGCTTCTGGATTGGTATACAGTAGTTTGATCCATGCACAAATTTTCGGGCCAAACCCAAATTTCTCTAATGTAGTGAAAAGGTAGTTCCATTCAATCATATCAAATGTTTTTAATGCATCCAACAATAATAATATCTCTGGGGTGTTTGTCTTTGCAGGTGAATATACTACATTGAATAGGCGTCGGAGATTGGAAGCTAATTGTCGGCATTTAATAAAACCAGTTTGATCTTGTGATATTACCGAAGGCAGCACTTTCTCCATCCTTGTAGTTAGGACTTTGGAGAGTATCTTAATATCATTATTCAGAAGTGAAATTGGTCTGTATGATGCACATTGTCCTTGTTTTGTTTAGGAAAGACAGTGATTAATGCTTGGCGAAATGTTTGAGGTAGAATTTGATTGTCTCTAGCTTCTGTAAATGTTGCTAATAAGAGGGGAGCTAGCTGAGTGGAGAATTTCTTATAAAATTCTACAGGGTAGCCATCAGGGCCTGCTGCAATGATCTTTTAATTGTCACTGATGGCTAGGAAAGTGTGTGCCAAATATGCTGGACTGATAATTGTAGCCACAAATGGGATCTGTGTTGTGAGGCAGCAGTGCCAACCACTGTGTCACTTTGTCTCAAAAAACGAAAGATGCAGATGGAACAATAAATCACAAACGAAGTCCAATAAATGGCCACAGAGTAGAAACTATGGTCAAAGACTTTTAGTCTTAGGGCACACACTGATCATGCCACAAAGCAGCAGCACAGGACTGACTTGTTCCATTGTTTGATGTCACAGTTCTGGGCGCAGCTAGAATGTCTTTTTGTTTCCCATGTATCTGTGCCCCTGCTTTCACTTTCTTCCCATCAAGATGAAATAGTAAACTGGTAAAAGTATTAAATCTTTTGTAATTATTATTTCACAAGTTTTCTGCCATTGTTTTCTGAATAAGGAGAGGGATGGGTGAAGCTTCCTTTAAGGCTTGTTTAGATTCATAGCTGCAGCACATGGCTAATTATGCTCTAAGCAAACAGGGATTTGTGTTATATATCCAGCAGCAGAACTCAGAATATTCTGAGTATGGTCAGGTAATGTACCCCTGAAATGAAAATACTGAAATTGTTTTTCTTTTTTTAAAGTATGCAGGGTATGCCAACAGGAGTACTGATCTGGTCATTGACATCATTCCGGTGCGAAGATGATTGGCAGCAA
The DNA here is from genome assembly GCF_900747795.2 of Erpetoichthys calabaricus. NCBI lineage: Eukaryota > Metazoa > Chordata > Cladistia > Polypteriformes > Polypteridae > Erpetoichthys > Erpetoichthys calabaricus. Next base: position 88,624,742 of record NC_041400.2, on the reverse strand, counting down.
TTTTACAGTACGCATATTTAAAATTTCTGCACATGGCTGGTAAAGCTGTGTAATTTAATATTGGCCTTGCAAAGTATCATGGGACAATGGGAAAATGTATCTTAGTCTAAGCTTGCCACATGGCGAATTTCCATAAAAATTTCCAGTAAGCAAGGTCACTAGCAACCGCAGCATATTCACTATGAAAAATGCCTTGGTGAATTATTATTCTGCTTCTTCTTCTTCTTCCACCTCCTCCTCCCCTTTACTTCCATTCCCATCACTCTTTTGCCTATATACTTTATTGTATGTCATCCTTACAAGCCCATACCACTTCATCCTACCTTCCTGTACTTTCTTAGATATTTCTCCCACTTTTGTTGTACCTCTGATTGTCTCATTTGTTATTCTATCCTTTTTTGAAACTCCACACATCCATCACATTTTTATTTCTGCCACATCTAACTTCTCCCGCACTACCTCTACTTCCCATGTTTCAGCTCCGTACATAATTGCTGGTCTTACCATTGTCTTAAAAACCCTACCTTTAACATTCACCTAAATTCTTTGATTTCATAATACTCCTGATACCTTCTTCCAAATATTCCATCCACACTGCATTCAATGGGTTATCTCTGCATCTCATTTTTGGCTACCACTGATCCTAGATATTTAAATTTATCTACTCGCTTTACTAGCCCTCCTTGCATCCTAACATCTGAATCCTTATCATCATTCAACCTCATATATTCTGTCTTCTTCCTATTTCTCTTCACTTCTCTATCTTCCAAAGCCTTTCTCCATTCTTTCAACTCCACTTCCTCTTTTCTGGTGCTATACAACACAGTATCATCAGCAAAAAGAATCCCCCGGGGGACTGGTGTTTTATTCCATGACTCAATACATCTATGACCAGATCAAAGAGGTAAGGACTTAAAGAAGAATCCTGGTGCAGTCCTCAATCCCTCATACATATCCTGGACAATTCTCACAAGCTTCTCGGGAAACTCCTTTCTCTCTCAAGCACATCTTGGCAAGTTTCACTGATGAATACTACTATAGGCTGTAATTTTCATTTTTCTGTGTCTTCAGAATTTTGTTCTTATTTTAAATTTTCCCAATATAAAACTAATGTGATTCACCAACAAGTGAGTGCAACATAGCTTCTTCCTTCAATCCTGGATTACTATGGCCTCAAATGTAACAACTTATTTTTCTGATTTCCCTTAATGATTTTCGGTATCAAGGATGATCCATAAATCTTAATTTATGTGCATGTCAACCTGACCCTATTTCCACTGTCTTAATCAAAGCTTGTTTTCCTCCTTTGACTGCATTAACTCTTCCTTTTCTCTATTATAGTCTTTAATTTTCTTAAAATTACAGTTGCTACCTCATTGTTACAAATGCTGGTAGCTTTTAAAATGAGTTCAGCAATTATCACTCTATTTCCAATTTCACTTTCTTGCAAGCATCTTAGACAGCTTTTGTTGCCTCTCAACGATTTGAATATATTTTTTACATTTTCAGTCTGGTATTTGTTCTAACCATAGCACCAAAACAGTATTTAAAGAAATCACAAATGTTCTTTGTCTGCTCATTCTGGATTACTAAGCATCCTTGTCCTTCTTGATGTTGGTCTGGTATTTGAAACTATTTCTAACACGCTATTATTGGAACTCTTGTTATTTATGGATATAACTGGTATTGTTTATTCATGGTTTCAGTCCTACTTAACTAGTTTTTTCAAATGAATAGCTGCAGTTTTCAACATTCACTCCCATGCTTTTTGTCACTTGTTTCTTTTTCCCCTTCTTCAGTCAGTTTCCTCCATGTTATTAAAATATTAATGGCACATCATCTTCTCAGGTTTAATAATGATTAATATGAAATTTATCCTGTAAGCTCTAAAGCTTCCCTTTCAAAATTATGCAAACATTTACAACTGTATTGATGATGCTTCTTTTTCCTTTATGCTTTCAGTTTAAAAGATTCTCATACAGTCTCATTATATTGCTACATACCATGCTATTTCACATCACCATGAGAACATTCCAAGTTCTCATCCTTTACTGTTTTAATCTGCAACTGAGACACAAATTCTTGCTTTAGTCTCCTCGGTTCTATACTTTTTCAAAGGCTATTTTATATAAACTTCCATGGCTTTCTATTAAAAGGATAAATTAACTATTTTTCAAGTCAAAGTTATTGCTTCACATTCAAGGTACTGTATATATTAACTTGCCACATGAAATTGTGTTTTAAATTGAAGCATTTTCTATAAATGTTAAAAAATACTTAGCTTTCACTTGCGCTTACTCCACTCCATATATTTATGGATTGAATGGCATCACTGAATGTCAATAAGTTTACTCACTCAAAAACATTTTCCTGAATTATTACATGTCCTCAGCCAGGCAACTCAGCATGTCCTGTCAAATCCAATAATTGGTTTGTGGAGCATCCATTTGTTTCATCACAGTTTCGGCTATTTTGCATAATCTGCTCTTTTCATCTTCTATGTATATTGTTATTGTGTGTGCATTCGCCACCTCACAAAATGTGCATAATGCTAAGTTTTGATTGGCCCTGTGAACTTAGAACTGACATTTAGGTGTCTTGGCTTCTTCAAAAATATAAGGTATTTATTAAAAATGCAACATAATATAATGTTTAGATTTATTGTTATGTGTGCAAAGTATAATTAAACTCTTTGTCTGCTCTTCACCACCACCCTGCCAGTTGGCATAAATCTCCCACAACATGCTATATAAAATAACAACACAAACTTTTAATTGGTGAAGAGTAGGGGCTGTTTAAGTAAAAACAATAATATGATTGGTCTATTATTACAAGCCATGGCAGAGATTAACCATTAAAAAACAGAATTGCTGAGACAAATGTTTAAAAATCTGGAGACTGAAGGGATGTCAACTCCGTCTGCAACTCCTACTGTGTGCAAACAAGCGAACAGGAAATGCTTCCATACCTCAGAAAAATGAGTACAAAGAATCTGTGATAACATTTATTATTTCTAGTTTACTTTTGTTGTTATAAAAATGCCTTGGAAACACTGAAGACACATTTTATTAAATGAAAAGCCTTTGCTGCTTTAAAGTGGACATATTCGGTAGGTTTTAAGGCTTTTGTTTTCTCATCGGACCCTGCCACCCTTCACTTCCATTTTATAGCACAAGAGCAGCCTAGATATTTTTAACTTTTATCAAAAAAGTGCTTCACTTTAAAATGCAAATTAATGTGGGACATTACTACATACCATGATTGTGAAGAAATAACTTTGACTTGAAAAATACCAAACTTATAAGTACCATATTGACTTTTAAGATTCTTGTACTGACTTACAAAACACACCAGTTATTCACTACACTTTTCTTCTTCAGGCCTTTTTGTTCTTCCATCAGTCCACCTCTCCTCCATGGAAAGTCAATGCTTTTAGATATATTGACCCTCAGCTGTAGAATTCCTCACCTTCCTAATATTTAGTCTCATGGTTCTGTCTCTTTACAAAAAAAACATTAAAATGTGTCTTTTTAATCTTGTCTTTTCAATGCCATAAATTATATCTTATGTAATTGTCCCGGTTATATCCTCATACTATATATTTAATAGGCGTATGTTTAATTTTATTTAGTTTATTTTTAACTGTTTAGTTTTATGGTTTTATCTTACAATGTGTCCTTGAGTCTCTAGAGAGACCCCCTAGTGACCCCCTCTTTAAATGTATTTTTTTCAAACACACTTTAATTGTAATTTTGTACACTTAGAAAAAGTATATTTTAAATGGAAATTTATTTTAGTGTATTTAAGCACACCTGAACTTAAGTATACTATTTTGAAAGTACAGTTTGGTATATTTTTTTGTATATTTTTAAAAAAGTATATTATGAATTTAAATGTTCTTTAGTGTACTTAAAGTATACTTGAACTTAAGTATTCATGACCACAAGTACAGTTTGATATATTGTATACTGTAAAATAATATAAATGAAAATTTGCTTTAGTGTACTTAAGCATACTTGTTCATAAGTAAGTGTGTTGTATAAGAAACATTTTACCACACTTTATTTTAAATATGTTAAGGTATATTTAGTAAGAATTATACTATTTATTATGAATTATACCAGATTCATTTTTGATGATAGTTTAAAACATTCTTTTAAAAATAAGTGTTAAAAGAAACATTTTAAAAGTTAATAAAATATGCTTCTAATACAGTCATTTCTTTGTATAAATTACCAGTATTGGATAATGTTGGCTCATGGCAAGGTATCTTTAAAATAAATGCAAAATTTATATAGGGCAGATGTTAAGTAGATGTTATTTTTATGTCAGTTTATGGTTTCATGGGCTTAGGCATTTGAAATTTTATTCTAATTTTCATTTCAAAATTGTAATTGGTGTCATTAAGCTGGCAAGACAGTGTGATGTAGTGGTTAAGGCTTTGGATCTCAAACCCTGAAGTTGTGGGCTCAAATCCCGCTACTAACACTATGTGACCATGAGCAAGTCACTTGACCTGCCTAAGCTCCAACTGGAAAACCAAAAGAAATGTAGCCAATTGTATCATAAATCATGTAAGTCACCTTGGATTAACTGTAGGCGTTAGATAAATAAGTAAATGTAAATGGTTAAGAGCCGGCAACAAAATATGAATAACATTGTATAAATATCAGACCAACTACATACCTTTTTTATTTTCTTATTTTGTTGAGAGTAGTTTTATTTCTTTGTGTCATGTCAAACAAAAATATTTCTGCCATGAAGTATGTGCACTTTATAAACTTTCTCTAAATCATGCATAGGCATTTTACCCAATAATAGGCTGGCAGAATTTTCTGAAACTGTGTTAAATAAAAAAACAAACCCAAGTGAACATTTCTTTGATTGACACTGCAGTCAGCCATTGAGAGAACTACCCAGAAGCCTTTTGACATTCACGTTAGCCAATGAGCGGAAACCTTGAATGAAGAACATTTTCCTACTCAAATGGAGACTAATGTTTGCAGTTGGGTGAAGCAGAATTAGTGGTAAGTTAATATTCATTTATTTAACTTATTGTGTGTTGGTTATTATCAGTCATATTGTTAATAAATTATGAAACATGTAAACAGTTTAATTACATAGTATGCAAGGTGTTGTAGCATGCGTTAACTGCTACATATTATATAAGACAGATTAAATTATTCAGCAAGCTTTTCCAAATATTAAATTTAATAAGCAGTGACAAAAGCGAACAAGTAATGTTAACATTCGGTATATTTTGTTTTAACACACAACTTGTTTTAACTTTTTAACTGCTGAGAAACATTGAGGATTTTCACTGTTAGTGTATTTTAGTACACGTTTAGTAAACCTGGGTAGTATTGTGAATACGTTACATGTAAACACTCAAATGTGAATTTGATTTTGTAGAGTTTCTCCAGGGGATTCCTGTATTAAAATTGTCATAATTAATAATATAATTGTTTATTAAGATGGAATATGTTGTCTATCAGGAATACCAACACAAGGCCCTATTTTTTTGGATATTTGATTGATTCTCCACACCACACCTGGAAATCTTTGTGTTCAAGCTTTCAACAAATCTTCAGTGTTTATCTGTTTGTTCTGGCATGCTGAAATATGCCACTAGATGACAAATATTTTGTAATCCTCATATTTTATACAAATGCAGATGAATTGGTACAATATGCTTCAATGCATATTTTTTTATTTAATGTTGTGTTACAGTCTACATAAATGTATTTTTTGAATTTGTATTTTAAATTTATATTCTGCATTGCTTTATGGTGCTGTGTTCAGTTATTAGGTTAGCAAGCTTGTTTATTTCAAATGCACAAATCAAAGTCAAGTTTAATAATATATTGTATATATTAATCATATGTATTTATTATTTTTATTGTTATTATTAGATTTGATTAGCATTTGTAATTAATCTTTATTAATCTTAACTAAGATCCTGGATGGCTAATAATTTTCTTGATCTGAATCAAAATAAAATGGAGGTGCTTATAGTGGGTCCATCAGCTAAAGACCAAATTGGTCTTGGACTTCTCGGCTCTTTCTCTGTCTTTTGCAAACCTCAAGCCTGCAATCTTGGTGTTATCTTATACAGTAACCTCTCTTTTGAGAAACAGATTAATTCTGTAGTCAAGCTGCTTTTTCCAGCTTTTTCTATTAGGTAAGATCAAGCCTTTTTTATCTTCTAGAGATCTTGAGAAAGCTACTCATGCTTTTATCTTTTCTCGCCTTGATTACTGCAACTCGCTGTATTCTGGGATTAGCAAATCCCTGATATGCAGGTTACAGTTGATCCAGAATGCTGCTGCTCGCTTTCTGGTTGGAGCAAGAAAGTCTGATTCCGTTTCTCCAATATTAGCTTCTTTATAATGGCTGCCTGTCAGTTTTCGAATTGATTTTAAAATCTTGCTGTTAGTTTTTAAATCTTTACATGGGCTTGCTCCTGCCTATTTATCTGAATTGTGTGCTTTACACCAGCCATCTAGAGTGCTTAGATCTTCTGGTCAGTTGTCTCTTGTTGTCCCTCATACCAAGTGTAAAACTAAGGGGGACAGGGCTTTTGCAGCTGCTGTACCTTGCCTGTGGAACTATTTACCTGTTCAAAACAAGGTTAAAGACTCATTTCTATTCACTTGCATTCGTGACCTTCAGTAATACTGATGGTTTCCTCGTTGTGATTATGCAACCTTACTTCTATTTATTATTTATTTTATTTATGTTCATTTATTTTATTTCTATTTATGTTATGTATGTTAATTGTATGTTTTTTCTTCTATTATTGTAAAGAACTTTGGCCACAGCATTCCTATGTTGTTTAAAATGTGCTATATAAATAAACTGACATTGACATTTGTAAGCATGAATGCATGTTATAAGTGCAAATATAAAGGGATTTTTGTAAATGTAATATTTAAAAACATTTTTGTTTAGTAAGTTTTGTAGGCTATGTATCACATTGTGAATTTCTTGGAATGCAGTGAAGTTTAAGTTGGTTCCATCAAATTTGGTGTGCACTTGATCAGCATATATTCTTCCTTATATTGTTTTCAATATGGCGATGCCCTGTGTGGCAGCAGCTACTCCGGCTCCCGCTAACAATGTGCATTTTTCGTTAAATGTCATGTCTTCTCCGTTATGTTCTTTCACGAAAATTACTTACAATTGATTCACTTTACTCAAACTTTGTGGATCTGATCAATCCAGTACGTTATCGAGCGATTTGCTGGCTTTAGGTCTCCAAACTCTACGCGGACTGGGAATACCACGGCAGCAAGAATCAGAGGCCTGCACAGCAGTGGTACCACCTACCATCACCAGCCGCCCGGGGAAGCGACGCAAGCGGTGTGGAAGACCATGCAAGCAAGGCACTCGGGCAGGTATCGCCGCTAGACTAAAGGATAATCCACACAGACCAGTCCTTCCATCTGTTCTGCTGTCTAATGTCCACTCACTAGAGAACAAAATGGACTACCTAAGACTGGATTTAACCACAAAATGCAAGGTGAGAGACTGTTGTGCACTCATTTTTACCGAGACATGGCTGAACTCCGCTGTTTCCGATTAGCCTAAATGGGCTAACCAACTTTCAAGCGGGGATGTGTGATATGTATATACACAAACAACAACTGGTGCACAAATGTTGAACTGTTCTGAGGAAATAGAGTTTTTGACACTGAAATGCCGACCATTCTACCTGCCGAGGGAATTTACAGCTGTTAGCATTACAGCTGTGTATGTCCCCCCCAGCGCAAACACAAAGGCAGCGCTATCCACACTACTGTATATCAATCTGTCAGTGCAATGCAATCTGCAAACCCGGACTGTGTTTATATAATTGCTGGAGATTTTAAGACAGTTCTGCCACATTTTTATCAACATGTTGACTTTGCAACCCGGGGAGTAAACACGTTGGACCGGGTTTACACAAACATCAAACAGGCATTCAAGGCAACTTCCCACCCCCACCTTGGAAACTTGGACCATCTCTCTGTTATGCTAATTCCTGCATACAGACCACTGCTAACTAGAAGCAAACCATCTACAAAGCAGATACGAACCTGGCCAGAGGGAGCACTTTCAGCACTCCAGGGTCCTCATGTATAAACGGTGTGTACGCACAGAAATGTTGCGTAAGAATGTTTCCACGTTCAAATCGCGATGTATAAAACCTACACTTGGCGTAAAGCCATGCACTTTTCCACGGTACCTCCATACCCTGTCATACGCAAGTTCTCTGTTAGACTGCAGACTGGCGGCACCCAGCGTCAAAGCAGTGCTACTGTTCCTGTGTGGTTACCCTTTCTTAGATCCACATCCACTACGGTGGCTCAAGTGCTCCTTGTAGAACTGTTTGTACTTGCAAGTTACCGTGACAGTTATAATATTGCACAACCTCAGCCACTTTATAAAGCACGTATTTACATATGATGACAATATCATTTTTAAGATGAAATGCAGCAAAATATGTTGATTATATTATACAGATAAAACTTTAACTACATGGTGCCGCAGCGCTAGAGAGCTTGAGCTTCGTTCACGGATTGTTCCTGTCTCACGCTGTTTTTATGCTGTGGCTGGCGTGACACTGGAAGGATAGATGGATAGAATAATTAAACATTATGAAGATATTTCGATGTTACTTAAAAGTTTTGAAGAATCGGCGTTCTAAGCTTAAGATGGCTTAACGTCTATTACAGAGCTGATTGTGTGGCGATTGAGTATTTGGAGAAAGAAAAGTAAGGACAGGAATTGGGGGTTAGTACATTTGTAAAAGACAGTACTTCTGTAATAAAGTATTTCATTAAAGGTCGTGCATGGTGCAGCAAGCATCTTTCTGTAAGACATGAACAATCACTGCGCCACCGTGTTCCCATGTTTAATAACATGCTTTAACTCATATCATCATGAAAATGATATCACGTATACTTCTCAGTATTTTAATTACTCAGAGAGCTGTAATATTACGAACGTAATGGATTCTGTGTCCTGTCGGAGGAAAAGCATGTAGTGATTCAGGCACATAGAGCACATATAAGATCAAATACGAAACAAAGCATTTAACGTGCTACTTTGGTTATGAAGGGATTTGAGAAACTAGTAAATTAAACGATTTTAAGATGAAGTTTATGATGTTCTACTTTAATGACAAAATAAACTATGTGATTAAAAGTGGAAATTTCGAGATTAAAGTTGACATTTCATGCTTTTTTCACACTGTGTGCCTTTTTTTTCACTGTACCCTAATAAGCTTTCATATGACACTCAGACGTTGGGCTACGAGTCGCCTTTTCATGCCGACTTTGATATGTGAGAACTTTTTTATTTTGGGCACTGTGTGACTTTGTGAACTTGAGCTTTCGAGTTTCTCCGACACGCTATGTCACTCAATCAACTTCCTTTTGTTGCTTATATAACTGTTTAAACCAACAAATAGTACGTTTTTCTTTGCCTCCATTTGGTATTCACTGAAATTCTTCTATTTTTCCTCATACTTTTGCCATTGCCTTTTCACAGAACGCTGGGCTTAAGGGCTATTTATATTGATTTGCATATTCAAAGAGGCGTAATTCTGAGAGGAGTTGGGACGGGACAGCAGGCGCATGCACGTGCGTTTATTTCCACGCTGAGCGGGATTCATGTAGCGGAAGAACGCTGAAGTTGGCGAACACACAGATTCCTGCATCTGTATTTTTCTGTGCGTAACCACATTTCGGCTTTTGTGCTTACGTCATGTTACAGTGCGAATTCTACGACATTATGCATGTGGCCCCAGGACTGTTTTGAATGCATGGACTGGAATGTGTTTAGGGAGGCTGCCACAATTAACCAGCACATCAACCTGGAGGAATATGCAGAGTCTGTGACAGGATTTATATCCAAGTGTGTGGAGGATGTGACAGTGATCAGGAACTTCACCACACGTGCCAACTAGAAACCGTGGTTTACCAGGGAGGTGCATGCCCTTCTGAAAGCATGTAATATGGCCTTCAAATCTGGGGACAGAGACGCTCTCAGATCCGCTAGAGCTAACTTGAACCGAGGTGTGAGAGCAGCAAAACGTGCTTATGGGCATAAAATCCAGAGTCACTTCACTGACTCAAAAGATACCAAGCGCCTATGGCAAGGCATCCAGTCTATTACAGACTATAAACCCTCCCCACCACCCTGTGATGATAACACAGACTTCCTCAACACACTTAACATATATTTTAGCTGGTTTGAGGAAAATAATAACACAACAACAATAAAAGCCCCTCTCACACTATGGACAATTAAATACTCTGTCTAGACCACAGTGATGTTGAGAGAGCCCAGCGCAGGGTCAACCCACGGAAAGCTGCAGGTCCTGACAACATACCAGGGTGTGTACTCAGACACTGTGCTGACCAACTTACAGTTGTTCGCACAGACGTCTACAACATCTCTCTAAGACAAGCCATTGTTCCTCAGTGCTTCAAAGCACCACTACCATTATTCCACTGCCAAAGAAATCACCAACATCATCACTGAATGACTATCGCCCAATAGCACTCACACCCATCATGATGAAGTGCTTCGAAAGGTTGGTCAAAAATCACATCACATCCAGACTGCTTGCTACATTTGATCAACTTCAATTTGCATACCGCCCAAATCGCTTCACTGATGATGCCATAGCAACTGCATTCCATCTGACACTGGCTCATCTGGAAAACAAGAACAGTCATTTGAGGATGCTTTTTATTGACTTCAGCTCCGCCTTCAATACTGTCATCCCACAACACCTGGTAAAGAAACTGGAGCCACTAGGCATCAGCACCACTCTGTGTAACTGGTTATTAGACTTCCTCACAGACAGACCCCAGACAGTGTGTCTTGGAAAAAACACCTCTGAGACTACCATCATGAACACTGGGGTTCCCCAGGGCTGTGTTCTAAGCCCCCTACTGTTCACCTTCTTGACTCATGACTGCCGTGCCAATTACAACTCGAATCACATCATAAAATTCGCAGACGACACAACGGTAGTGGGGCTCATCAGTAATGATGATGATTCCACATACAGAGAGGAAGTTAATCAACTTATTGCCTGGTGTAGAAAAAACAACCTGGCACTGAATGTCAACAAAACAAAAGAGATCATCGTTGACTTCAGGAGAAAGCACATGCCACACCGGGCACTTACAATCCATGGAAACAGTGTGGAGTCAGCGAGAAGCACCAAGTTTCTGGAAGTGCACATTACAGATGACTTGACATGGACCACAGATACCACTTCTCTTGTCAAGAGGGCACAACAGCGACTTCATTTTTTCCGAAGGCTGAAAAGAGCAAACCTCCCCTCTCCTGTCCTCACAACTTTCTACAGAGGCACTATAGAAAGTATATTGACCAGCAGCATCTCAGTTTGGTATGGTAGCTGCACTGTCGCTGAACAGAAGATACTTCAGAGAGTGGTGAGGACAGCGGAGAAAATCATCGGGTCTCACTCCCATCTGTTCAAGAATTACACTACTCACGTTGCCAGAGAAGATCCATTAATATCATAAAAGATCCCACACATCCGGCACATGGGCTGTTTGCACTTCTGCCCTCTGGAAAACTTTACCGTAGTATGTACTGCAGACGACCAGATTTAACAGGAGCTTCTTCCCCCAGGCCTTCAGAATACTAAACTTTGTTAAATAACCTTTGACCTTTTGTTCTCTTACTTACTGTGCACTTTATTACCACAAATAGGTCTTAAGTTTACATTATATTGTATTGTAATATTGTACAATATTACATTATATTTATTGTATATATTATGTATAAATATTGTATCCATATAGTGCAATAACACAATCACTGTGAAACGATGTGCAATATTTTCTTTCATATTATATTTCACCCACTGACTGGCTGACATTTATATATATCTTTTGTATTTATTGTTTGTACTGTGCTGTCTTACGCTGTCTTATCTACTTTATGTGTAAAAAGTAAAATGTTTGTAATGTCTGTATGTTGTCTTGCATGCACTTGTCTCTTATGCACCTGTCTTTTATGTCTGCACATTGAGCCTGGAGAAACGCAATTTCATTCAGCTATGCATCCGTTGTTGTACTGTTGTATGGTATGAATGACAATAAAGTTCACTTACTTACTTACTTATATAAACCTGGAAATATCCACATGGCTATAAGATAACTGGAAATCATCTAAGGTTACAGTTATGTACACAACAGATTTGTATGCATAATATTTGGTATAAAAATACAGTATTTCTGAATATTTGCATATTGTAGAGCCAATGCTCTTACATGTGGAATCTAACAAATAATTACAGAACCATAAGACTGAATCTATCAGTTGCCAAAAGACACTCAGATCTGCAGACAGCAGATAATGATGATGACTGTCGCTTGTGTTAATAAAGTGTGTATTCAAGCTGTTATTTTTGATCTTTTAAAGCGAAAATTACTAAGTTTAATGATTATAATGATTAGTGATTAGTTTCTTTATTTTATTCTTTGTATTTTATTTTATTGATTACATAGTACATAGATGAATTAATAAGTGAATAAAGATAAATGGAAAAAAGGGAGAGCATCTGCTTCCTCAGTGCTTTAAAAGCTTATTCTAAAATTTTATTGATTAGATCCTGCCAGGTTTTGAAAAAGTTCTTCACAGATCCTCTAAATGCGAATTTGATTTTTTCCAGTTTCAAATAGTACATAACATCAGTTACCCACTGACTTAAAAGAAGAGAGAGTGAGGATTCTTCCAGTTGAGCAAGATAAGTCTACATGCCAATAGTGTAGTAAAGGAAATTACAGTTTGTTTGTCTTTCTCCATTTTAAGCCCATCTGGGAGTACACCTTACACAATTGTTAAAGGGTTAGGAGGGATTATGACACCAAGGCTGTCTGATAGGCATTTAAAGATTTTGGTCCAGAATTATGTTAATTTGGAGCAGGCCCAAAACATGTGGCCCAATGAGGTTGAATCTTGCCCTGGAAACATTTTGGACAATTTTAAACGAGACACATGTGATTGATATATAATTTTGAGTTGAATAATTGTATGCTTTGCGCATATGGAGCTTGAGTGGATTCTCTGCATTGCTACCTTCCACTCCCTTTCTGAGATATTGAGTGAGAGATCCTTTTCCCACTGTCCTCTTGGATCTTTAAAAGGGAGGGACTGTAAAATGGTTTTATATATTGCAGAAATGCAGTCTGAGTCCTCAAGACTGATCAATATTTTTTCTGGCATTGAGGTGGGTGGGAGGTGAGGAAAATTGGGCATGTTCTGTTTAACAAAGTTTCTGATTTGAAGGTAGTGAAAGAAATGTGTTGCTGGAAAGTTAAATTTGGAATGTAATTGTTCGTAAGATGCAAAGACATCTATGTACAGATCTCTAAATGATTTAATCCCAAATGTTTTCCAGACATTAAAACTGCATATGTTTGAGAGGGTGGAAAAATGTGGTTCTCGTGCAGGGGTGCCACAGATAAAAGCTTCTTTATCTTAAAATGTTTCCTACATTGGTTCCATATTCTGAGTGAGTGAAGCACAATTGGGTTGTTAGTATATTGGTGATAACTTGCCTGTATTGGGATAGAGAAAAGCCAAGCAAAATGACACCTTTTATTGGCTAACTAAAAAGATTACAATATGCAAGCTTTCGAGGCAACTCAGGCCCCTTCTTCAGGCAAGATGTAATTAATATAATTAATAAAAGGTGTCATTTTGCTTGGCTTTTCTCTACATTCATAATGGCTAACACAGTACAACACCCTAGTACTATAAGTGGTAGCTGTATAAGCCTAAACATTTCAAATAGATTATCTTGTGGTCAATAAGCCTATTTAGCTCTGTAAGTGGTTCTGTAAAACATTTTACTTAACTCAGGTGGGCAGAGAGTGAAAAAAAACCTGCAAATGTCAATAAAACTCACCATTAAGTTATAGGTAGACCCTCTTTGCTTGGAGAACTGTTAGACTCATTGCCTTGACCTCGATTCCCTGTATGTATGTGAGTAGAACAGAGTAAATAACGTCTAGAATGGGATCGATGTCGGGCGAGAGAGTAAAGCAAAATACACAGTGGACGACATTTTTTGTGTATTATTTTTGGGCTATGATTTGGTGCAAGTGATCTGGAAATTGAGATATAAAATGAAAGTGAGGTACTGGCATCAGCTGATCAATCCTTGGCTGACGTGCAAAGCCGCTGCCAGATCTCTAACACGCAGCAACAAACGTTTTATGTTAATTTATATGAGAAAACATTGCTTTGTGTACTTTTTATAAACCTGAACCCTGGGAGAAAAGGAAAGAAGAAAATCAGTGATATGATAAGCAATTGCTTTAGTAATGTTACCCCACTTCTCACTTTTTCTCTCATAAGACACAGCACGGGTATATGAGTTTTGTAACATAGTTTGCTTCGGGGAAGGAGGATAGGAAACCTTCACAGTCTGGGCTGCAGCACGTATTTTCACACATTCTTCTTACTGTACTTTATAGTGTTGTTGTAAAGGGTGGAAAGGAATAGTAGTGCTTTAAGCTTTTGTCAGGACTTGTTTTCTGCATTCTCTACAGAATACATTATTCTGCTGCTCATCTGACACTTTGAACCTGAACCATCTCCAAATAATTGAGCCTTTTTTTTTCTTTTTACCAACCAGCTCTTCTTCGATAGCTTCCTTCGTGTCTTTATCCGTCTCCACCCTGTCTCTACATCCAGGACTTACCGGTGGGGGAGGGGTGAGTTATGTTCAATGAGGGTAAGAGGTGGGGAAGGGTGAAGTTGTGCGAAAGACAGGAAGAAGAGAAAGGCAAACTGGCGGCCGTACCAAAATAATTTTAGCGTAACATAGATTATTTCGATATAAATGATATTGTCTCATCCTGTATCTTGTATGAAAATATGTCTATTATTTAAGAACTTGATATATTGCCCAGGCTTAATCTGCATTCTATTTATATATATCATGTTGTATTATATGAAGCATAAAACATGTTAAAAGTTCTATCAAACATACCCATACCTAAATTTTGAATGAAAAATTAGGTTATATACAAAGCTGTGTGAAATACTTACAGTATATTCGTATTTCTGTTAGTTTAGTATACATTGAAATATTGCATTACTACTCATACTAAGTGCTTGTGTAAGAAAAATAAGCAAAAATGCAAGATTTTTTTTATCATTATGATGATAAGCATTTCTTTTGATTCATATAAAAGTTTTTATCTAAAATTAGATTTTAAAAAATAAACTTTTTGTCCTTTCTATTTTAAGTGTTCTCTTCTATATATGTACTTATTTACATATACTTCTTTATTTAGATTATAGATGTTTATATATGACGGCACGGTGGCGCAGTGGGTAGCGCTGCTGCCTTGCAGTTAGGAGACCTGGGTTCGCTTCCTGAGTCCTCCCTGCATGGAGTTTGCATGTTCTCACCATGTCTGCGTGGGTTTCCTCCCAAAGACATGCAGGTTGGTGCATTGGCGATTCTAAATTGTCCATAGTGTGTGCCCTGCAGTGGGCTAGCACCTTGGCTGGGATTGGCTCCAGCAGACCCCTGGGTTGGATAATAGACAGATGTTTATATATCTATAATTATAGTTTAATTCACAAGTTTAATTTTGTGTCCTGCTTATTTCCTTAAGATCTTTTTTTGGTCACTTGAAATGGTGGCTGTGCTGATCTGTGCCTTAAGAACTCGAGGACTGATTGTATTTGGTTCCACAGCTTTTTCTGTGTGTAGCTTCCTCAGTTGTCTCCTTAGTTGGTCTTCAGTTATCGACAGTCCACACTGATGGTCAGAGACAGACTTGTCACTGACCATTCTGGTTGATGTAGTAGGAGTTGTTGATGTTGAAGGGATTATGTGGGAAGACTGGTCATTAGAAGAAGGTGACACCTGGATTGGGGTCATTCAGGTAGGGGAGCTGTTGAAAAATAGATTCAGGATTTTAGCTTCATCCACATCCCCTTCTTGTAATTATTCCCAACCAATTCCAGATGTCCTTCATGTTATTCTGAGTGAGTTTCTTTTCTATTCTAACTTTGTAAGCTTCTTTCCTTAGCTCAGATTTTTCTTTAGTACACACTAAACATCCTTCAAGCCTCTTTGTCACTGGATTTGAATGCTGTCATTTTCTCTTTCAGGAGACTTTTAGCGTTTTAGTAATCCAGGGCTTGTTTGGAAAGCAACACACACTGTCTTTGTGCATACCACTGTGTCGACACAGAGTTAATATAGTCTGAGATGCAGTGACAGAGTCCCTCAGTATTGTCCCCATGTGACTCGCACATCATTTCCCTGTCTGTGATTTGGAAGCAGTCATTCCGAATCATTTTAGCCTCCTGGCTCAATTCGTCACTATTCTGGTGGTTACAGGATGCCTTCTAATAACCAGCCTGTAGCTGAGAGTAAGATGAATCAGGTTGTGGTCAGATTTGCCTAAAGCAGCAAGTAGATTACACTTAAAAGGCATCTTTAACAGTTGAATATAGCAGTTCCAGCTTGTTACTTCCTGGGGTGGAACCAGTCACAAACTGGTCGAAATTTGTCATTGTTTGTTCCAAAGTCACATGGTTGAAGTCACCATTATTATATTATAACTGCGGGGTCGAAGTAAATCATCATTAACATGTAGGTGACAAAATTATTAATTTCCATTGCTATGTCCCCATTTGTGGAGGGAGGAATATAATCATTAATAAGGATAATGTCACTGACTCCGCATGAGCCTGGACAATCACATTTTTGACCTTGCCTCCAGCATTTGTAGCTAAAACACCGCATTTTAATTCATTTAGAGCCTTTGCAATAGAGATGAGATTAGGATTTAAAACCAGCATTCTGAAACTGATCTAGCTGCCCTATTCACTGCACCCATATCTTAATTATTAAACGGTTAATGTTTCTTTTATTCTTGTACCAATGCTTACACATACGTGTAAATAAATGAGAAGTTGAACTTTTTAATGTAGTAAATGCATATTTAATGTTCATGTAACTTGTATAGTTATATTTATACTTGTTATTTGCTGATGCTGACAATCTCATCTATCCAACCATTTTCTAAACCTTGAAAGTGTATTTATTCACTGCATTCTTGCAAATATTATAGGATTCACTACTTGAATTGGGGTGACATGATGGTTTGGTAGTAGTGCTGCTGCCTTGATATAAGGAGACAGACCAGGGTTCACATCCCCAGTTCTCCCTTCATGGAGTTTGCATGTTCTCCCCATGTCTATGTGGGTTTCCTCTGGTTGCTCCAGTTTCCTCTCACAGTCCAAAGACATACAGGTTAGGTGGCAATCCTAAATTTGCTTATGTGTATGTTTGCCCTTTGATGGAGTGGCTCCTTGTCCAGGGGATGTTCCCATGACTTGGGCCCAGTTCTAACTGGAATAGACTCCAGCTGTCCCCGCAACCCTGTTTAGTACATGCGGTTAGAAAATGATTGACTAACTACCTGAATTGTGTTAACAACAAATGTATAAAGAAATATTTGCTATAAATGCATGCATAGTGCATTTTGACAAGCATATTTGCATAATTTACAATGTATCTGTGATACTATAGCCATAGTTCACAAATTTAGTTTAAATGTAACATACAATTAAGATTTGAACAATGTTCTGTGTCTGAATTACCTGTGTCTTACTTGCATGTGTTTGCAAAGTATTTTTCTTTTACAGTTTCAGCTACTCACACTCACACAAACCAATCAATTCACACATATATGGGGAAAACATTTTGAGTGTCAATTAATAAACATCTGTAGAGAATAATATGTTGTCCTGTATTACATATATAAGGCAAGCAGTTTGTATTGTATTTTTACATTTGGTTATTAAAAGCAATATTAATCTGTTTTGCACAGATATTTCAAAATTAAAACCTGTAGATTAGAATTGGGGTGGAGGGGGAGAGATGCAGCAAAGATAGAAAATGTTCTCTACCTCTTCAGGTTCTGTGCAGTGAGTGGGTTAGTAGTTTTTAATTACTGAACCACTGCATTGAATTGGCTGTTTCTACTTGAAATTCCCATCCCCATGAATGCAGGTGTCCCTTTTTTTTGTTTTTTTATGGTTGCTAACCTTGACTACAGTTGATTGGATGATTTTTGGGCAGTACATCACTAACAACACAGCAGTGGAACCTTTCCCATGCTATGGCATTAGGTGTGGTTTTCTTGCAGTTGTATCGGCAAAATAGCATTTGCGTAACTGCTGCTTTGTTTCACTGTTTAAAAAAATATCTTGCTGACAGTTGTCTTATAGTAGGAAACTAGCCATTGATGGGACTTGAGAGTGGCATCCTGAAATTATGCATTGCAACAGGTGTGATATGATCTCTATGAAGTGTATCTACAGAGTAGCTGTTTCTATAAAGTGGCAACTGAGAGAGATACTTGTGAATTATACATGGCATGCCCCATACCTTATACCTGAAACTATGCCTTTGCTTTTACAATAAGGTGATTTTTAACAAGCCTAGTGACTGTAATAGGATAAGTGTTCTCATGAGTGTTTTTCTCAATCTAGATTGATATGAATATTATTGCCATCATGACTGATGAACAACTTGGAGTATATATCCCCAAATAGTGTATTGCACTGAGAAGCTTTTTGTCATCAGAAAACTTCTGTAGGTGCCATTGGGGGACAATAAACTGCAAAATCATTGATCTTGCACAGATTAAAGGCAAAGTTTAAAAAGGGGGAGAAAGAGTGTAGTGATAACCAGTATGTATCAAAAAGATCATTTTCCTTTGGTAATAAGAATGTACGTAAAAATAACCAGCATCTGGAAATAGGGTGGTTACATTTTCAGGATGGAGAGTATCGACAGGTGTGTACAGTGGTGGAGGAACAAGATACCTAACTGCCAAGAAAAACACAACAGTTGAAAAACTACTTAGTGTTGGCAAGGAACTGTTTTTCTCCAAAGGCATTTCCTCAAAGGGTTCGTCAGATGAGTTTGTTTTTGAAATACGTGTCTTTACTCAAAATCTTGTATATTGCCACAAATCACACTGTGTCAGATTTCTGAACAGAGTAAGTTACAAATGTTGTGTCTATAGCTTTGTTCAAAGAAAGTAACTGACAATAAGCAGCCATCCCTTGTCCTTTCTTCAGATAGAGATACTGATGAGTAAACACAGATGAAGCTGAGCAGCATATGCAGTAGGCTCTATGTGTTCAATATTTATCAAAAGATTTTGACACAAATTATCTTGCAAGTTTTTGTGGAAAATAAGGGGATACTTCTACAGTGCATATTTTTAAAGGGCAGTTTTACTCTACAACATATTCAACATCTAATGTATTTCTTAAAAGTGCAATCAAAAGAAAATCAAATTCAAGACATCAAATTAATGAAAGGCCTTATGAAGATCATGTGAACATATCTTCAGATCGTGAAATGGATGAGTCACAACACCATAAGAAAAGAGAGCTAAGTGTTGTATGTTTTCAGTAGCCTGTCTTCAGATTTACACAGGTCCAGTTCTTTCAATAATATATAATATGATCTCTTAGCTTTATACTGTATGAGATGCATAGTATGGTATTTAAGATCTGTTATTTAGCTTCATGTTGTGGAAGTATGTTATATTTGAGAATGTTGTTTCCTTTTGAATAGGTCACTATTATACAAAGAAAATCAGGAAGAAAAAAAGTGGACAGGTAATAAGGTGCACGAAAACTATGATGATGGCAGTAGACATGGAAGTATATCTTCAGATTCTAAGCATGATCAACCCCAACATTAACAAATGAGTAGGGTAGGGTGTTGATGTAACCGACTGCAATCCACCTTTCTCTGTGTTGTGTAAATGATTGTCACGTAGGAATGTAGGGTAAAAACACAAGCTTTTATTTTCCTCTTCAAGTGACTCTTTTCAAAACAAAAGGAAAAAAATGGACAGGGCGTCACATAAATGTCTTCTCCCCTATATCCTACAGCATCCACCGCGCTTCTCACCTTTTTATTTGTACAAACACATTGCATATAAAAACTATTTACAAAAAAATTACTCAAACTTTCCAAAGAGAACTGTTTACAATACACATAGCTTTATACAAAAAAAATCCTAATTTTATAATTACATATTCTTAACAAAAAAAAAAAAGAAAAAGAAAAGAAAAATAAATATAGCATACCTTTTCCAAACAAAAGGAAAAAAATGGACAGGGCGTCACATAAACATCTTCTCCCCTATGCCTATTAAATAATAAATTAAATCAATTACAAATTATTAATACAAAACAAATTAAATAAAAATCGGGAAAAACTTAGGGAGAATTGAAACCACAACCTACCCCACAGCATCCACCACACTTCTGGCATTAGAGCCAAAAAACTTGGTGCATGCCGGTTGTGAGGTGTGAAGCTAATTGACACCCGCACTACAACAAATTATCATTGTTAGTATCCTATTAACTATTTACAGGGATCAACTCTTTTTGGGGAAGTAACTAAAATAAACAAGGAAGGAACTAAAAAAAAACAAAGTTATTAATAACATTTTACACTTCGCTACATTGACATAATTCTTTTTTTGTTAAAATTTTATACTTGCAGTATAATCAGAACAGGGAGAACAAAATCTTCATTTGTAGGAGTCTGTGCATCCCAAGGCCTTTACTTTAATTGGCCTTTTTATTGATATGAAAATGAGATGATATTGGTTTTAATTATAAAAGAATAAAATGTATTTTACATCTGTCTCTACAGTTTATAACCAGTTCACCTGTTGAGAATTCTAAAACAGTAATAGCACTTGCTATGAACACTGTTGGAAGATGGTGAGATTCAGTTTGGCAGCGTGGATGATAATAGTAAGAGTGATTTTATGTCTACATTTTCATGACATTACTAAGATCATGTGTGTATGTTATCTATTTGAACTTCGGACAAAGTCAATTTCTGTTATATTGTTCATATTAAAGTACAGCAGGCTATCTTCTGTTCAAATTTTAATATTTTCTATTTTGCTTATCATTTAGTATACGTATCACAATTGACCAATGGTAACAGTGATTGTTTACACCAATATTAAGATTGCTAATCTTAAGGTTCTTAATTGGTATTAAAAATATGTGAGCCAATGTACTTTAATTTCAAAATACATAAATGTTCAACATAAACCTGTTTGGTCAATGCAGTGAATATTAGACAATAATTTTGATAAGGTAGCATTAGACTCCTCCTCATTTAATCTAATATAACTTTAATTGTGATTATTTTTGATAGATCAAGTACTCTATTGAACCTAGTTAAATTACTAACTGCATTTCACGATATAGCTATTAATTGTGTGCTCCTTTTAGTAATTGCACTGCTTGAAATTCTGATTTCAAACATTAATCATTTTATTGAGCAATGCTATTAAGTAGTAGACCTTTTTTCTCTGCCTTCCCATCTAGATGTTGAGTACTTTACATCTATGATTAAGAGTAGCAAATGGCCCAGAAATAAACAGAAATTATGTTGGCACATTTGATTTGTTTAATCATGCAGGCTTTGCTTTTATTTGATAATGAATCTTATTGATTCTAATACATTTGTCTTGTGCGAGACCATTATGAATGCTGTATCATCAGCAGATGAACTTGCAGGGAATGAAAGTGTAAAAGATGTCCAGAAAATAAAAATAAGATGAGTCAACATAATTCATGATACGTTAAATGTTTTCAGGGTAGCTAAGATTACGAATGAAACCTTGCGAAGTAAGTTTGTCAAAGAAAAGGCACTAGATGATGATGGAGTATCAAGGGAAGCCTACACAGCCTTTTGGGAGAAGTTCATGGAACAGTGTGAAGGAGAGAAGGAATGGGTCTCAAGATTCTGGCCAGACTATTCGCAGAGAGAATGACAGTAGAGTATGAACCAAAGGATATGTGGACCACACCATTATACCTGTCAGACTTTTACTTGCATTTCTCTTTGCCTGTATTCAGGGAATTGATCTGGTGGATGAAAGCATATTGATGTCATCCTTTGTAAAATACTTGTCTTCTGCAGAGCGAGCATGTGTTGAGAAGGTGTTACGGGGCAATATGGATGAAATTGATGAAGAGGACCTACTTGACTTCTTCACAAGAATGGGATCCCACATCCAACCTCCAGAAGATAATATGCTGGCTGCCATCCTGTCAATGACACACAAAGTTTTATTACAAGAGCCACAATAAATAATTGATTTTCTTCCGATATGTTAGATTATTCTTGCATTCTGACCATTAAAGAAAGCATAATAGAGCTGTATGAGTCAAACCAAGCAACAAATATGGAAGCAACACATTCTGAAACCTTGAAAAGAATTCTTGAACTAGCATGAGCATCCATCCATCCATCCATTTTCCAACCCGCTGAATCCGAACACAGGGTCACGGGGGTCTGCTGGAGCCAATCCCAGACAACACAGGGCACAAGGCAGGAACCAATCCCGGGCAGGGTGCCAACCCACCGCAGACTAGCATGAGCAAGCAGTTTTAAATTATTTACTGCTCTGTGCGCGAAGTGTAGCTTATTTACTGTAGTATCGTCTTACCTGTTGTTTTGTGGCTGTCTAGCTATCACTTGAGTACCCCGATTTGCTGTCATCATCCATTCTCCAAGCCATAAAACAGTCTATAGGCTATCTGTCATGCTATGTTAATACATAAATTTGTAAACAGGTTGTCTTAGAGGATGCAGCATTCATTTTACGGTCTATACCAAACTGAGCTCCCAAAAACTCTTACTCATTAAAATGGCCCATCTTTGCAGCAGGCACATTTTATGTGACCCCTGCTAAACATTCTTAAGCCTTCATATTTCCATATTACACTCGCAATCAGTATAGCAGCTTACTTTCAAAAAACAATAAAATGTCCTACTAATTTAAAAACATTTCAAGAGGGGGAACCCTGAAAGGGCAGAGACCTATGTAGCTGCCTAGTTTACCAATGCCACAAGCAACCTGCTACTTACCTTAAACAGCTCATATGCCAGACAAAGTAACATAGTAATAGCATAAAATGGCCACCTTTATCTACAAAAGTTGTGAACACAAAAACAGATAGCAATGTGTGTTCTATATTAAAAGATAAAGGGTATAACATTAATTATCTTACCTGGACAATTCTCATGAAACAAAACCAAATTATACTTTTATCCAAAAAAGACAAACCAACCAAACATACCATTGTCCTTCATCTAGTGAACAAAGTGATAAAGAATTCCACTGACTCTCTCCTTAGGAGTCCCCACCAACTTTCTAGATTGGCACTGCTGGCTCCTTCCAAGTAGCTGTCTACAGCATTTACTCTCTCTCTCTCTATATATATATATATACATTTTCAGTACCTTCAAGTCTTTCTACAGCTTCCACATAGTAAATTCCCACAATTTTCGGATTACTGCTTGTAAATGCATTTAACCAAATATTTCTGGAAAACCCATTAATCCACCTATTTATGCAAATACCAGATGGGTTTAGTTTGTCATATGAATCAAAATGCCATTTATAGTTTGGTCCTCTTGCAAAATATTTATGTCGGTGGAGTCTCCTGATTTTCTACGACAAACATCTTCTTTCTTTACATGCAAACCATTTTCTTGACATTTTGTTTGCATCCACCAGTAACCATAAAACTGGCCTGAGCTTTGCAATTGTTGTGGTATAAACAAGATAATTTCATCAATGATTGCTTGTAGGCCTTACAACGAAATAGACCTTTTGGCTTTAATATATGTTTTAAATGCCTTTTAGTGATAAATGTATCCATGGTGTCTGGCAAGAACAAATACTATATCTTTGTGTTTGAGACCAAACTGGAAGTATAGTTCTATAAATTCTCAGATTTTTCAAGAATGTGACTCCTGTAACACAACTACTATACATCTGAAACTATTATGTGTAAGTGGTGTGCACAAGATAGTTTCCAAAAAAATGTATACCATTTTCCCTCAGGGGCTCCATAGTATACTAATATAATGATATCAGCTAAAACATATTTTGCCCCTTTATGCATTGTGTAATGAACATAAAATCATGTTTTTTCATGTGTGTTTTACTGCCTTTATTTTAAAGGCTGTATTTTAATCTGATTTTCAGTGTTTTTTCCCCTGTTTTTTCAGTGAATTCACACCATTTATTAAATACATATTCCACCATTTAAAGCAGGTCTTAAATATAACATGTTCAGGCATGGGTATTTACCCTGTCTTACACCACTCTTGCCGGACTTTTTGGTTCTTTAACACTAGAATTACCAGAGTCTACGAAATAACTCGTAGATCCGGCCCACCTTAAAACCGTTCTCACCTCTCTTTTGTCTTCTAAATGTGCCGATTAAGATGAGCAGCAAAAAGCCGGCTATTCCATCCCTCACCATCGCAAAACATTCACTAAGTTTTCTCAGCTCGGGAGTGACTGAACTGGAGTTTTACAGTGGAAATAATAGATCGTTATTTGGAACACACGCATTTCATGTGTGTTCCGTTTCTACAGTAATCTGTGTAAACACATTGTTAAAACAGAAATGTTTTCATATTTTAGTAATAAATGTTACAAAATGTAGGCATAAACTATAGAATGTGTGAAGCCTGACGGCCAAACATCAAATACACACTTTCACAAAAGGTTCAAGAATGTAGCAACACCTTCTGTGGTGTAATGCTGAGATTTGCTGACTCAGAGCACGGCTGTGCTGTAGAGACACGAGTTCAATTCCCTGCTTGGGGGGGGAAGTATTTTTTTTTCTTTGTAGCCTCAAACGGACATAAAATTTATAAATTGGTATGCATTGTAAATCCTTAAGTTTAAAATGTCGATCGCTGTTATTTCTGTTGATTAATTCATGCTTTTTTACTTAGAGTCAGAACAGGAGCTGATTCAGCTTCTGATCTATCTCTAAGTAACAATCTGACGCTGTTCGTTTTCATATAATATTGCATTACTTAGACGATGTTTTCTGATTGGTACTATTCGCGTCATAAAATGATTTCTTCAAAACGTCACATATATTTGTTTTGAGATAATGAATAGAGCTGCAAATTACAGGTGCTTGTTCAGTGTGATAGGAACCATAGCACAGAGAGGTGTGTACACTGCAACAAGTACACGTGTCGTAAATGTAGGAAGGGCGCTCCTTGGGTGAGCTATTGCGCGTCTTTATGTGAAAACAGCAGTGTCAGATGGGGTAGGGAAGGATCCTGAATGCGACTGAGAGAATGAAAAGTGAATAAAAAAAAAAACAAAAACAAAGCTAACCTTTACAAATATCATAAATTACACCGGCTGTTACAGACTGAAATCAAATATATCTTTTTATTCTAAAATAGTAAAACATTTCTGTTTTAAAAATGTGTTTACACAGATTACTGTAGAAACGGAACACACATGAAATGCGTGTGTTCCAAATAATGATCTATTATTTCCACTCTAAAACTCCACTTCACTCCCAGATAATCAATCAAGGCATGAGCTGGGAGAAGTTCGTGCACGTTCTAAGTCGGTGTGGGGAAGGAATAGTCAGCTGTTTGCAGCTTGTCTTTATCTGCACATTTAGAAGACAAAAGATGATGGCGGAGAGGTGCGAATGGATTTAAGAAGCGATTTAAAGTGGGACGGATCTATGAGTTTTTTCGTAAGCTCTGGTAATTCTAGTGTTAAAAGATTATTTAAGTCATGGCAGATTTTTCATGTCATGATGCAGCAAAACATCTCTAAAACACAACACTACTACTATACTTAGCTGTTGTGTTTCTTATTATGGATTGTAGTGTTAGCATTTCTTCATTCATGCCCTAACCTTGGCTAAAAAGTTACAGTTTTGACAGAGAACAATGTTCAATAACTCCTAAGACTCATCCAGGTGTATTTTGACAGAATTACAGTTAATTTTTCTTGTTAAGGAGCTGTGCTTTTCTTCTTGCCATTCTGTCATTTATCCTATTTTTATCCATGGCCTTCTTTAGGGTGGACTTGTAAACATCGTAACCAAGGTAAAATTGAACTGCAGATCTACAGATCATTTTCAAGTGTTCTTTATGACTGCACTGAAAATTTTTAGCCTTTTTCTTATAGACATTGTCAGAACAAAATGACGAGAAAGCCAGAAAAAGGTTTGGGGTAGCCACCCCGTATATTGTCATTGGCAAGGCAAAGAAAATGAGTTTTACCTAGTTTAAAATGGAACTGGTTATTAGGTGATAAAATGGCAGCTTAAAGTTAGGCAGAGGTAGTGATGTCATTGGGGGCCAGAACTGAAAGTGATGTTATTAGGGCCAGGCAGGATTTCCCATGACTGGTCTGCAGGAACAAAAAGAAAAAGGGTTAATGCACTCCTCCTTCCCCTAGTCCGCCATTGAATTACCCTCATTTGAGCCCTTTTGCTGCCTCCCATGCATACATGTGTGACACAGCCCACCCCCAGCCACCCCCTGGGCGATTCTAACTAAGAGGTCATGAGCCTGAGAGAGAGCATCGGCGATGAATGAGCAAAAATTTATAAGGATGTAGGTCAAGAAACCACCTTGTGACCCACGGGTATGATTCCTCGTGTAAGACCATCCACTGTAAAGGTGCATGACCTGTAACAAGGGTGAACTCACGGCCCAAGAGGTAGTACCTCAGTTGTGCAATCGCCCATTTGATCACTAGGTCCTTCTGTTCCACCGCCACATACCTATTTTCCCGTTCCAGCAGTATCCGACTAAGGAACATGATGGGTTGTTGAACACCATCAATGCCCTGGCTCAGCATGGTACCAAGACCTGTGTCCAAAGTGTCTGTCTGGAGTATGAAAGGCAAAGAAAAATTAGGAGCTTTCAAGACAGGTGCTGATGTAAGGGTCTGTTTTAAGACACTAAATGCAGCTTCTGCCTTATCATTCCATACCACATTGTTTGGGGCCTTCTTCTTTGTAAAGTCAGTTAAGGATGACGCTCGAACTGGCAGTATTAGCCTGCTAATCTGAGAAAGGCTTGGATTTTCCTCTTGGTCTTCGAATGTGGCCATTTCAATATGCCATTAATTTTGTAATACTGTGGTCTCACAGTATCCCGGCCCACCAGGTAGCCTAAATATTTGGCTTTGTTCTTTGGATTAATCCGAAGTCCGGTCTTACTTAGTGCCCGTAATACTGCTTGGACCTGCTGTAGGTGTTTCCCCCATGTGCTGGAATAGATGACCATGTCATCCAAGTAGGCAGCACTATATAAGTTATGAGGACAGAGCCCTTTATCCACCAGACGCTGGAATGTTGTTGGTGCCCTATGTAAGCCAAATAGAAGGACACGATACTGCTAGTGACTGCTATGGGTGCTAAACGCAGTCTTAGCCTTTGCAGAGTCTGTTAAAGGAACCTGCCAGTACCCCTTTGTCATGTCAAGTGTGGTCAAATACTCAGCCTGTCCTAGCCTCTCGAGGAAGTCGTCCTTGATGACTGGGTTGTTTCACCAAATAATTGACGAGCCCTTTACTCTCCTTAACTTCATAAGGGCCTTGCCAATGGACCAGCAATTTGGAGTGTAAGGTAGGGACAAGGACCATGACATGATCTCCCTGGCGTAACTCCCACAGAGATGTGCCCTGATCATAATACCAGGCCTGTGATTCTTGTGCCTCTTCCATGTGACTTTTTAGAATTGGCAGAATCTTTGCAAATCTATCGCATTAATTGTGCGATATAATCTAACTAGCTTGTGAAAATTTCAAAAGAATAAAAGCATTAATGAAATGATAATGAGGGAGAGAAGAACATCACACATTACAGTAAGGAAGGAGATTATTTTAATAAGTAGTGATTTGTGAGAGGAGTCGATATTAGAATAGTCACATGGGTTAGCATGGGATGTAATTATAGTCACTTACAACAGCATGAATATTTACAATACAAAGTGTAGAATAAACAGGTTAACAGAACATATTAGATAAGAAGGAAAATGCAGGGCACATGTAAGTCAGTATGTGTGAAGTGTGCCATTTTTTTACAAATTTAAGAGGATTTTCATTCCATTGTTCCCTTTTTTTGTAAAATGTAACTGAGAGAGATGATCTGTGCCCACCTCAAGGGGCGTGGTTTCGTCCCGTACCACCACTGGGACTGCTGTTGACATTTCATCGGATTTGCCATGTCATTTTGAGTGGCCTCATCTTCTCTCTTCACCGGCTGTTTACATGGGGTGGAGGCAGTTAGGGACGTATTTTCTCCATCCCTTACTAGGTCCAAAATTGGTTTTGAACTGTTTTTACTTTTAGACCAGTCTCACCCCAGGATCACTGGGTATGGAGGATTTGGAAGAACCACCACGGTCAGATTCTTTAGCGATCATTCGGATCTGATGAAACATGATGCGGATCTGTACCTGTACTACAAAGATATTTCAGTGTTCCATAAAAGTTTTGAAGAATTGGTGTTCGAAGCTTAGATATAGTTTTACATTTAAAGAACTTATTGTGTGGCGATGGGTTACTTGAAGAAAGAAAAGGAAGGACAGGATATTGGAGGTTAGTACATCTGAAAGAGACAATACTGCTTGCGGGAGGCAGGAACAATCTCTGCGCCACCGTGCACTCATGTTTAATGCATGTTTTAATTCCTATCATCCTGAAAATGATATCAAGTATACATCTTAGTATTTAAATTGTTCAAAG
Organism: Erpetoichthys calabaricus; assembly: GCF_900747795.2. Classification (NCBI taxonomy): domain Eukaryota; kingdom Metazoa; phylum Chordata; class Cladistia; order Polypteriformes; family Polypteridae; genus Erpetoichthys; species Erpetoichthys calabaricus. The sequence continues at coordinate 88,596,075 of NC_041400.2, read as the reverse complement.
AGCAGTAATATCATGAATGTAATGTATTCTGTTTCCTGTCGGCTTAAGAGTAAGTCCGTTTAAGAAGCATGTACTGATTCACATACAGAGTACATAGAAGAACACATAGAATGACGAAGCATTTAATGTCCAATTTCAGTTAGGATGGGATTTGAGAAATTAGTAAAATAAACAATTTTAATATGAAGTTTACAACGCTCTACTTTAATGACAACATAAACTGCTAGATTGAAGTGGACATTTTGACCTTTTTAACTGTGTCCCTATTTTTTTTCTTTTCTCTGTACCCTAATACGCTTCTGTAAGGCACTCAGACAGTGGGCAACGACTCACCTTTTTACGATGACTTTGATATCTGACCACTTATTTTTTATTTCAGGCAGTGTGCAACTTTCTGAACTTGAATTTTTGAGTTTATCTGTCATTCTGTCACTCAATCAACTTACTTTTGGTGTTTACACCACTGCTTAAACCAACAAATAGAAAGTTTTTCCTTGCCTCCACTTGGTATTTCCCAAAATTCTTCTATTTTCCTTGTGCTTTTGCCATTGTCTTTTTCACAGAGTGCTAAACTTAAAGGGCTATTTATATTGATTTGCATATTAGAATATGCAAAATTCTGGGAGGAGTCGGGTGGGGCGGCAGGCTCATGCACAAACACTACTTTTCACGCTGACTGGGATTTATGTAGTGGAAGTGCATGGAATTTGGCATACAGACGGTTTTGTGCATCTGAATTTTTTTGTGCGTACATACATTTCAACTTTTGTCCATGCGTCATGTTTTAGTGTGAATTCTATGCACGCTGTTATGCATGATGCCCCTGGTCCGGCATGGAATTACCCTTATTCGAGCCCTTTAGCTGCCACCCATACTTACGTGTGTGACAACTTATACAATAGGAAGGAAAGACATTCTTTAATATGGTGACAAGTCTAAATAATGAGACTAAATTGACCAAGGTTTTTACAGAGTGGTGGAGAGTACTTTTAAGGGTGGAGTCAAAGTACACTGGATGATACACAAAGATTAATGACTGGCAAATTAATTTAAAGGTGAAATAAAATTTGCTTTCTTAATGCCAGCACTTCCTTCATTCTTTTTCTTTTTACAAGACTTCTTTATTTACCCAAAGTTCAGATTCCAATTGATACATCAATTAGGCTTAAATAACTATCATGACATCACATGTCATTAAGTGCACAGCTAGTGAGAATCAGGAAAAATATAAAAAATGAAAATATCAGGAAAACAAAACATCATCACTTAAACTCCAACACTTTAAAGACTGAAAGACTGTGCTTATAAATTACTTTTAACCTTGGTAAAATAAGGTTCTTGAAGATGTGTCCTGACAGCTTCCTTTTCAGCTAGATTACTGCCAAAAGTCTGTGTGCAAGCACTACACATTTTGTAAGCACAAGTTATTATTTGAATGCATTTTTTAAGCAGAAGTTACTGTACATCATGAGCGTATTTTGTAAGAGCAAGTTTTATTTTGAACACATTTTGGAAGTGCACTTTGTAAGAATAATATTTGGTTTGAGTCCTATATACACTACGGCGTCAGTGCATTTTGAGTGTGTTTTGAAAAATACAGTTTATATTTTGAGAGCAGGCAATGCACTTGTAAATTGTTTTGCAGTCATGTTTCTTTTGGCAGTGTTTTTATGTGGCATGATTGCCAAAAATATTTGACCAAGCATGACATTCCCCAAAGTGTAAGTAACATTCTGATCATGTACCAATTTTTGTATGACATATTTTCTTAAATTTTCTGGTCATGTTTTTTTTCACAGTATTCTTTCAAAGCATTTCTGGTCACATGTTTTTTCACAATATTCTTTCACAGCATCACTGTCAAAATTATCTGAACCTAAAAGCTATGAATTTAGTGCAGAACTTCATTCTTCTAGCTAGTGGGAATAGTCAAGGCTAACTAGCCAGTCATGAGGCATATGTCATTTCCCACCCTCAAACAAGAATGGATCTAATTTACTCTACTAGGCCCCAAGAGTTTGGTAAAAAGTTGCTCTAAGACATGGCAAAAATGTCCAAGCCTGAACAAACCTTAGCTACAAATGATTTAATTTTTTTTGTTATTTTTATTACCCTTCATCTGTGAATTTTTACAGTAAGTCTGTTTCTTTCACTTGAAGCTTCCATGTGTAACATTTATCATTCCAATTTAGGAGAGGCAACCAGACTCTAATGAGATAATTAATTGCAACATAAAGTAAACTAGAAAAGCTTGTGTCTGCTTGTGTCACATTTGACTGAAGTGTGGTAATGGCAGAATGGTGTAGTATGGAAGGATATAGCTGGAAGTAGCCCAACAAGAAAATGTATGAGGTTGCACCATTTATAATTGTTTAAAATTTGCACAATCAATATTACTTTGCTAGTAAACTGTGTACAGTTTTACTTAAATTAGGCCAGTTGTTTGGATATTGAATTGGCTGCTAGGAATCTTATTTTAGCATTATCCCAAAGTTTGAATGAAAGGTGACCATAATTGCAACACATTCAACGTCGAAGAAATGGTGTTGGTTTGTTCTCAAATCTATAGTGACATACTGGCTCCAAGATATATTTAAACATCTTCCAGCTCCTTAAATTGATTCATGAACAATGTAAAAAAGAGATTCACCAGTGGTGCCCACTGTGCAAAAAGAGATGGTAAGGTGAGAAATGTTGTGAATACTATCAAATTAACCAACAGTTAAGATAAAGTTCTGATAAAATTTTTGTTCTTTATCAGGTCTTTTCCTGTACTTTTTAAAGGGGAACAGCCCCAGGGTAAAACATTGTTGGCAGCAGTGAAAACGGTTGCAGTTAATTCATTTGATGTACAGTTCTACTTGCTACCAAAGGCAATAGACCAAACCCCTAATTTCTGTGTGAAATTGGTTGGTGGTGGCAGGATGAGAAAAATGAACAGTTACAATGTTAAAGGACAGCAACCATGACAAGTTTTACATCTATTTATAGTTTTAAGGAATTCCTGCTTATGACTATTAAACAAAATATTTTGGCATTATTGAATAATGGGGAGAGTGCATAATAAAATGGCAAATATATTCTAAAAATAAAAAAGGTGTCTATATTTATTTAGATAAATAATTAACTTAAAACTGAATTCCAAAAACTGGATAATAGCTATGTTATAAGGCACTAGGTAATAAAAATACACTATCAAGGCATAAGGTCTTAACTTCATAACCCATACTTTAAAAGCAGGACACGTTCTTTATCATGTTTACAATGTTAAAAGTATAATTTGTTCAGTGTTTTTTCTTCATACTTATAATTTTTTTTATTTGTCTCCACAAAAAGGAGCAATTGGGCAACGGAAACATGTGGCTACAAAGCCAAGTTACTGAAGACTATTTCACATACTGAAAATATTAAGCTTTATAGAATTTTTCTTCAAGAAGAACTTGATGCTGTGCCTCTTCACCGTGATTCTCCAGAGTTTAGCAAGATGCCAAATTTTACCTGCCAGAAATATCTGGTCAGTATGCCTTTACAGTTTCTCCTTCTACATATTGATAGCTGCAAAGGCTCAAATCAAGTCACATATGTTAATGCTGAGTTCAACAGAAAAATACCTGAAAGTTGAAGAAAATTAAGATTCATTAAGATGTACTCTTGGAAATATGACAGCAATCAATTTGGAGAGAGAAATTGAATATTCTGAGGGTATTTAATATAGCATATTTTACACTGTTCATAAGTTAAGAACCAATAGGTTTTGATGATAATTAAAATTTAGGTTCTTTTAATGAATTATTTTGTTTCAGTGGTATTAATAGTTTCATAAAGCTAATCAAGTTACCCAATGCCTTTGCATATACTCTTCCTCCTTTGCTTTAAACCTAACAAATCACAAGTGCACCTCTCTCTCTCTTCCTCTCTCTCTCTCTCTCTTTCTGTACCCCTCAGAACATAATGTTAGATGTCCCATTTGTCAAGAGTAGTACCCTTTAGGATGCATTTAGTTATACTAAGGCTCTTGTTATGCCATTTTGGGTATATAGAAGTTATTTATGCAGCTAATGTAAAGAGAATCGGAACTGACTTTGAGGTCTTTGTTCAGCTGTAATAGAGGAAAATCTGTAGTGGTTCTTTGAACTTAATCTGAAATAATTTCACCTTAATATTGCAGACAAATTGGAAATCGATTCAATGCAGACACTCTTGCATAAGACTGAATTGTGCTATCAAGGTTCAAAGTTCATTCCATGGTTGCAAAACCAAGGTCTGTGTATTAAACCCCCCTCTCCACACACACACTTTTTATGAATGTTAGATGTTACATATGGTTTGATGGAGAAACATATGTAATACACCATTTTTTGTCATGCAATAAATGGACAAGATGCAATTTTGTGTATCAGGAAATACAATTTGTTGCATTCCTGATTGCAGTATTATTGAAATTGCAGAAGTATATGAGTTCTATCTTTTAGGTTATTGCACAAAGCATGCTCCCAATTAAATGGATGAGAAAAGGGCTAAAGGACAATGTAGTTTGGGCTCTCTTAAATCAGTGAGCTGATGTTATTCCTTTGATGTCTAATGTAACTTGCAAGTAACATACTAAATGAAAAATCCATGAAGACTAACCTACATTTTGATGTCTTGACTTTAAGTGTGCAGATCAGCATGGAGTTTTGCTGCACATAGCTAACATCAGCTGCAGTATATGAATCTTTACCAAAAGAACCAGATGGTGCCATAGAATCGATAGCTGTGTCCTGTTAAGTTAAAGGACACTCAAACACCAGAACTATCATGCCAGGACTTTGGTCCTCAAATAGGCCACTGCTTTACCAATCAGATTTGGAATTTTAAAAAAAAGTAAGCTTTAAGGCTTATATGTTGTTGTAGAACAAATTACAAAAGACTGGTCTGTTAAGTTCTGGGAAAGAAGTGTACCAGATTTGGAGTGATATGTTTTGTTCTCATTTATCACATTCACATTCACTTCAGGCCCATTAAAACGGTTTGAAGTGGTCCCAAATCACCATTGTGCAGGTCAGCTTCACGCTCATTGTTCCTCCCGGGAGCCTCTTGACCCAGACATAGTCAACGTAACCGGATGGATAAGGCAAATGAGGACACACGTAATGCAAGGGATAGGTGCCAAAGTGCTTTCATTAAAGTCTTCAAAAATAAGCAGTGTCTCAATGAAAGTGCAGTGCTTTATCTATCAATAAATAATCCATTAAAACATTGGTAATCCATGTGATAAAATTAGGGATAAAATGAGAGCAAAATACAGTCATCAATAAGTTTAAGTTTTATAAAATCCTCCTTTTATATATAAATCCTTAAATATAAAGTGTTAAATGGCCAAGGCTCTGCTTACTTATCTGAACTTATCATTACTCACAAACCAGAGCGCACATTAAGATCTTAAGATGACCACCTGCTTATGATTCCAAGAATTAACAAAATAACAGTGGGAGGTCGAGCTTTTAGCTACAGGGTGTGGAAACTGGCCTGGATACGGACATTATTCTCTATTTACAAGTGCCACACAACCCCAAAACTCCCCCAAAGTCCAGGCCTCACAATGCCTTTCTCTTCTCTTCAGGCCGCCTCCTTTCCTCTCCTCCCGAGCTCCACCTCTCTTCCTCCCGACTCAAGCCATCGAATGGAGGGAGGCGGCCCCTTTTATACATATCTGGACGTGCTCCAGGTGCCTCCCGATTAGCTTCCGCTAGCACTCCCCAGTTTGGTGGAAGTACCGACTGCGCACCTGGAAGCACTCTGGGTGTCCCTGGTCTTCTTCCCCCCAGCACTTCCGGGTGTGGCGGAAGTGCTGAAGGCCAGGGCTCTTCAGGCATTGGGGTGCCCCCTGGCAGTGACCACGGGCCCCTATAAGGTTGAGCTTCTAAGCTCTGTTCCCCTGGTCCCCAAAGCCACCAGGGCGGTCGCCCCCTCGTGGTCTGGAGGAGGCGTAAGCCCTCCTCCGGTCCTCCTCAGCATCCTGGCTGGGTACCACCCCCAGCCACTCACCACAGGGCCCTAAAGCTTGGAAATGGTTTCCTTGCTACTATAACTGATGCCCCTTCAGCCACAGCTTTTAAATCCAGGCAGAACACTCACTACTACAGTCTAGTATACCCAGAGTAGAGCTGCTGATTAGCTGTGCATACTGCATTTATGTAGTTAGTAATTAGTACTAAAATGTAAGTAATAAGGTATTTATAAACTGTTACTAACCAACCCTATTCTGTTTCTCTCCTTGGTATTCTCACATGGGATGTGGTGCCACTACTCTACTACCAGCACTGACTCAACAGTAGAATGGCAAGTAGTGGGGAGGCGGCTAGTTGGCCAAGGTCTCCAGGACTCTGACTGTGTTTGGCTTGTCTAACTCCTTTTCTACAATCTGGCCGTGGTTCTGTAATTAGCTGATGGACAGATATTGTTGTTTTTTTCATTTATCCTAATTAGTTCCTACTTTGTTTTTGATATATTTTAACAAATCTATATTCTTATATGTAATAATTCTATGTTTAGTGTGTGGTATAATGTGTTCTTCCATTTGAGAGTTTCACGGCTCTCTGTGCCTACAATTAGTGTGGCAGGAACAAAGGGGTTTGTACGCTTGTTTTTCTAAGATGGCAATGATAGATTAGCCATCTTGCTCTGTGAAGATGATTACTTGTGTTCAGGGTTGTATATTATATTTTCTCCATTTTTTAACTCTCATTGCACACCCAGCCTACCTGGAAGGTGTTGTCTTCCTGAATTGCTTTTCCCAAGATCTCTTCCAGTTTTGATTTTTTTTCCCTACAGGATTGTTTGGGATTTTTTACATATCATCATAGAGAGCATAGGCTGGGGGCTGTCAAAAAACAGGGCTCATTGAGGCATCCCTTGTGTGATTTTTGGGCTATACAAGAAATATATTGTTTTTGTTTCTGTTGTTGTTGTATCTATGTTTTGATATTAGAGTGTTTCTTATATGTCAACTGTCTTGTCTTTAATTGTCTTTCCAACATTATTTTTGGTTGAGTGCTTTAGTTTTGACAGTGCTCTCTGTGGTTTATGGTATCAACCTTTGCTTATGTTTTTTTGAACATACATGCATCTTCCAGTCCAATTAACCTCATCCAGGTGGTTGGCCATATTCCCTCTTGACAGCAAGCAATTTAGGATGGTTTGCAATGATTAAAAAAGTAAGTGAACATTTTCCACACTACCTTCCAGTAGAATATCCTAGATAAAGTGACTGACAAAATATACCTTCAGGTGGTTAATGTGAGGGCAAATTCTTACAAAACACAAAGTCTTCTTACTCTTTAAATTGTGTTCATACCTCTCAACTGCAAATAGGTGAGAACTATTCTCCACATCTGCTTCCTCTTACAGATGTAATGCATAAAAATAAAAATGTCTCTCAATCTATGCTATTTAATTAATAATTTGTTCAACTGTGTTATCTGGACAGTGATATAAGATTTAGCTGAAGGTGGGCTATTTCATCTGTCATCACTTACACTATCTCCTTTGTAGTAACCAGAATGAAATTCAGTGCAATTGCATGTGCCTTACCAGCCTTTGCTATTGTTATGTCTTGGGTATCATAACATTTAAAAAGCAGATGATCCTGTTACAGACTCTATGGTCATTAACTCAGCTGACAACAAGGAGATCCTTATTTATTGCATTACTTACCTAATAAATCTACCCACTCAACAGACACACATCTAAGTTCAGCAGCCTAATGGAACACGTTATGAGTCATATAGGGCATTTCAATATTAAACTTGTCTCACGCAATATATTACATCTATTAAAAGCAATGCATGTGTCTCATCATTTTTAGTACCAATATATGCAATGTACCAAGAGCTTTCTTCCTACTCAGTTTTTTTTTAACAGCTATATGAACACTTGGTTGTCATATGTTTAATTTCAAAATTACAAGTTAGGTTATTTAGCTACACTGCTGTATTTTCTCCTCCTTGATTTGTGGTTTGCCATATTGAGGTTGGATATGAAAACTGATGCCTCACTTGCAAGTGTGCTAGCCTTTATATTCTGTCTCTGCTATGCATGGTTTTTACAAAGCTCAACAGATAGCTAAACAAAGTGATAACTGACGAGTTTGTGATAGTTGTGTATAGTTTTGGACTCTGTGCATCTGAAGTCATAACTGTGCAACCAGGCAATGGGGGAGTTGAGAAAGACAAAAATAACTATTCAAAAACAAAATTTTGGGTTTTATTCCAGATGTGCTAAAACTATCCACAAAGTAATACATTGCAAATATACATACAGCTAACTGCAAGAACATTACTAAAAGCAAGAAAATATGTGCAGGTACTATTTACAATACTTAGAGTAGCTTCAAAGAAAAATGTGATGAGAAAAATATTAATGACAAAAGATTCTTCTTCCACCTTCTACTTACACAGTTCCTGAGGGATGGACAAAAATAATCACAACCACAGATTCTTCTTCTTCTTCTTCTTTCGGCTGCTCCTGTTAGGGGTTGCTACAGCGGATCATCTTTTTCCATATCTTTCTGTCTTCTGCATCTTGCTCTGTTACACCCATCACCTGCATGTCCTCTCTCACCACATCCATAAACCTTCGCTTAGGCCTTCCTCTTTTCCTCTTACCATGCAGCTCTACCGTTAACATCCTTTTTCTAATATATCCAGCATCTCTCCTCTGCACATGTCCAAACCAATGCAATCTCGCCTCTCTGACTTTGTCTCCCAACCTTCCAACCTGAGCCGACCCTCTAATGTACTCATTTCTAATCCTGTCCATCCTTGTCACACCCAATGAAAATCTTAACATCTTTAACTCTGCTACCTCTAGCTCTGTCACCTGCTTTCTAGTCAGTGCCACCGTCTTCAACCCATATAACATATAACTCACTACTGTCCTGTAGACCTTCCCTTTCACTCTTGCTGATACCCATCTGTCACAAATCTTTCCTGACACTCTTTTCCACCCATTCCACCCTGCCTGAACTCTCTTTTTCACTTCTCTTTCACACTCCCCATTACTCTGAATTGTTGATCCCAAGTATTTAAACTTATCCACCTTCACCAACTCTACTCCCTGCATCCTCACCATTCCACTGACCTCTCTGTCATTTACATACATGTAATCTGTCTTGTTCTTACTGACCTTCATTCCTCTCCTCTCTAGAGCATATCTCCAACTCTCCAGGGTCTCCTTGACCTGCTCCCTACTATCGCTACAGATCACAATGTCATCAGCAAACATCATAGTCCATGGGGACTCCTGTCAAATCTCGTCTGTCAACCTGTCCATCACCATTGCAGATATGAAAGGGCTCAGAGTCAATCACTGATGGAATCCCACCTCCACCTTGAATGCATCTGTCACTCCTACTACTTCTGGCCTTCTCTATACTTCTCCATCAACACCCTCAGAGCAAACATTGCATCTGTGGTGCTCTTTCCTGACATGAAACCATACTGCTGCTCACTAATCATCACCTCCTTTCTTAACCTAGCTTCCACTACTCTTCCCCATAACTTCATGCTGTGGCGCATCAATTTTATCCCCCTGTAGTCACCACAGCTCTGCACATCCCCCTTATTTTTAAAAATCAGTACCAGTACACTTCTTCTTCACTCCTCAGGCATCAACTCACTTTCCAAGATTCCATTAACTAATCTGGTTAAAAAATCCAATGCCATCTCTCCTAAATACCTCCATACTTCCACAGGTATGTCATCTGGACCCATGGCTTTTCCATTCTTCTTCCTTATCATAGCTGTCCTTACTTCCTCTTTGCTAATCTGTTGCACTTCATGATTCACTTTCTCCACATCATCTAACCTTCTCTCTCTCTCAGTCTCTTCATTCATCAGCCTCTCAAAGTACTCTTTCCATCTGCTCGACACACCCTCCTCACTTGTGAGTATGTTTCCATCTTTATCCTTTATGATACTAATCTGCTGCACATCTTTCCCAGCTCTGTCCCTCTGTCTAGCCAATCAATACAGATCCTTTTCTTCCTCCTCAGTGTCCAGCCTTTCATACAACTCATCATACGTCTTTTCTTTAGTCTTCACCACCTCTCTCTTCACCTTGCGCCTTATCTCCTCTGCATCTCTCTGACTATCCCTCTGTATACTCTCCTGTACTTCCCCATTCCACCACCAGGTTTCCTTTTCCTCCTTCCTCTGTCCAGATGTCACGTCAAGCACCCTTCTTGCTATCATTCTTACTACTTCTTCTGTAGTTGCCCAGCTTTCTGGCAACTCTTCACTGCTACCCAGTGCCTGTGTTACCTCATCCCTAAACTCAACCTTGCAGTCTTCCTTTTTCAACTTCCACCATTTGATCCTATTCTCTACCCTCACTCTCCTCCTCATCTTCTTGATCTCCAGCGTCATCCTACAGACCACTATCCTATGCTGCCTAACTACACATTCCTCTGAAACCACTTTACAGTCTTTAATCTCCTTCATATTGACTCTTCTGCATAGGATATAATCTACCTGTGTGCATCTACCTCTACTCTTGTACATCACCATATGTTCCTCCCTCTTCTTAAAATTCATATTCACCACAGCCATGCCCATCCTTTTTGCCAAATCACTATCCTCTGACCTTCTACATTCCTCTCCTTGACACCACACATACCCATCACCTCCTCGTCTTCTCTGTTTCCTTCACCAGCATGTGCATTGACATCTGCTCCAATCACCACTTTCTGTCCCTTGGGTACATTGTCCATCACCTCATTCAACTCACTGCAGAAATCTTCTTTCTCATTCATTGCACACCCAATTTGCGGGGCATATGCACTAACAACATTCATCATCACACCTTCAGTTTCCAGCTTCATAATCATTACTCTGTCTGACATTCTTTTCACCTCCAAAACACTCTTGACATACTGTCCCTTTAGAATAATCCCTACCCCATTTCTTCTCCCATCCACACCATGATAGAACAATATGAATCCACCTCCAATCCACCTGGCCTTACTCCCTTCCATTTAATCTCTTGCACGCATAATATATCAACCTTCCTTCTCTCCATCATATCAGCTAACTCTCTTCCCTTACTAGTCATACTGCCAACATTCAAAGTTCCTACCCTCAGTTCCACTCTCTTTACCTTCCTCCTCTACTTCTGCCTCCGGACACGTCTCCCCCCTCTTGTTCTCCTTCTTTGGCCAACAGTAGCCCAACTTCTGCCAGCACCCTGTTGGCTAACAATACTGGTGGTGGTCATTGTAAACCCGAGTCTCGACCGATCCAGTATGGAAATTTGTATTGTTGTCCGCATATTGATCTGGCAAAATTTTACACTGGATGTCCTTCCTGATGTAACCCTCTCCATTTATATCAGGTGTAATTTGCCTTTATCTCTCTTCATTTTCCCTGTGCACAAACATGTTTGTAAGCATTCTGTGTCATTTGCTTGTTCACTTCACAGTTAAGTTATACAGTGACGTTTTATAAGAATACAACTTTGAGAAGGATTTTGCAGTTTACATATATAGAGTATTCCTCCAGGTGATGTATAGTATATAAAAACGACTTCATAAAGCCAAGTAACATAAGTTATGCTGTAAATACCATTGAATATACAGTCAGGTGAAACATAAGTACACATCTAATCCAAAAATTAAATAAATCTAACATCAGATGACATACAACACTATGACAGATTTAATTAATTTTTCACCAAAACAGCTTAGCATGAAGAAACCATATGGAAAAATGTGCAACATCCTTGCTTCCCTATTGATACCATGAAGTGTGATTCAGATAAGAAGATAAAAGCCAAACACTTTAAATCGAGTGCAGTTGATTAGTGGATATTCTGGAAAAGCTAACACCTGAATATATAAAAGTAGAACAAAAATAATTGTTAGCTGATTTGATGTCCTTATTTCTAAAGCAATACAGCAATAAAAATACTTTATATTTTTCCACAAATCAAGGGACATTTGTCAGGCTCATTTTGACTGATTAATTAGGATGGGTTATTCGGAAGCTCTTGAAAGTACAGGGAAACATGGCTTTCCATCACAAATTTGTTGTAAAGATTAGGAAGAGGTCAACAAAAAATGATTAATAATTGGTGTATTTATTTTACTTTGCACAATTGTTAAATGGTCAGAAAATGCATTTAGATCACATACATAGACAAAGGTATTAAAAGTCCAAATACAGGAAAAATACAGAAATCTAAGTCCATTTAATTACATTAGAACAGTTATACAGTAAGGCTTTCAAAGGGGTAGGAAGCACAATCCTAGAGCATGACCTAATTTCACTGGTCCTTTTTTCTCACTAAAGGATTAGTGTTGCCAAGCAACACATGATGTGCAGGAATAAAGGCAAACAACACTTTAAAGGACAGTTTAAGGAAGAACCCCAGACTTCTGTCTGATATAAACTACTCCAAGAATCCCTGCTCTACTCCCACACACACTCAAACACTTAAGACAGGGTTTCTAAACAGAATACAGTACATGGATAAATGAAACATAAGTACTCTATATGTTCAGTAGTCACACCTCCCTCTGAATCCCAAGAAGTGTTAACAGCATGACCCCCTGTGCTACAAGGCAGCAACTAGAACATTTTCATCTGAACTAATTGGATTTGTAAAATACCCCTCTGGAGTGATCACTGCCCATGCCCTTCTTTGACAATTTAGTTAAACTCTATAATATCCTAGTGATGTTGTTTTTGGAATATTTTATGCAATATTGGTTAGAGCACACATATACAAACACTAGAAACAGAGGCAATCAACAAAGCTTGCCCCATGACTAGAACACATGTCCTGCCGTGATAGACTGAGAACTGTTTAATGCTTAATAAAGAAGAATTTGGGCCTAATCTGGTTTATCACAATTCACGAAGACTTTGATAAAGTTCATTCAGTGGAATCACAACATATATAAAGAACTCTGCTTAAGGTGAAGAAGACCTGCATTCAAGATTAAAACCCAAAAGGAGTTCCTAACACAAATGGTCCAGCAATGATTAAAAAAAAGGTCTGGAGAATTGAATTGTGTAAAATGTTTGCAAATTTTTGTATTATTTTGATAATCTGCAGAATAATGGAGCATTGTCCCTATGACATTTGCTGGCATTCCACAAAACTGCCTTTCATAATTTTCATTCTTGTATAATTTTCAGTTTGTGACAGATTAACTTTCTTTTTTTAAATGCTATGACCTATGGTACACTATTAACTGTAATGCTAAAGCTCAGTATGCAAAATGTGTGAAATGTTTATTTAAACATTCCCTGGATGTGTATTCCTTGTTTTTCAGCTTGCTCATTTAGTCTAATTAAATGTTCACTAACCCACTAATTATTGTTTTTTTTTTGTCTATATAACAAGGGAAAAAAACAAATAAGCAATGTTTTAATCTTGGCTTCTATTAGTAGTCTAATTAGTTTTGATATCATTATAAAGATATTTTTAACAAAAATGTATTACGTAAGAAATATTTTAGAACCTTAACAAATTCCTTATTATACTAAATGTACAGTACAGTATATAACTCTGTATCCTCAAGCACTAAGCTATAATTTTAGGGTCTCATGCACTACTTTTAGTAAAAGCCTTTGATGTACAGCGTAATTTTCATATGTTCTTCTTCTAATTACACATTTGTTACAAATTTTCACCTTTCTTACCTGAAATCTTACTTTTGTCAGAGAGTCTTTAGCTACAGTTGGTATCTGAACAAACATTATCCAGTTTAGGGCAAGATGTTGTCAGGAAACCTACAGCATATATATATAATATATTGTTAAACATGTGCGATAAGGAGGGTGGGTGGCTGTTGCATGTATATATATATATATATATACAGTATATATATATATATATATATATATATATATATATATATATATATATATATTTGCAATTGTAACCACTGTGAACATCGATAAATGATAAATAAAATAAAAAATGTAACAAACATATTTATGCTGATCTTCTCACATTGATCCCTGTCCCACAGTAGGTTTTCTGTTCTGTATCTTTATATCCTGAGTATCATTGTTTAGGCTCCCTTTCTGTTTCTCTTTCTGCACAGCATTATAAAGACTGCTTATGAGAAAGCCTAAACAGAGTCACACAGTCATGTCAAGAAAAAATGGAAAGTATTTGCTTTAATTTGGTTACTACTAGGGCAAAGTGATAAGTAAAAAAAAAAATTTTTAAAGTAAAAAATAAATTAGACAAAAGAGTATTGATCAATCAAAACATAACAGATAAAGGAAAGATGTTTCACAGGAGACAAACTCAGCTATTTGAGTGCCATGATACTACACCATAATAGTGTATGTCATAGAGGCCTTTGAGAAAAATCAATATTTAGTTTTTTTAGCAACCCCCAAAAATACTACTTTAAATTTCCAGTTGTTTTAAGAAACATACTTTAAGCTCCTGTTTTACATGTGCTTCATAGAAATACATATATAAATGGAACAACGTGTTTGGTTTTACAACCAATGTTTTATAAAGTACTATGTAATGTGTTGGTGATCAGTCATATAATATTTATTTCCTAAGTAAACTTTTTTTGTCCATTATAATTTAATATTACAATAAAGTATTCAATATATTATTTTGAGGGCAGTTATAAGTAATGTATGCTTATAGAAATAAGAAATAGAGTGGTAAGAAAAAGTAGGTGAACCTTTTGGAGTAATCTGGTTTTCTACATCAACTAGTCATAAAATGTGATCTGCTCTTCACCTAAGTCACAAGACAAACAAATATGTTTATGCCAGTAAAACACAAAACATTATAATCTTTCATGTCTTTATTAAACACACCCATGAATAATTCATAGTTTCTTTTGGAAAAAGTAAGAGAACACTGGGATTTAATACTGATTTGAACCTCCTTTGGCAGCAATAACCTCAAACAAGTCCTTCCAGTAGATATGAATCAGATGCACAAAATTTAGGATGAACTGTTTCAGCCCAGCCATATTCTTAGGATGTGTGGTGTGAATAACTCTCCAGAGGTCATTCCATAACATGCATAGCTATTGGGTTAAGGTTTGGCTCTGACTGATTTACTCCAAAATGTGGATTTTCTTATTCTGAAGCCATTCTGTAGTAGATTTACTTAAATGTTTGGGATTGTTGTACATCACCCAGCTTATACTGACCTTCTGGTGGCGGACAACCCATCTAAAATTTTAAGGTAGTATATCTTGATAAACTTGTGAATTCATATGTCCCTTGATTTTGGGAAGCTGTTCCAGGCCCCAAGTCAGCAAAGCAGCCCAAAAGCAGTGGAGCTGCCTCCACTGTACTTCATCTTTGATATGCTGTGCCCTTTTTTTATTCCATATGCACTGCTGCATATTTTTCCCAGACAATTCCACCTTAGTTTCACCAGCCCACAAAACATTTTCCCACTGTGTTGAACAGTGTAAAGTTGGTTTTTGACAAACTTCAGAAGTGAATCAATGTTGTTCTTGGAGAGCAGCTGTTTCCTCCTTGGTGTCCTGCCATTTACATCACACTTGTTCAATCTTTTGCTCATGAACACAGATGTACAACCTGTTCCATTAAATCCTGCAAGCCTTTAGCAGTTATTCTAGGATTCTTTTTTTGATGAATATTCTGTGTTTTGCTTTTTGAGTCATCTTAAGCTAGGCACCCACTTCTGGGGAGTGTATTCACATTACTAAACCATCTACATTTAGATACAGTTAGTCTAAATGAGGGTTAATATATATCTAAACTCTTTGAAATTACTTTCTAACAATATCTACCCTTGTTCAAATCAAGAATTGTTGATTTGAACATCTCCAGAGATCACTTTTTTTGCAAGGCATGCTTCACATCAGCTAGTGTTTCTTAAGAACAGGAAACTCAGAATGTTAGGGTCACAGTAGTGCAAAGAATCTGTATGAATTTGTAAAGTGCTTCCAACTATAACTACCTAAAACATTCTGTAACATTTATACCCAGAACCTTATCAATGGAACAGTGAGATGATAATAATTAAAATTTTTTTACTATTTGTTATCGATATTAAGTTATAATTAAGAAATATCTCTTAAGATATATATGTGTTTGCCAAAGATTTTTAATATGTTTATCTTGTGACTTTTAGATAATATTAAGATATTGAGGTGTTAAAATATTATACTTGCATGCTGATTGGTGCAAAACATTTTTCTTTACTGTGCCATTCAGATAAATCTATATTACTTAAAATCGTTTCTTTGCTGTATTCTCTAGTTTTGCTGTGCTGATCTGATTACATGATGAGGTTGTAATAAAGAACATCCAGCAGGTATTGTATTTGTACTGCAATGTTGAGTTTGGCTTTGCTTTATTTAAAATGCTACTTTCCTTGACAGTAGCTGTAAACCACACCTTTCATTGATTTGATTTCAGGTTTACTAACTGCTGACTTCAAATAATGTTGGCTGAAATCATTAGTCTGGGGTTTCACATACTTTTTCCAATGTACATTGTGAATGTTGAAATGATACATACAATATATACATGAACAGTACAATAAATTGTGCATTACTAAATCAGATTTTGTTTCTTCATTTTTGTAACTAAGGTGATCTGATCAAGTTCTAAGACAAATTTATACACAAATGCAGTTATTTCCAAGGGGATCGCATACCGTTTCTTACCACTGTATAATTTAGGTCTGCTTGAACCTGAGCTCTGTAGAATTAATTATTTTTCAAACCGCGCTATTCTGAGTCTAAATGTAAATTTCTCCATTACAGTGCTTTTGTGTCCAATTAGAATAGATTAAAAATTTAGGAGGAACAGATTTGCTAAGAGTGTGGCAAAGATGAGGTAATGACTTTCTGAAAAGGCTTAGCAAGGAATTGCATGAAAAAAGGCAGGGGTCACCAAACCAAAATGTTAATCCGAACCCAAAGTCCAAAACCAGAAGAGTACTATAAATTGTTTTTGTCATGGTAAAGTCATTTAAAAAAGGCATATTGTTCAGATGCTTCTCTCAGTGCATGGAGATCTTTTATATTAGTAATATAATGACATCATATGTTTAAAAAAAAAAGTGCCAGAAGCACAATTCCAGCAATGGGCGCTTACCAAAAACATGGCTGCATCCTTGAAATCAGCCACACAAAATAGCAGTACAATGATGTTGCTGCCACAGCAATAAAATATTTTCAAAAACAAAAATAAAAATAGATAACACTGAAAAATGAAGCAACACTAATTGCATGGACATGCAGGTTGGGTATTTAACCACTGAAAGTTATTCTCATCAGTTTCAACAAAATAAGATTAAAAAATTTCAAAAATAAATGCGTGCAAAATAGAGAAAGCCTACAACAAGGAAAGGGCCAATATCCATAAGGACTTAAATTTCCCACACCAAGATTAACAAACCAAACCCATGCAAGAAAAACAGAACTTAGTTAAACACCATTATTATACAAGAGCAAAAGATGAGCCAGAGGCAATGAGAATTTATATTGGAAAAGTACTGCAAAAGGATCAAAGTTTCTAGCAGGGTAAAGCCTGATGAATGTGAGGACAATTGATCTCCTCTGTTTTGTTAATTACACATGCCACAATTTTGCATAATATATACTGTATATGTAATAATACATACATACACACACATGTGTTCAGTGATTTAAGATTTGTATTGTAAAGAATATATGCTTGATTTTTTATTAAGAATTATTATTGTTATTTTTTAGAACATTAGAAAAATCTAGGCAAGAACAGGCCATTCAGCCCAACAAAGGTTGCTAGTCCAATCCACCTAATTCTTCTAAAATAAAATAATTGCAGTGCCATTTTGGATTCATTTTATTTTTGTAGTACTTTGTTTCTGTGAGTGAGATTTCTGAGTCTGCTGTGTGTGTCATCTATATAGCTGAAACTATTTCAAGATACTGATGTAGAGACACCAGCATAAATAAGTCTTTGCAGACATGTTTCCATCTGCATACAATAATGTGTATAGATATATATGTCAGGAATTACGTTTGGGTCAACATATTGAAATCATGGCTTTATGAAAGGAAAGTCTTGAGCTAAATAAATCTGATTTATTTCCTTGTTGTACCTTTATATATTTGCAACTTTTTGAAATTCCAATTGATTACATGCATCTATGTCCTTCTTCTTGGTAAAAGTACGATTTCATCAGGAATTCCAAAGAGTTTGTATATAGGTAAAGAATATGTGATATTTAGATACATATTGATAATTTACATTTTTAAGCAAAAAAGAAAGCGCTACTACAAATTTTCAAATGGCACTGAATTTTTATATCTTGTCAGTCAAGGTATAAAAAGATATACCCTAATTGTGCAGTCATCTTTAAGATGTCCCTGAGGGCTAGGGAAATGTCTGCAAACTATACTGGATTGATTATTGTGGGCAAAAAGGTGATCTGGGCCAACCACTGTACCTCCATGAGATCAAAGAAGAAAGAATACAGTCAGGGATGCGCAATTATATATTTCATCAAAACAAATCGGAAATGCCAAAATCGTAGTCAACAGTCAGAAAAAGAATATGTATGGAGTGCAGCGGAAAACCTAATCTTGCCGAATTATCAGTAAATAATTTGACGAATATGTGCAAATGCGAACCCAGAAAAATTGTTGTAAATAACACTTTGGTGAAATTCGCTGATCAAATCTCTCAGCCAGTTATATGGGGTTCACTATGGTGCCCCAAGTCTTCTTCTGTTTCTAATGTTATTCTTACACTGTAAAAAGATCTAGCCATGAGACTCACTGATTTCTTCATTATATGTATGAAACCTGCTCACACTACACAAAACAAGAATTGCCCGAGCACCAAAAAATAAAGACAGCAATTAATGTAAAAAACTTTTATATAAATAAAAAACATAAAATATTGGCATTTTGAAACACAATATAAACTAAGGCACAGTATCTATTCATAAAAAATAAAAGTTCATTTAAAATGTTCCATTATGTACAGTATGTATGTATGTATGTGTGTGTGTGTATATGTGCGCGTGCCTGTGTAAATATATATATATATATATATATATATATATATATATATATATATATATATATATATATATATACAGTATATATATACATATATGTATATGTCAATGTCAATTTATTTATATAGCACATTTAAAACAACATAGTAATGCTGTGGCCAAAGTGCTTTACAATAATAGAATAAAAGAAAAACAAAACAATTAACATAAAAAACATAAACAGAAATAAGATATATGAACATAAAATAAGATACATAATAAATAGAAGTAATGTTATATAATCACAAAGAGAAAACCATCAGTATTACTGAAGGTCACGGAATGCAAGTGAATAGTAATGAGTTTTTAATCTTGTTTTGAACAGTTCAATTGTAGACGACTCCTTTATGTAATGAGGTAAAGAGTTCCACAGGTGAGGGGCAGCAGCTGTAAAAGCCCTGTCCCCCTTGGTTTTACACTTGGTGCGAGGGACACCAGAGACAACTGACCAGAAGATCTAAGCACTCTGGATGGCTGGTGTAAAACACACAATTCAGATAAATAGGCAGGAGCAAGCCATGTAAAGATTTAAAAACCAGCAGCAAGATTTTAAAATCAATTCGAAAACTGACAGGCAGCCAGTGTAAAGAAGCTAAAATAGGAGAAACAGAGTCATACTTTCTTGCCCCAACCAGAAAGCGAGCGGCAGCATTTTGTACCAACTGTAACCTGTGTATCAGAGATTTGTTATTCCCAGAATACAGCAAGTTGCAGTAATCGAGGCGAGAAAAAAATAAAAGCATGAGTAGCTTTCTCAAGATCCCTAGAAGATAAAAAAGGCTTGATCTTACCTAATAGACAAAGTTGGAAAAAGCAACTCTTGACTACAGAATTTACTTGTTTCTCAAAAGAGAGGTTACTATCAAAGGTAACACTAAGATTACGGACTTGAGGTGTGGAAAACACAGAGAAAGAGCCTTGAAGTCCAAGACCAATTTGGGCTTTAGCCGATGGACCCACTATAAGCACCTCCGTTTTATTTTGATTTAGATCAAGAAAATTATTAGCCATCCAGAATCTTAGTTCAGACAGACAGTTGTGGAGTTGATTTGTTGCAGAGTGGCAGACAGGAATATCATCAGCATAACAGTGAAAAGAAATGTTAAATTTCCTAAAAATCGCTCCAATAGGGTGAAGGTATATAGAGAATAAAATAGGACCCAAAATGGATCCCTGAGGAACACCATATTTAAGAGGAGCAGTAGATGAAAAAGAGGAATTTAAAGTCACTGAAAAGTGTCTACCAGTTAAATATGACCTGAACCAATTAAGAGCAGCCCCTTTAAGCAGAACAAGATGTTCAAGCCGCATCAGCAATATCTCATGGTCAATAGTGTCAAAGGCAGCGGACAGGTCAAGGAGGAGAAGGACTGTCGCATCACCTGAGTCAGTAATAAGAGAGATATCGTTGAACACTTTCAGGAGTGTTTAGGAGTGATAACGCCTAAAGCCAGATTGGTAGATCTCAAATAAATTATTGGAGTTAAGGTGATCAACCAATTGATTATAAATAATTCTTTCTAGAATTTTAGCCAGAAATGACAGTTGGGAAATTGGATGAAAATTGGCTAAAACTCCAGGATCTAATTCTGCCTTTTTTAGATGGGGACGGACTGCAGCATGTTTTAAAAATGAGGGCACAATCCCCGAACTAATAGAATCATTTATAATGGCTAGTAAGGATGGGCCCAACACATTTTCAAAGGCTTCTACTAGGACTGGGGGTTGATTTAAGGGTGTCAATAGTTCTTTTTAGCTGTGAAAGTGAGACTATATCAAAGGATTCTAAGACAATGTCATGTTTAACAGTAGGAAGTTTATAGTCAGTTTGAACAATGCCACTGCGGATAGTATCGATTTTGGTGACAAACAATGATAGAAACTGCTCACATGAATGAACAGTGCTATTTAATCCCATCGCAGAGTGAGGGTGAATGGCCAAATTAATTGAATTAAATAAGACCCTAGGATTTTTTGAATGACGGGATACTAAATCAGCAAAGAAGTCTTGTTTATTTTTCTTAACTTCAGCCTGGAAATTGAAAAGAGAAGTCCTAAAAATCTGTTTAGAGACAATCAGTCCACCTTTTTTCCAGCGCCGTTCAGTAGTTCGACAGGCGCAGCGCAGTGATCGTGTATTTTCATTTAGCCAGGGAGCAGGTCTTCCCTTATTACTGCATATCTTGAGCGGAGCAATTGAGTCTAAAACCGTTTTACAGGAAGAATTAAATTTTACTAGAGAATCATCGATACCATTATTTTAGACATGCACATAGAGACTAGAGAAAATGGTTTTAAAATCGGATATAACAGAAGAATTTAAAAAGCGCAAGCAGCGTGGGGGACAGCTAATAGTCGGGACATCAACAGTAATATTCAGATCCATCATTATAGAAAAGTGATCAGTGAAAGAAACATCACATAAATCAATATTATTAACTGAAATATCACGAGTAAGAACGAGATCAAAGGGTGTGACCGAGAGAGTGAGTTGGCGTATTAATATGCTGTATAAAATCAAATGAGTCCAATAGTGATAAAAAGTCATTGACCAAAGGTTTCGATTGACAACAAACATGAATGTTGAAATCACCAACTATAAATACTTTGTCATGGGAGAGGGTGATATCAGACAGGAGATCAGAGAATTCAGAAATGAAAGTATCATTAATTACAGGAGGTCTATAAACCACGGCAAACAGCAGAGAAGGGGAGCTGCACACTTCAAAAAGTTGAAGTTCAAAGCTGCTAAAGCCCCCCACGACGAGTCAGACGAGGAGAGTTTAAAAATGAATAACCTGATGGTACCAAGTCAGTAAAACATAAAGAGTCACCATTTAAAATCCAAGTCTCAGTGATGAAGAATAAATCCAGATTATTTGAGGTAATAAAGTCTTGCAGAATAAAAGTTTATTAGACACTGATCTCATGTTCAAGAGAGCAGCCTTGATAGAGGTAGAAAAGCTTGTTGCAGGATGAGCACGGGTGAGCGTGCGAAGATTAGCAGTTTTTACTGCCCGATTGCAGACCGAGGAAAAGTGATGCTGTCTTGAAATGGAGAAATTAAATCCAGTATCTAGCGCCCCTGGACCAAGGATGGAGTCCTGTGCAGGAGAAGATGGGTCATAGACGACTCGCAGGCATTGGGAGTCCAAGCTCTGGGACTTCAGTCGGCGTTGTTTAACAACAATGCCGGCTCTTTTTCCACGTTGGCGGCGGGTGCATTTGCGTCTCCGAGGGGCATTCAGCTCACTGATACAGGTGAACACCGGCGTCCAGGTGAAGAAGTCAGGAGATGAATAAAACAAAGGTGGAGGTTCATATAATATCCCAATAGGAGATGAAAATTGAGAGGAAAGCAAGCAAGAAAATATGTTAAGTAGAGAATCACGATCGTAGGACAGTGGTCGTTGAGATAAACTAATACAAAAAAACAAAGATAAAACATAGATTAGGGAGACGATCAGACGGCCAGTCACACCAGTCGGCGCCATCTTGCATCCATATATATATATATATATATATATATATATATATATATATATATATATATATATATATATATATATATATATATAATAGTTACTTAGTTAGCTAAAAGTCCATCAGGTCGATCCTGAACCATAGCGACTTAATGGATAGACGATCTGTAGGAAGATGGATCTTGTTCTAGTTGATTAGTTGATTAACCATTACATTGCCGGCCTTCCTCGTCTCTTTGTTCCCTCTGTTCTGCCAATCACCATATCTCTTTGCAGTGACTGTTGTCTCCTTATGGTATGTCCAAGATAGGCAAGCCGTAGCTTTGTAATTCATGCTTTGAGTGACATTGCCAGCTTGATCTGTTCCATGACTGATTTGTTTGTCCTTCTGGCTGTCCATGGTACTGATAAAATCTGTCTCCAGCACCACATTTCAAATGCATCAATTCTTCGACTGTCCTGTTTCCCTAATGTCCAGCTTTCACAGCCATAGGTGACCACAGAAAAGATCAAACTATGTGTGAGCTGTATCTTGGTTGGTAGGGAAATATTGTTAGAGTTGAAAACCTTGCCCAGTAATTTCATTGTCAACTTTCATTTTCGGCAAAGCCAGCATTTCTGAAGATAGCTTTAGCATAAAGTTGAACAATAATGGTGATAAAATACATTCATTGTCTAACTCCACGTCTGACTTTAAACCATCTGGTGTTTCCATATTCAGTCTGTACTGTTGCTTCTTGATCTTCGTAGAGGTTTCTTATCAGGCTGATCAAATGGATTGGCACACCCATGGTCTTTAATATCATCCAAAACTTTTGGTGGTCCACACAGTCGAAAGCTTTGTGGTAGTCTATGAAGCATAAGTAGAAGCTTTTATGATATTCCCTGGCCCTTTCCATGATCCATCTAATGTTGGCTATAATATCTCTAGTTCCTCTGCCTTTCCTGAAACCCACTTGTTTTTCTGGGAGCTCCCTTTTTACAATTGGTTGTAATCATCTCTGTATGTATGGCAAGCCGAATTAACATTTAGAGATATCTCAAAATGAATTTTAAGATATTTGGAAATGCATTTTAGATATCTCAAATTTAATTACAGATATCTAAAAATGCATCTATTTTAAGATATCTAAAAAGCATTTTATGATATCTCAAATAAATTTCAAGATATCTTGAAATGATGTGCTGTACATATTGAAATGCATTTTGAGATATCTCAAATACATTTTGAGATATCTCGAAATCACTTCCTGTAAAATTTCCTATTCTTTCAATGGGACTTCCTGTCTATTGTAAGATATAATTCATTTGAGATATCTTGAAATGCATTTGAGATATCTCGAAATGTATTGCAGATATCTTCAAATGTGCAGAAAATTATTTTAAGATATCTCAAAGCAAGTTTCAGATATCATAAAAAGTAAATTACATTTTAAGATATCTGAAATTTATTTTGAGATATATCTAAATGTTAATTCAGCGGTAGTTGCTGCAGTTAGTTGCATCAGCCTTTTTAGGTATGGGAATAAAGACTGATCTGGCCCGATCTTTTGGACACTTGCCAGTTTTCCATATCTGTTGGCATAACTTTGTGATAGCTTCCACAGTAGCTTTAGAAGGCTTAAGGAGCTCTATGGGAATGTTCTTGCATCCAGGAGCCTTGTTATTGGATATAAGTTTAATAGCAGCAATAACTTCATCCTTCAGAATCTCCAGTTCACAGTTGAAGGCAACAGTCACTTCATCCTGTATTGCTGCATTGTTCTGCTAGAGCTGCTGGGTGTATTCTTCCCATCTGTCCTTTATCCTTTAGATATCTCAAATTAGAACTTTATTTGTTCTGGTTCAGTAAGCTTGGTGGAAATTTTCACCTAATTTCTTTTATCTTCTTTTAGGCTGCTCTGAATTAGCCTTTGACGTGTTCCTTTTCCATTTCTGCAAATATTTTCTGTTAGTAAGCTTCTTTGTCCTTCCTAATGGCTCTCCTAAGTGTCTTGCTGATATCGCTTATAGCTTGCCCTTTCACTTCTGGCTTTAGCTGTTCGCCTTTCATCCACTATCTTCAATAATTTGGCAGTTATCCATGGTTGTGATGGCTTTTCTGTTCAACATTTTCTGTGCTTCTTAATTGACCACTGTGTTTATATCCATTGTGGTGGATGGCCGGCTAAATATTCTGGCCCTCACCCCCAGGCCACCAGGTGGAGCTCTCCTGACAGCATGGATGTTCCCCGAATTCCAGCAGGGCCTCATGGACTTTGTAGTTTATATGCACAGCCCTGCTGGATACCATGGGGGCCACCAGGAGTCGCTGTAGGGAGGCTGTCGGACTCTTACGTGCCCTATAACCCGGAGGTGCATCATGATCACATGACAGGAAGAAACGACGTGCCTCCGGGGTGAAGAAGAGTTTTTATATGACCCGGAAGAGTTCCTAGTCACGTGGACAGAGAGGGCGAAACACTTCTGGGTCAAGGACTATAAAAGGACTATGGAAAATCCCAGACGTCGAGCTGAGCTGGGTGGAAGGGTGGCAACGCGTCTGGGAGTGGAGGATTGATTATTGATTGGTTTATTGTATTGGTTATTAATTATTTGAGTATTGTGGAGTGGAGAGTGCTTGGTACACATTATTATTATAAAATAAATAATAATTGGATTTTTATCTGGTGTCTGACGTCTGATCTGAGGGTTCAAGGGGACGACAGTGCCTCAATCTTTCACACCATCCATAACTCTTCTGGCTCTTTTTCATCTGTGTCTAGCAGGGAAAAACAGATTATGAAGTGTGATGGGTGGCCGGGACAGCCAGAGTGCGGAAGGACTGGGGGAAGAGTATTCGGTACATTTTCTCCCCCGGGCTGATAGAGGGCATCCCCTTTGGTTTCCAGCAGGGCCACCGGTCATGAGCATGGGAGCTCAACCCTGTTGGAACCTGTGGCCACCATCAGGGGGTGCGTAGACCTTTCCAGGGCCTTAGTTGGCCACACTTCCACCATACCCAGAAGAAGCTCATTGGGTACCTGTAGTCCTTCCGGGT
Organism: Erpetoichthys calabaricus; assembly: GCF_900747795.2. Classification (NCBI taxonomy): domain Eukaryota; kingdom Metazoa; phylum Chordata; class Cladistia; order Polypteriformes; family Polypteridae; genus Erpetoichthys; species Erpetoichthys calabaricus. The sequence continues at coordinate 88,570,494 of NC_041400.2, read as the reverse complement.
GCCCTATAAGAAGGGGGCCAGTCCCCACCATTCTGGAGCCGGAATCGGGAGGAAGAGGACAAATTCTGAGGGGTAGTGGAGGGAGAAGGACTGACGGCAAGAAGGGACTGAATGGTGTTGTGTTGACTGGTATTTTGGGCACTTTAGATTGTAAATAAACATGTGTAATGTGGCATCACCTGTCTCCTGCCTGTCTGTGTCCGGGTTGGCTTCTCAGTAGATTGCTCCAGAATTTTTGTGGGATGGCAGTCAAGTCGAACTTTGATATCATCTGCTCCTCCTTCTTCTTTCTTAGTCTGATTTTAATCTTGCACATCAAAAGTTCATGGTCAGTTTCTCAGTTGGTTCCAGATTTTGTCTTCACCAATATGATTGATGATTTCCATCTTTGACAAACACAGATGTAATTGATTTGGTTCCTGTGGATACTGTTCGGTGATGTCCATGTGTAAAGCCTCCTTTTGTGATGTTGAAAAAAAGTGTCCATGATAGCGAGCTGGTTTGTTGAGAAAAGTCCATAAGTCATTCACCAGCTTTGTTTTGCTCTCCAAAGCCAAATTTTTCAACAACGTTCCCATGTTTTCTTTAGCCTACTTTAACATTAAGATCCCCTATGAGAATAAGCAGATCATGTCGTGATGTCTGGTCTATTTCTTCTTGCACCTGGTCGTAGAACAGGTCAGCAGCTTCATCTTAAGCATCTGTTGTTGGAGCATAAACTTGAATAATTGTAATGTTTATTGGCGATCCTTGTAGGTGTATTGAAATCACTTGGTCACTTACTACACTCTGCTTCAGGACAGTGCTGGATAGCCCAATTGGTTGAGAATGAATGCCACACCATTTCTTCATTGTGTGTTATTGCTGGAGAAGTAAATCCAATGATCGCCTGATTGAAAGTGTCCTGAATGTGTCCATTTGAGCTCACTGATTCCCAGTAAGTCAAGTCTGATTCTGTCCATTTTGACTTTGATAATGTTGAATTTGCCTTGATTCATTGTTCTGACAGTCCATGTTCCGAGTTTGATAATGTCTCTGCAACCTCTTATCTTCCCTGTTGTACAAGTAGCATTGGTTCCTGGACGTCCTTGCAGCTTTGATCCTAGTGCGTCACAATCCTTGTTCATACTTGGGTCGGCCATTGGTTCTTCCCCAGTAGCTTGTTGAATGCCTTTGGACTCAGGGGTGTATCTTCCAGCACTACATCGAAATCTTTTAGTTGTACTATCCATCATGTTTTCTTGGCAAGTACATATGGAAGTAGATTGCAAGGCCTTTCTTCCGCACAGTGATGTAGCATTCGGGGAACGCTGAAAATTGACATTATTGCCATTGTCAATCAATTGATTGATCATCTGCCTCCAACGCTGCAACGTTGTGCTGTACACTTAGTATGGGCACCTCAGTTGAATCCTGGCTGCCTTGGTTGAACCTTCTGGCAATATGCACTGCTGACGGTATAGCTCTAAACCTCATTGGTGCACAAAAGTCCTGCCAGCATATCAAGCTGTTACATGTATAAAAATGTTTTTTAACGGTTTTACAGTATTTACTGTGTGAATATTTGTACATTCTCTAGGAGTCCTTGATTGTTGTCTACAGGTATTTTTTTCTTCTTTTTAAAGATGTTTAGTTCTAAACTGGCTTGGCATAGAAGTAAGTATGTGCACTTGTCCAAGAGTGCCTGTTATGTATTGGTTCCCGCCTTGCACTTGATTCTTGGTACAGCTCACCAAAAGACTCAAAAAGGTGATTTCCAAAATGTATGAATGAAAATGTGTGTTTGTGTGTGTGCTGTTTTATCTTTTCATCTTGAAATTCTAATAGCTTTTTAATGTTTGCATATGGTTTTGTTCATTTGATTTCTTAAAATGGTTATAAAGTATTAATTTAACACAATGAATAAAACAGCTTTTTACTTAAATCAGTAAGTGCAGAGTCACTGCATGACTTACTGTTTCAGTAACAGATGAAATTAATTTAAAGTTCATTTTAATACATAATACCAGTGGAGTTGTTTTCCTTTCAGCAAACACTGTGTATTCAGACTTTTTACATTTACAGTGTTGTTGTTGGTGCCTTTTTAAGTCAGTCAATTTGTTAATGCATGACTAATGAATCTTTTTCTGAAGTGATTTGATGTGACATTAGTGAATGACACAGTAGGTTTGAAAAGATTTTTCAGTTCAGGAAGCACACATCACATCAGTTTAGTGTTCTACTGTTTTCAAAGAAAACATAATAAAGGTGCTGGTGATGAGTTTTAACTGGCTATTCATTAGCTGCTTTACATATTTTGAAAAAAGACAGATAGCATAAACAGTTGGGGCACTGTTAGGTGAACTCCTTATAAGTGAACGTTTTGTCAAAAACATGCAATGAGTGCAGACCTTCTTCACAGATGTAGTTATTTTCTTAGGCTGTCAAAAATTGCTGCTGGTGCCGGCTGCAAAAGCCAATCCTAGAAAGTGAATGCTTAATGTTAAATTCAAACTAGAATTTAACCATATATACAATTTAAAGTGATTGTTTTTTTCATGGGAATTGTTACGTACTCTTTTGATTCTGTGTTGCATCGCTTCTCCGTGTTCATAAATATACAGTACACCTGACCGAACTGTGGTTTCTTCGAAATTACACTCGTCGTAGCTTTAATTGTTGTGGGACCATAGATTCTCATAGAGTATGGTCCATTATTGTGCAAATCTACGTTATGAGCATTGAAAGATGCGAACATGAAAAATTATTGTAGACTCAGATATTTTGCCTGTAGTGTTTGTGAATTTCATTTTTATCAAACAACAAATCTTTTAATTCTCGCAGATACGCCTCTTCATTGGGAAGAAACACTACTTTTCCCTGATGGCAACACAAATTAGACAAGCTACAAGTCTCTGACTTAAACTTGAAAGTCTTACAATATCCACATACTTCTGACATATCACCCTTGTCCAATCTCTTTTTGCCGATCTGTTATTTCACAGAGTAATAATTTCCATTTGTTTGTGCTAATGCGATCTTTACTTTCTTTTTTTTTGATACTTTCAAATTGTACTACTTTCATATTCTTTAACTTGCTCTGCATGTGTATCACGCCGTTTTTTTTAAGCCTTTTGAATTCCACTGCCTTCATAATCTCTAACCTGCTCTGAATGTGTATTGCACCAATGTTTTTGAACATCTTTATGAAGTCTTTTATTTCTGACCCCGATTGGACCTTCTCGGAAAGACACTTTGATGTCCCGTGAAAAATGAATGCAAAATAGAACAATAATAATGTATGTGCAAATTGCATGTGTGTGTGTGTGTGTGTGTGCACACGCGTGTGTATGTGTGTGTGTGCATGTGTGTGTGTCCGCTTGTGTATGTGTTTGTGTGCTCACACATGCATGCATGTGTGTTCTTTTTTGCATTCTTTTTTGCCTTCTTTTCTCTCCAATGCATTTGTCTCTTTTCGACACACTGTTCTTTCTTCTTTGCTTAGTCATTGACGTGCCATTTTGAATGTATAAAATTTTTAAGAGCTGAGAGAACATGAAGTGTGTCTGCCAAAAGCATTCCAAAAACTGTGAGGTTAGAAGTCCGTGATTTTCTTTTAAATTGGTTGTTCTCACGGGACATCAAAGAGTCTTTCCGAGAAGGTCACATCTCGACCCAAGATTTTTTTATATAATAGAGAGATAAGTGTTTGCTTAATTTCGATAGAATATAATTTTTTCATAGTTACTTAGAATATGGTATAGAACCTTAAACTCCTATACGTTAACACAAAATAGAACTTTCTTAGCTATATCTATAAAACACAGTCTTACTTAGGCAGTTAGGAAATAGTCTTACTGCTAGTATGGACTGATAAATATGTTTGCAAATAATGAAGTTCAAAGATATCACATATGTAACTGTAAAAAATGCAAAAATCCAAATATTTAAATTAAAGCTTTTATAACTGTTTTTTTCATATTGATGGCTGTTTAACATGCCTAAAGTATGACCGTATGACAAAACTTAGAGAAATGAAACAAGATAAAGGATAAACTTGTGATAATTTATATGCATTGTATCTGTTTTGGAAAGTAATTTTCCAATCGAAATATTTTGAAACACAAGGTTAACTACTACAGCTATGCAGATGACATGTAGCTCTACATATTTATATTGCCTGATAACCCTTATGCTCTGGCTTCTCTGATTCAATATTTTACTTGTATTTCTGAATGGATGAGTGGTAACTTGCTCAAGGTAGATAAGGAAAAAACAGAAATCTTGGTAGTCATCAAAAATGGAAATAATGAGGCTATTAGAAATAGTCTTGATTCCTTAGCATTAAAAGTCAAGACAGAGGTAAAGTGTTTGGGTGCAATCATTAATTCTGACCTAAACTTTAAATCACACATTAATTGGATTACTAGATCTGTATTTGTTTCACTTAAGGCTACAAAAGGTAGACCTCTTATAACAATGCAAGATTCAGAGACATTAATTCACACTTTTATTTTTAGTCATTTAGATTACTGAAATGCACTTCTAACAGGACTATCTAAGAAAGATATCAATCGGTTGCAATTAGTTCAGAATGCAGCAGCAAGAATCTTACCAAGAAAAAAAAAAAATCTGAGCACATCTCTCAGTTTTCACATTAGTATACTGGTTATAAGAATAATAATACATTTTATTTTTATAGAACCTTTCCCATGCTCAAAGAACTCACAAAAATTTGGAAAGAACAGCAGGAAATGTGCTACTTGGGATGGAAATAATGTCTGATATACAAAGCGTGAAATAGAATAGGTGAAAATAAACCCAAATAAAATACAAAAATATGAAAAAAACAGTTATAAAAGCTTTGATTTAAATATTTGGATTTTTGCATTTTTTACAGTTCCATATGTGATATCTTTGAACTTCAAATTATTTTGCAGTTACCCTTTACAGGCCAAGATGTTTACTCTGTGCTAGAGATATAGTGGTTCATATGCTAAATCCATTCTTCATTCCCACTCCACAGTCTCGGAGTAATTCCACATTTCATTCTTCACTCTTGTTTTGTCTTTTCTCCTTTTTCCTCATCACTTTTCTTGACTATTCATTTTATTTCTGAAGCATCATCTATGTATCCTCCTGCTCAGTTTATTCATTGTGGCTACAGGTATCATGTGGAACGCCTGCTTCCAATTACTGCAATAACGTCCACCCTTAATTATGAACGCAAATTTGATCTACAGCAAGTAAACCTCCTAGTAATCAAATATATAAACTTGACATGGAAAATCCAAGTAAATCCTTAGAAACCTAACATTAAAGTGACTCAATGAATCTGACCTATGCCCACCCATCGCAAATATAAACAGTTTGTGAAACAAGGTGAAGAAAAGCATGGTAACAAAATATCTTTAATTCAGTTGTAAATAAATGGGTTCTAATGATAATTTTGGTTAAAGCAAAAACTTGCAGCCACTACGGTCCTCCGTGACCAGAGCTGTGTACCCCTGATGTGTGATATTCTTTCTTGACATGCTAAAAAGGTTCTCCATAGTCCATCTCTTGACTGGAAAAACTCTAAAGATGTGCATTGATTCGATAGTTATTTTTATTTGCATACAGGAGGGAATGGTAAAATGGAAGTGTGGATTGAAAATAATTATACTGTGCTTCAATTTCAATTAGTTTTATGATGAAATAAAATTTCTCAGTTTAATTTGTTAATTTAAATGAAATGTGTATGTCACAGAGCTGCCTTGGTGAAATGGTCACCATCATAAAAAGGTTCGTTTTTTTCTGGTGGTTTAAGCAGAGACCTATATATGACACATGTTCTTTAACTGACAAGTTGATTATACAAAACAATATTTTTCTTTAGAGAAATTTTAAATAAATTAAAATAAATAAATAAAGCCTGCTAAAATAGCCAATTACTGCATTTTTTTCTGAAATGTCACCCATCATTTATCAACATTGTCATTATTGCTGTTATTGTTTATGTTGTATTGTGTAGGTCATCAGATGCTAATACCAAACATTGCTAGTATGTGATAATAATATAAAACAATATAATTGGACAGTTATATTGAGTCCATGTGTTCCTAAGTCTGTATTGTTCAAAAAAAATGTCACCCCTGAATTTTGCAGCCAATTCAGCTCTACCATTCAAATGTGACAGCTTTAAAGATACCTTAGCAGGAAAAGTAAAATGTGCAAACACATAAACACACTGGCTTGCAAAGTAAAGAAAATAATGTGGACTATAGAGATTGCTGGATTATGATAAAAAACACAAAACACCAATGCAGTCATAAACACCAAGCTTCCCTTTACAGTAAGCCTAAACATTTTTTAACCTTGCTTTCTGCCATTCGCTTTTTTTGAAGGTAGCTAAATTCTTTTGATCAGTAACACAGTGTTTTCTTTAAGATTTACTTTTTTGTGACTGATTTTGATTTATGCCTTGTACTTGATTCTGTCAAATTGGGCTTGTGGTAATGCACCTGTCTGGCATTACCAATTTAAAGGAACAAAGTTCTAAGACTAGTGCAAAATATCTTATGCAACAATAAAGGCACTTGCCTTTATAAATAGATAAAGTGTGAGCATGTGCTTCTGTGTCAGGATTGCACAATATAACACTGACAGCTGGGCATATGCATGTTCAGGAAAGGCCTACTGGACTTTATGTGTGCTCAGTCCAAACATAAGCATCTTCATAGCCACCTGCCAATTCAAAGTAAGAAGTGTGAAGTGTTAGGGTAATGCATGCATTATTTCAAAGAAGGGGTCTTGAGATACCTAGCAACTTACTGTAATAAGTCTGGAGAACAGATTGGCTGGCTTGTCCGGCTGAAAAATATAGTGGGTGTGTTTGCACTTGAGGCCACCATGTAATTTAGTACAGGCTTTGCAGGGGTGGGGTCTAGAATGTAAGTAGAATTGGTTGGAAATTACACTCCCCGGTATTAAAGGCACTCCTTGTCTACAGGGGTTGTCTTTTGACTCAATCATGGTGGTGAGTGGGAACTTGGTACCTAATCTTAAGGCACAAGCCGCTATATTTGATGTATTGTTATCTACTCTCTCTCTCTCTCTCTCTCTCTCTCTCTCTCTCTCTCTCTCTCTCTCTCTCTCTCTATATATATATATATATATATATATATTGTAGCAGTTAAGGCTTTTGTCCACGTCTTGAACCCTCAGGTACCACTCCAGACATGAGGTAAAAGTATAACTAATATTTATTTTGTAATTATACAGTGCACCAAGCACCCTTTCCACCACACTATTCATAAATCACAATAAACTCTCTCTCAAAACCAATACCTCCTCGCCCAGACACTTTGCCACCCTTCCTCCCAGCTCAGCTCAGTGTTCTGGGCTTCCCACAGTCCTTTTATACACCCTGACCCGGAAATGGTACCTGGCCAAACCCACAAGTCCGTTTTCCTTCCGGGTCAGGGCAAACAGTCCTTTTCTTCACCCCGGGAGCACGTCGCTTCCTCCAGTCACGTGACTGTGACGCAGTCCCGGGTTATAGGGCACGCAAGAGCCCACTAGCCCCCCTACAGCGACTCCCGGTGGCCCCCAAGGTATCCAGCAGGGCTGTGTGTATAAACTACAGAGTCCATGAGGCCCTGCTGGAAGTCGGGGCACCATCATGCTGTCCGGAGGGCTCCTCCTAGCGGCCTGGGGGGTGGCGACCGGAGTCCATAGCCGGTCGTCCATCACAATATATATATATATATATAAAATCCTAAGCCTAAAAGTGCAACGGTGATGTTTTTATGCCACGTTTTTTGTCATGCTTTAAATAAGGCTTATTTTAAAAACTACATATACAGTATATGTTTGGTATCATTCTTTTCAGAATTTATCAAACTTTAATGTGATGTTGTTAGATTTTCAGTTTCTTATTCTTTTTTTAAATTATAAACTAAAAAATATCAAGAACTCACGTCTCGCGAGACAGGACTTTGTGCCAAAGGATTTAACCATGCCCAGGGCCAGAAATAAAACACAAAGAGTAGGACAGCTGCTGTACAGGCTTTTTAAAGTTCGAAGCGTCGTACGAGATGCAGATCAAGCGGCACGGCAGCAGCAGCAAGCCAGCAGCTGATTGAGCAAAGTAGAGGTTAAAAAAACTATTTGTTTCCCATTGTATCACCGTTAAAGAGGAGGTTTTGGAGGAGCGACCACATCTACTTGGGGTGTGTTCAGCCCCCATCTTCACAACGCCAGCGGAAGAGACGCGAAGTGGCTGGCGAGCGAAGTGAGCTGGAGGGCTGGCAAGCAAAGCAAGTTGGTGGGAACCCCCTAGTTTTGTATATATTTTCTTTTTTTACATAGAAATTTAAATATCTCCTAGGTAAAGTATTGTTTTGGTGGAGGTATTTATATTTTTGTGTATGTATATATTTATTGTTTTTGTTTCTTTTTCATCTTGGGACTTGCAGTACTAACTGTAAATATTGTAGAGTTTCACTATTTTTGGGACATTGCTCCTTGAGTTTTATGTGTCAATTGCTTTGAGGACTCTGTAAAAAAAAACTCACCTTATACTGTTTACATGCACCTGTTTGAAACCTAACATTAAATACAAAAATATGAAAAAAACAGTTATAAAAGCTTTGATTTAAATATTTGGATTTTTGCATTTTTTACAGTTCCATATGTGATATCTTTGAACTTCAAATTATTTTGCAGTTACCCTTTACAGGCCAAGATGTTTACTCTGTGCTAGAGATATAGTGGTTCATATGCTAAATCCATTCTTCATTCCCACTCCACAGTCTCGGAGTAATTCCACATTTCATTCTTCACTCTTGTTTTGTCTTTTCTCCTTTTTCCTCATCACTTTTCTTGACTATTCATTTTATTTCTGAAGCATCATCTATGTATCCTCCTGCTCAGTTTATTCATTGTGGCTACAGGTATCATGTGGAAAGCCTGCTTCCAATTACTGCAATAACGTCCACCCTTAATTATGAACGCAAATTTGATCTACAGCAAGTAAACCTCCTAGTAATCAAATATATAAACTTGACATGGAAAATCCAAGTAAATCCTTAGAAACCTAACATTAAAGTGACTCAATGAATCTGACCTATGCCCACCCATCGCAAATATAAACAGTTTGTGAAACAAGGTGAAGAAAAGCATGGTAACAAAATATCTTTAATTCAGTTGTAAATAAATGGGTTCTAATGATAATTTTGGTTAAAGCAAAAACTTGCAGCCACTACGGTCCTCCGTGACCAGAGCTGTGTACCCCTGATGTGTGATATTCTTTCTTGACATGCTAAAAAGGTTCTCCATAGTCCATCTCTTGACTGGAAAAACTCTAAAGATGTGCATTGATTCGATAGTTATTTTTATTTGCATACAGGAGGGAATGGTAAAATGGAAGTGTGGATTGAAAATAATTATACTGTGCTTCAATTTCAATTAGTTTTATGATGAAATAAAATTTCTCAGTTTAATTTGTTAATTTAAATGAAATGTGTATGTCACAGAGCTGCCTTGGTGAAATGGTCACCATCATAAAAAGGTTCGTTTTTTTCTGGTGGTTTAAGCAGAGACCTATATATGACACATGTTCTTTAACTGACAAGTTGATTATACAAAACAATATTTTTCTTTAGAGAAATTTTAAATAAATTAAAATAAATAAATAAAGCCTGCTAAAATAGCCAATTACTGCATTTTTTTCTGAAATGTCACCCATCATTTATCAACATTGTCATTATTGCTGTTATTGTTTATGTTGTATTGTGTAGGTCATCAGATGCTAATACCAAACATTGCTAGTATGTGATAATAATATAAAACAATATAATTGGACAGTTATATTGAGTCCATGTGTTCCTAAGTCTGTATTGTTCAAAAAAAATGTCACCCCTGAATTTTGCAGCCAATTCAGCTCTACCATTCAAATGTGACAGCTTTAAAGATACCTTAGCAGGAAAAGTAAAATGTGCAAACACATAAACACACTGGCTTGCAAAGTAAAGAAAATAATGTGGACTATAGAGATTGCTGGATTATGATAAAAAACACAAAACACCAATGCAGTCATAAACACCAAGCTTCCCTTTACAGTAAGCCTAAACATTTTTTTAACCTTGCTTTCTGCCATTCGCTTTTTTTGAAGGTAGCTAAATTCTTTTGATCAGTAACACAGTGTTTTCTTTAAGATTTACTTTTTTGTGACTGATTTTGATTTATGCCTTGTACTTGATTCTGTCAAATTGGGCTTGTGGTAATGCACCTGTCTGGCATTACCAATTTAAAGGAACAAAGTTCTAAGACTAGTGCAAAATATCTTATGCAACAATAAAGGCACTTGCCTTTATAAATAGATAAAGTGTGAGCATGTGCTTCTGTGTCAGGATTGCACAATATAACACTGACAGCTGGGCATATGCATGTTCAGGAAAGGCCTACTGGACTTTATGTGTGCTCAGTCCAAACATAAGCATCTTCATAGCCACCTGCCAATTCAAAGTAAGAAGTGTGAAGTGTTAGGGTAATGCATGCATTATTTCAAAGAAGGGGTCTTGAGATACCTAGCAACTTACTGTAATAAGTCTGGAGAACAGATTGGCTGGCTTGTCCGGCTGAAAAATATAGTGGGTGTGTTTGCACTTGAGGCCACCATGTAATTTAGTACAGGCTTTGCAGGGGTGGGGTCTAGAATGTAAGTAGAATTGGTTGGAAATTACACTCCCCGGTATTAAAGGCACTCCTTGTCTACAGGGGTTGTCTTTTGACTCAATCATGGTGGTGAGTGGGAACTTGGTACCTAATCTTAAGGCACAAGCCGCTATATTTGATGTATTGTTATCTACTCTCTCTCTCTCTCTCTCTCTCTCTCTCTCTCTCTCTCTCTCTCTCTATATATATATATATATATATATATATATATATATATTGTAGCAGTTAAGGCTTTTGTCCACGTCTTGAACCCTCAGGTACCACTCCAGACATGAGGTAAAAGTATAACTAATATTTATTTTGTAATTATACAGTGCACCAAGCACCCTTTCCACCACACTATTCATAAATCACAATAAACTCTCTCTCAAAACCAATACCTCCTCGCCCAGACACTTTGCCACCCTTCCTCCCAGCTCAGCTCAGTGTTCTGGGCTTCCCACAGTCCTTTTATACACCCTGACCCGGAAATGGTACCTGGCCAAACCCACAAGTCCGTTTTCCTTCCGGGTCAGGGCAAACAGTCCTTTTCTTCACCCCGGGAGCACGTCGCTTCCTCCAGTCACGTGACTGTGACGCAGTCCCGGGTTATAGGGCACGCAAGAGCCCACTAGCCCCCCTACAGCGACTCCCGGTGGCCCCCAAGGTATCCAGCAGGGCTGTGTGTATAAACTACAGAGTCCATGAGGCCCTGCTGGAAGTCGGGGCACCATCATGCTGTCCGGAGGGCTCCTCCTAGCGGCCTGGGGGTGGCGACCGGAGTCCATAGCCGGTCGTCCATCACAATATATATATATATATATAAAATCCTAAGCCTAAAAGTGCAACGGTGATGTTTTTATGCCACGTTTTTTGTCATGCTTTAAATAAGGCTTATTTTAAAAACTACATATACAGTATATGTTTGGTATCATTCTTTTCAGAATTTATCAAACTTTAATGTGATGTTGTTAGATTTTCAGTTTCTTATTCTTTTTTTAAATTATAAACTAAAAAATATCAAGAACTCACGTCTCGCGAGACAGGACTTTGTGCCAAAGGATTTAACCATGCCCAGGGCCAGAAATAAAACACAAAGAGTAGGACAGCTGCTGTACAGGCTTTTTAAAGTTCGAAGCGTCGTACGAGATGCAGATCAAGCGGCACGGCAGCAGCAGCAAGCCAGCAGCTGATTGAGCAAAGTAGAGGTTAAAAAAACTATTTGTTTCCCATTGTATCACCGTTAAAGAGGAGGTTTTGGAGGAGCGACCACATCTACTTGGGGTGTGTTCAGCCCCCATCTTCACAACGCCAGCGGAAGAGACGCGAAGTGGCTGGCGAGCGAAGTGAGCTGGAGGGCTGGCAAGCAAAGCAAGTTGGTGGGAACCCCCTAGTTTTGTATATATTTTCTTTTTTTACATAGAAATTTAAATATCTCCTAGGTAAAGTATTGTTTTGGTGGAGGTATTTATATTTTTGTGTATGTATATATTTATTGTTTTTGTTTCTTTTTCATCTTGGGACTTGCAGTACTAACTGTAAATATTGTAGAGTTTCACTATTTTTGGGACATTGCTCCTTGAGTTTTATGTGTCAATTGCTTTGAGGACTCTGTAAAAAAAAACTCACCTTATACTGTTTACATGCACCTGTTTGATGTGCAGTTCCATTTTTTTGTGTGCCTCCCTATCTCATGCCTCTCAATTCTAATTCCAATTGGTCCCGAACTACAAGATACCCAGTGTGTAGTCTGGTGCCATCTGTCCCACTACATGGGGTGTTAAAGGGCTATGGTGGAATAGGTGAATTCAATTATGAGTGAATTGATGGATTGAAATTATTATTTTTTTAAATATGTCTGGCTGGTAGTCACTCTCTCCAGAGTGAGACTTTGTTCTGACCTACAGCAATTTGAAATCAATTTTGAATAATTTTAACAGTCTAGTTTTATGAAATATGTTAAAGAAAGAGAATGTGGTTACCTGCACATTTTTTTTAAATTTCTGGTCAGGAGCAAATTTCAGTGTAGTTTGCTCAGCCTCATGAATGAATTAATAAATTTTATGTGCTTGAATATTTTGCTCACAAAGTAAACGTTTTGCTTACTCTAACCCAGACCTTAGAGGAAACATTGCTTTTGACTGTTCCTCCTTCTTCACAACATGGCTATTCACTAAATGGCAATGTAGCCTTATGAGCATGATGGTTGTCAGCTGGGCAAACAGAATGTAATTTTTGATCATGGGCACACAACACAGATTTGGAAGAAAATGAGAAAGTCTCATCTGGGAGTTCTTCAAGTGTGACAATAACAATAGCAAGAGTAAGTGCATAGTCTATGACTATAACATGTTGAAAATGTATAAACTTACCAAAGAAAATAAAGTCATAGGTAATGTTGGTCAGCAACAGAGAAAGCTGCTCTTTGCCCTGAAGGGCAAAATACAAACAAAAATATAAATGTAAACAAAAAAAAAATGAAAACACAAATAAATCCATCCATCCATCCATCAATTTTCCTAACCCGCTTATATGGGGCAGGGTTGCGGGGCAACTGAAACTTATGCCAGTATTCTTTGGGTGTAAGGCAGGAACAACACCTGAACAGGATTCCATTCAATCATAAGGCAAACAGAGACACACCCACTTACACTAGGATCAATTTAGCAACAACAATTCACCAACAAAAGAAAGTACACTCACAAAGCTATTTATTGTATGTTTTGGAGAGTTTCATTTTTTGACCTTTTTTCCACACATATGTAAGCTATATCCATTTGCACAACCAAATAAAATAATAATGTGTGCAGCAAGGAACTTTAGCAATTAAACTGACTCTAGAATGGTGTGAAGTGGTACCACTGGTTGGAAGGACCTGAACAACACTTCTTCATTTACTAAATATGGTAAACTCATACAACAACAACAACAACATTTATTTATATATATAGCACATTTTCATACAAAAAGTAGCTCAAAGTGCTTTAAATAATGAAGAAAAGAAAAATAAAAGACAAAATAAGAAATTAAAATAAGACAACATTAATTAACATAGAAAAGAGTAAGGTCCGATGGCCAGGGGGGACAGAAAAAACAAAAAAAAAAACCCAGACGGCTGGAGAAAAAAAATAAAATCTGCAGGGGTTCCAGGCCACGAGACCGCCCAGTTCCCTCTGGGCATTCTACCTAACATAAATGAAATAGTCCTCTTTGTTTTTAGGGTCCTCACGGAAGGACTTGATGATGATGGTCATGCAGACTTCTGGCTTTTAATCCATCACTGTTGGAACATCACGGTGCTTTGAGTAGATGGTGGTTGCGCCACTACCAAAAGGACACCAGAAAAGGAAACAGAAGAGAGAGTAGGGGTTAGTACAGATTTTAGAGCCACCATGAATAGTTATTATAATGAATTGGATATACAGTATATATTGTGAATTTCCCATTGGGATTAATAAAGTATCTATCTATCTATCTATCTATCTATCTATCTATCTATCTATCTATCTATCTATCTATCTATCTATCTATCTATCTATCTATCTATCTATCTATCTATCTATCTATCTACCTACAGAGTATCAGGATTAAATTACAGTGAAGTTATGAGAAGGCCATGTTAAAATAATGTGTTTTCAGCAGTTTTTTAAAGTGCTCCACTGTATTAGCCTGGCGAATTCCTATTGGCAGACTATTCCAGATTTTAGGTGCATAACAGCAGAAAGCCGCCTCATCACTTCTTTTAAGTTTTGCTCTTGGAATTCTAAGGAGACACTCATTTGAGGATCTGAGGTTACGATTTGGAATATAAGATGTCAGACATTACGATATATAAGATGGGGCGAGATTATTTAAGGCTTTATAAACCATAAGCAGAATTTTAAAGTCAATCCTGAATGACACAGGTATCCAGTGTAGTGACATCAAAACTGGAGAAATGTGCTCGGATTTTCTTTTCCTGGTTAGGATTCTAGCAGCTACATTCTGCACTAGTTGCAAACGATTTATGTCTTTTTTGGGTATTCCTGAGAGGATTGCGTTACAGTAATCTAGCTGACTGAAAACAAACGCGTGAACTAATTTCTCAGCATCTTTCAATGATATAAGAGGTCTAACTTTTGCTATGTTTCTTAAGTGAAAAATGCTGTCCTAGTGATCTGATTAATATGCAATTTAAAATTCAGATTACAGTCAACAGTTACCCCTAAGCTTTTTACCTCTGTCTTGACTTTTAATCCTAATGTATCCAGTTTATTTCTAATAGCCTCATTGTATCCATTATTGCCAATCACTAAGATTTCAGTTTTCTCTTTATTTAGCTTGAGAAAGTTACTATTCATCCATTCTGAAATAAAAACTTGTTGTTTGATAGTTTTCAGGTAATACAATACTATTTCAGGATTCACACATTAAGAATTTATTTATCACAAGACATTCAACATCCCTGATAGCAAAGGTCCAGTGGACCGCTAGCAGCTAAAACAGTAGTCCATCAGCATCAGCTGCCAGTGGTCCACTAGAATTTTGCACATCAGCTTTTTGGCCGCCTGCTAGTGGCAGCAGCTGGTGGTTCACATATTGTACAATGTTATGCATATTTTTTGTCTACAATGCCTACTGTACAAAATATCAAAAAGAAAGTAAAAGAGATAATTAAAGGGATAGTAAAAGAACAAGGACCAAATAAAGCAGCGTTTAGTGTAAACACAATTAAAAGCCTATATTGCAAATGATTTTCTGCGTTTATCTTCTGCCATTATTGGGCCCCCATTTCTGTCAGAGGCACTTTCAGAAACCGAGTCAACTCCTGGTACAGGTCCTCTTCAGTAGCTTCCTTTGTGGTGGTATTTCTCCTGATTACCCCTGCCTTCACACAGATATTTATTGTTATCTACTCCAGTGTATTAATGGGCACCATTAAATAATAAAGACAGATTTAAAGTAGGGCGGCACGGTGGCGCAGTGGGTAGTGCTACTGCCTCGCAGTTGGGAGACCTGGGGACCTGGGTTCGCTTCCCGGGCCCTCCCTGCGTGGAGTTTGCATGTTCTCCCTGTGTCTGCGTGGGTTTCCTCCGGGCGCTCCGGTTTCCTCCCACAGTCCAAAGACATGCAGGTTAGGTGGATTGGTGATTCTAAATTGGCCCGTGTTTGTGTGTGTCCTGCGGTGGGTTGGCACCCTGCCCGGGATTGGTTCCTGCCTTGTGCCCTGTGTTGGCTGGGATTGGCTCCAGCAGACCCCTGTGACCCTGTGTTCGGATTCAGTGGGTTGGAAAATGGATGGATGGATGGATTTAAAGTACATTGACTCTGGCATCTATTGTAGACAGATTGATGCTTGTTAGTGGCTCTAAAAATCTACATACTGTGGATGATGCTTTTCAGGTTGAGGTCCTTGAAAAAGATTTTCTCTTCCACACCTGTTTAGTTACAAAACTGGGCAACAGCATTTTCCATTAGGCAGGGAATCATTTGCCTCACTGGTTCTTTGACTATCCTGCCTCCTTTTTAAAGACAGATATTGCCCCTGTTTAAAAACAACAGATATTAGCATGCATCTCTTAGAACAGCTGTTCAAATACCCAAAATTATACTGTTCAATCTCTGACAAATGTATTGTGAAATTACCAGTTTCTCTTGGAACTCCTGGTCCTGATAGAGTATGGAATCCATATCCTTCAGAGACTCCCCCATGTTGAGGGGGAGAGAAAAGGGAAGTTCCACATCAACATATACATTATTTGTAATTTGTAGGGTCTTTTCTATATTGTCCAGTCTCTTTATGATGTTAGAGAGCTTGCTGGTAAGTTCCTCCTGCATCTTCCTCATCACTGTCGTGGTTGTTCTGAAGTAATCTGTAATGTAAAAATGGATATATTAAAAATGATTAAAGTACAAGCAGATTGCTACTCTACTATCTGTTATGTGTAAATAATAGTTATTGTCAAGTGCATTCTGATCAGGCAAGTTCTGTTGAGATTTGCCATGGTCTACACCTACTGCAACCTGTTAAAGTCACATTACATAACTTAGCAATTATTATGACAGACTGTGATTGACAATTATAGTAAGGTGCATTTCCATAGTGATTACACCATTATTTTATCTTTGTCTTGAGAATGGCTACATCAGTCACAAGCTATTTACCTGGTGTTCATGGTAGCACTAGTGATTCAGGCCCTGAATGATATTATCAAATTGTCAAGTTTGCAGTGGTTTTTGTTATGCAAGTACATAAATAAAATTTCAAAAATATTTTGACACAACACATGAATGTGTGAACGGCTGTTCTTGGTGATGAGATCCATAAAGCACAACTTAAACCTGAAAAACAAATTGTAATACTGAGAGGGCAAATGTTTACTTCACTACATTATTGGTCTGTTCATTAAATACTGATTTATAATTTGTTTGAAGAATGACATATTTCTGCGGTGGGTTGGCACCCTGCCTGGGATTGGTTCCTGCCTTGTGCCCTGTGTTGGCTGGGATTGGCTCCAGCAGACCCCCGTGACCCTGTGTTCAGATTCAGCGGGTTGGAAAATGGATGGATGGATGGAAAACAGTCCTTGAAAACAGGTACTGTACATATCAGCATATTGTAAAGAGGCTGTCCTATCAGTGGGACTGTACATTTGGTTGGGTCCTGTAAAAAAGTGTATTTTAAATATGTTGATCTAACATCAGCATACATATACCTTTTCTTTTGAATGAATGAACAGGATGTTTACAGAGTATACTGAGCAAAGACAAAATACCTTCTGTATGAGGAGTGTCACGCCTATGGCCGAACAGGTGGGTAACGGCTGAAAGCAAGGCTACCAAAATGCATACTTGATATTTCCATAGAGATTACACTATTATTTTATCTTTTCATGTTTGTCCTGAGAATAGTTGCATCAGTCACAAAGGTAACGCTATTTTTTCTGCCCCAATTCAGAAAATTGTTAAAATGACAAGTTAGCAGGTTTTGTGATGCTCTCTTTCTTATACACTATCCAGGTAAAAATAAATAAATAGAAATTAAACATGTCACATGTTAACCATTTAGTATTTAACAGTTAAAACTGACAAGACGTCTCACTTTTGTTAATTATTTTTTAGTTGTGGGATGCTGGCAGGGTGTCATCATCTTCATCACTTGATAAAAGTGCAGCATGGTACTTCTGATTTGGTGTAAAATAGGATTTTATGATTAAAAAAAACAATATATCACAGATGACTCGTTGATATGAGTTTGTGAAAATGTTTCAAATTCTCTCTTCCTGTACTTTCTGAATTTATGCCCAAGGTGGATCTGTTTTCTGACAGAAGCAAGTAGTCATGAGCCTTCTCATATGAATGTAAAAAACAAAACCAAAAATGGACTTTCTAATTGTGTGTTGCTACCAAAATTGGCAACAATTACACAAAGTTAAGTGGTACTTAACCTGATTGTTGATGTGCAGATGTGAATTGCTGTCTGTGTTCTGTAGATACCTAAGCAATAATAATTGATAAAGATACACTTGAGACCACTTGTATTCTTTCACTAAGAATGAAGCTATTATTTATTTTATTAATCATTATTTAAGCGGCTGCTTCCACAATTTGGTGACATGTGCCTTCGTCTCCGAACCCTCTGGTGCCGCTGTTGCATAGAGCTTCTTTTATGCTGGCTTCTGCAGGTAATGCAGAGTCATTAGTCATGACTCACTGCTCTAGGTTCTGCATGAGTTTTAAATGTTCTTCCCATGGTTTGACTGTTATTTGTACAAAGTAAATGAAACTCTTTCATGCTCCATCAATTATTCTTCGTCTTTGTTTTTTTATAAAACGTGCTGCTGACTTTAAGTGTATGAGCCTTCTCGATGTAAATTGTAAACAATAGCGGCACTCTCATCTGCAATTGGTTATTTGAAGTTTCAAACTTTGGCACCAACAAATGGAACAACCTATAGCTGAATGAGATCTTTTATAACACATGCATCTAAAATATTTGGTTTGTTGTGAGCATAAAGAGGCATGGGAAAAATCTGGGCACATCCCAGAATATCAGTGGCTTCTCCTAGACTTTTGTTGTGTGGTCCATTCAGGTTTGCCAACTGACCGTGAAAAAGATTCATAATTGAAACATGTCTGTTAAAACATTTCATTGTCTATAAAATAAATAAATAAATAAAATCAGAACTCTCCCACCTACCCATCCAATGCTTGTTGCCACTTCAAAAACTTCACAGAGGAAATACATCCCCCTCCCTGTCTGTTTTTGCAGATAAGTTGGCCCAATTTAGGCCCCTTACCTGTTGTCAAAACAATTTGATTAGTTCACATCAGATTGAAACAAAAATATTAATACACCATTATAGAAGGAACATATTGGCCTAAATAGCATAGATGTTTTGTTTTTATTCAAGGCAATTTACCAAAACTGTGACCAGATTATGTCCTTAGCTATTTTTCGGTGCATATTAGGTAAAATAGGATAAAATTTAGGCATAGGACTGCTTGTCTGGGTATAAAGTAGCCTATGATCACATCAACATTTTGTCTTTTGACCTTGCAATTAATAAATGCTGCCAGTGGACCACCGCAGGGTCAATGTTAACCCACTGGATGGTTACCATTAGCATTCTAGCAGCTACAAGCCGCTCATGAGCCACTAACTACTGAGTGGCCAGCCACCAGCAAGATAACAGTGGGCCACCAACAGAAAATTTCTGTCAGTTTGCTGTTCTCGGTTTGGTGACAATCTGCTGACTGGCTGCGTGCCCTCCCTAAACAGACAGTGGACTTGCTTACTGTGTTGTACTAGGGGGTTATGCATAAGACTTAAGACTAAGCAAGATTGGGCCATGTAATAAACTTGACAGAGAATCCTGGTAAGGTAACTCAAACTTCTAAAGTATGGGAATACTTTAAGCAAAAGCCAAATAGTGCATTCTTTGTAAATGGGAAATGGTGTATCATAGCAGCACAACAGTAATGCAAGAGCATGTAAAGCGGAAGCATTCTGAAGTTTTCTATGTTGAAGGTGCCAACACATGGCAGAAATATTGCTGTTTGAATGGAGAAGACAACAGAGAAGTTTGCTTTCTTTCTCAAAAATGTATTGGCTATTGTATTTGATAATGCAGCTAATGTTGCAGCAGCTGTGAGTATCTTGGAAGAGAAGCATGAAATTGTTTCTCACTGTTGTGCTGACCGTACACCATGCTTTGAAGGATTCTCAGATCAGCAAGGCACTGGGACTGCAGGATGTCTTTTTCAAGTTTTTAAAAAGAGTGAGCTGGCTAACAGCAAGCTGAAAGCAAAACAGCAGTGTGAACACCAGGTCATAAACTGATATGAGCAGTAGCAGTTGGGTAGAACAGTTCTTACCATAAGATAAGAAGTTTCTTGAAGCAGAAATTGCCTATGACCGAAAAACAGAGGTCACACAGCAAGGGAAGCATTTCTTGGAATTGAAAAGTGATGAGTGGAACCTACTGGAGCATATTCTAAGGCCCTTTGAGCAAACCACTATGTTCCTCAGTGGGGAGTCTAAGGGCTCATTTATACTTCACGTTCAGAACGCATACACGCACGCATCATGGCTGGCGTGCGTTCCCAGCATTCTTTTGACGTGTCCTCTGAGCAGGTCCTCAGAAATTAAGGCAACGTGTGCGCGAGTTGCAGTACCAGCAAAAAGTCGGGGGCGCAATGTGATAAAAGTTGGAATGTAACATCAGACTATCTGCTTACTATATATATGTGACAGAAAGCCGCTTTAAGGATCCTACGGGATTGATGTGCGCACTTCGATGTTTGATGAATGGTTCGATGTGGTAAAACAAAATGCCAACATACAGATGCATTCATGGTGCTTTTATTTTCAAGAGTCACATATTCCCGATTGTGGTGACACGATACATTTTAAAAGTCTCACATACCATCTTTTGTGCCGTCTTTTTTTTTCTGGGGCTTCCTCCTGTTCTGACAGCAGCGGCAAACAGCAATAGATCACTACACAGAACACATTAAATTTATAATATTCCAACTATCTGCACATTTAGAATCCTTACATTTATACCTGATATCACTTTCATGATGAAATGCATTAAAATATGTATGTTACATTTTACAGCTAAATCGTTAATTTTGTTTAAATAATGAATACTCTTAATAATTACGCACATGGGGGTGACACGGTGGTGGAGCGGTAGCACTGCTGTCTCGCAGGGAGTCATGTCGCTGGTATTCCCTGCCTGGAGTTTACATGTTTTCCCGCTGAGTTTCCACAGTGTGCTCCGGTTTTATGTCCAAAGATATGCAGATTTGGGGATTTGGTGCTGCTAAAATGACTCCAGCGTATGTGTGTGCTTGTATTCACCTTGCGTTGAGCTGATGCCCCATTCAGGGATTGTTTCTGCCTTGTGCTCAATGCTTGCTGGAATGGACATATCCCTGTATTGATGGATTTAATCATTTAACATTCTTTTCAGAGATATTGTGGTAAGGTGTCATCAGAATTTAATGGGTGTTCCAGACAATTCACAGCACAGCGAAACAGAACCTGTTCTCACCGTGATAATATCTCGCACTGCCACCTGATGTATTATACACATTGTATAAACAGTAAAATGCTTGTGTAGCAGGAGCGTCCACTGGAGCATGCGTTGCGTCACATATAAACCTGGCCTTAGTCACTGGTTCTGCTCTACCTCCATTGATAAAAGGCCTCTGTAAAATCATGCAAAATGCATCCTTTGAGTAAAAATCTTTACAGACAACTGCAGCAAAGGAACTGGCATCAAGGTACAAGGGGGAACAACATTCAGAGATGATTGTAAAATGTGTGTGTAGCTGCATTTACCCAAAGTTACCAAAGTTCTGCAGCTTGAGTTTACTTCATGGGATTCTGGCAAAAGCCTGACACGTTGAAAGGATTCCACAGACAAAATATCTTCGTTTTAAAAGCTTTAGTAAAAATTCAAAGTTAACAGTTCACACAAAAAACAGAGAAAAGTTGGTATTGCAAAGTAAAGAAAAGTTCTGATTTAAGAAAAATTCTGTTTAAAGATTTTATAGCTTGTTTGTTTGAGTTTTCTAATACACTTGAACCATATCTAAATGGTCAGAAAACTGTATGTCTATCCCATTTAAAAACTGCAAATAGGTCTTTCAAACTATGCTAGCTAAGAGCCTATTCCAGAACACACTGACTTAATTAACACACTATATTGCAGATATAGCTAAGAAGGTTCTATCTCATGTTAACTTACAGGATGTTAAAGGTTATACCATAATCTTTAGCTATGAAAGAAAGTTATATTCTATTCAAATTAAGCAAACACTAATATGACTTTAACTTACTTAAAACATTAACTTTCTAAGATTGGCTCTTACAGTGTGCATCATTACTGACCCCATGACCCATAATTCTGAAATCTCAAGTTCATGTCTCAAGAGTATGTTCTAAAAGCACATAGTGCAAACTGTTACATTTCAAGCAAAAACAGAAAGGAGAAAAGACACCGTTTACCAGGTAAGTGTGAACCAGAATGACTCAGCCAGTGCCCAGTCACAAGATTCAACAGGGCTCAGACTCCGATGAGCACAGCTGTGAGAAAGGTAATGACCAAGTAAAGGCTGCTGACAGTGAAATGGTGAGGAATGTGGTAGTGTTGTACTTTAGAGAGCATTCTATTCCAAAGTATAAGAACGACTGAAATGTTGGAAGGAAAATTCAGCAAGGTTTCCTACCTTGGCTCTCCTGGCAATGTCCTACTTGTCTAGCCCAGCAAATCAGCTGCTTCAGAATGACTTCTTCAGCAGTAGGGAATACTGTGGCAAAGACTCCACTCACCCATGTCGCAGTCTGTTTGAACTTCTCCCCAAGTGCTCCTGGTAGAACTGCTTGTACTTATAATTACAATTACCTCACTGCAAACTTGCACAACCTGAGCCACTTTGTGAACCGTTATATGTATATGTATATGGTACTTATGATTTCATATTGTATATTTTTCATTTTTTTATCGAATTATTTTTTTTTATAATTTTATAGGAAAATAAGTTTATGGAGGGGTTGCATATTGAATCTTATTCTACTATACAATAACAATAAAGGAATTCAGTTCAGTAGAAGAGAGCATATATTTACAGATTATCATGACTGGCTTCTAAGTTTTTCAAGATTTTCAAGAGCTATCCTCTTGGAGCTGTGTGCTGTTAGAATACTAGGATGTACATTTTATCATTTATATGATGAAATGCATTAAAATATGTATCTTACATTTTACAGATAAATTGTTAACTTCATTTAAATAATATATACTGTTAATAATTAAACCTGTGGGGACACAGTGGCACAGAGGTAGTGATGAGCTGGAGCCCTGTCAAAGGATTGTTTCTGCCTTGCACTCTATGCTTGCTGGGACTGGGGAGTCTTTGGATGGATGGATGGATGGATGGATGGAATAATTAAGCCTGCATAATGAAGATTTTTCAGTGTTCCTTAAAAGGTTTGAAGAATCAGAGATCTAAGCTTACAACTGGTTTTACATTTATTATAGACAATTATTGTGTGGCGATTGCTTATGTGGAGAAAGAAAATGGAAGGACAGGAATTAGAGGTTGGAACGTTTGACAGAGATAGTACTTCTGCAGTAAATTATTCCACCTAGGGTTGTGAATGTCACACAAGCACCTTGCATGAGACAGGATCAACCCTGGACAGCATACCAGCTCATTGCTACCAATGCGCCACCGTGCCCCCAAATGTTTATATCTGCTTTAATGCATTTCTTTATGAAAATGATATCAAGTATTCATCTTAGTATTTTAAAAGTTGTAGAGAGCTGTAATATCATGAATGTAATGTATTCTGTGTAGTGATCACTGCCTGTGCACTCCTGTTAGCGTAAGAAAAAGCCCATATAGAAACCACATGTGATTAACGACTGGGTTGGGGAACACATAGAATATGAAGCATTTAACGTGCTACTTTAGTTACAGTAGAATTTGAGAAACTCTAGTTAATTAAACATCGATTTTAAGATGAAGTTTACGACTTTCTACTTTTATGACATAATAAGCCATGACATAAAATTGGAAATTTTGAGATTAAAGTTGACATTTTGACTTTAATCTGTACAAAGACCTTTTTTTTTTCTTCTCTGTCTATAATTAATAATTCATTACTTGACCGCCAAGAACTCTGTACAAAGACATTTTAAAGACATATTTAAAATTTGTCTTTACCTGCTGCTTACTGGCTGCTGAAAATGTCTGGCCCAACTGAAATTGTAATTGAATAGTCCTGCCATACAGTGTTGACATTCTGTGTTTAATGTTTCCTTTTTGATACAGTATTTAACTGTTAGATTTTTAATGGAGTAATCCAAAATTTGTATTATTTTGATTGACAAATTAGTCTTTATATTAGTTGACTAATCAAAAAAAACCAAAAAAAAAACCAAATCGCTAGACTAATTAATAAAAAAATAATTAGGTGCATCCTTGATATTATGTATATGTTGATTATGTTTATCTGAAGTTGATATTGTCTTGGTATGATGTAATTTTTAATGCCTTTATATTTTTTATTTTTTATACTTTCTCCATATATACAGATATTCTTAAATTTATTTTATATAGCAATGTTGATTGTTCACTTTGTTCTTTTTAGAAGCTAATAACCAAGAATCCACAGAGTTTAGTGTTGGGCTTTTGTGATTCTACTTAAAAGTGCATTGTCTAAGCCATATTACTCAAGTCTTTGCCTACTCTAATGGATTGATTTTCAGGTGTTCTGCGAATTAGTAGGACTTTTCTACCTGCAGCATAGACAAAGTTATCAAACCTCCAGGCTAAGACAGTATGTAACGACTCTGTAACACTCTATTGTGTTTTTTACTGATGCAGGATAATGAAGCCTATATACACAAATACACATTGTATTCAAATGAATTGTATAATCTCATGCCTTTTAAGAATATATATGGGGATGGGTGTAATGGGCTGCAAAAATGCACTTTGCTTTAGGCAGCATTATTTTATGTGCCAACCCATTCCCTGAGTATTCATTTTTATTATTTCCATGGTACCTTTTTTTATTTCCCAACCTGCAATTGTATTTGCGGACATTTTTGAGCATATTTTTACTTTCTGTTTTCACAGAGGGACCATGTTATGTGAGAAAGTACTAGACTACTGTCAAACATTTAAAATGTCAAAATCATTCAGGTTACCTCACTAGTGACCCTCTGTGGCATTCTGTCTTCCAGGATATCCTGTGGCTTGCATACAGATCTCCATGGCTTCTTGCCATCTCTAAATAAAGAGTCAGACATGCCTGTTGTGTTGCCTTTCATTTGGACTCTTGGGAAACTTCAGACATACCAGTCTTTCTCTCATACTATAGTTGCCCCTGGAAGAAAAACTCTTTATGACAAACGTCTTCCAAGACTGATACAAGAATTCTTCTTACAGTAATAGAAAGAATCAGTACCTAAAGTCCTCAGTACAGAAATTGCTCCTGACCTTAATTATTTGGCAGCATTTAATTCTAATGGCATAGGACTGAATATCAGAAAAAAGAAGAAAACTGTTAAAACTCTATTTAAGGGCCAATCAGCCTGACAAAATCTGAATAAAACAGAGTTACCTTTACAGTACAGGTAACAATATTAATATTATTATTATTATTCAAAATATTTTCTGTAATATTCCAGTTGCTACTGCCTGTACTGGGCCTAGGCAAAGACATAATGCAATTGGATGTGGCTTGTATACATGTATATGTTTTAGGGGAGTGTGTTTTGTTAAGGATTTCCTCACTATGTTACATGTATTTAAAATAGCTGCTTTTTGCAGTTTTATTTATGTGTATTTATATTTAATGTCTGTAGGCTTTTGTCTAGTGTATGTGGGATGACACCACTGGTGGATAAATTAATGGCCACAATGGTCACCTTGTCCATACTTCACAAGCGGTGAATTTCTTCTGTCATTTCAATGAATGCCTGCATTTTATTTGTGTGTGTATTTTATTAGGTGTGCGTTTTTGGTATGGCAACATCAATAATATATGTGATTTTATTTTGTTTGTATACCAGTACTGTGTCTGGTCTGTTATGGCGGATACTTTTTTTGTCAGTATAGTTCTCTGTGTTTATGTGTGGTATTTTCTAATACTGTCATGAGGTTTGTATGTGTTTATTAGTTTGTGTTGTAGTGCCACTTCTTGATGTGCATGCTTTCCATCTGTTTGTGTATGTGCATGTAGTCTGTCAATTTCAGTAGTTTGCAAACTGATCCGATATCTTGGAATGTTTTTTGTTCTTTGTGGCAGTATCTGAATGTACTGTCTGTAATGTTAGTCCCTTAAGAATACATTTTCTGTAGTTTGTTGATCTTGTATGGTTAGCATAAATGATTGTCTCGCCGAACATATGGCTTAGTCAGTTATTTAACAAGTATAATCAAGTTCATGAGGATGTCTGCCATGCAATGTTTTTAGGGTCCATGCTTGTGTTTTAAATTGTGTGGTCGTTGTGTCCTCTGAGATTTAAGGTTAAATGGTGTGTTGCTCGTGTCTGCATGAACTATTGCTTTGTGTAGTGCATGTATGCTGTTTTGTATGGAAGATTTTTTCTTAAATTAATAATTTGGTTTTGTGTAAATTAATTATATCAATGAGACCCCTTCTTCACTCACCATGTGGATGTCTCAGTTGTTCTATGGCTCCTTTGGGGTGAGGTTGTTTGTGTTTTTGAGTAGTGTTCACTGTAGCAGTGTTTGTGATCAGTGTATAACGCGGAAGGAATACGTGAGTATTGGTATGGCATATGTATTGATAGCTTTAATTGTTAGGAGTGCATGAAAATGTTGTTTTGAGCATTTGTGAAAGACGTAAAGTATATTTTAGTGTAAGATTATGTTTAATTTGCTTATGTTGGATAAATTTGACCTGTTGGAATCCAATGTATTGTATAATTTGCGGTCTATATGGTCTTGATTTTGTTCCTATTTTTGAGAGTATACCCATCGTCTCCAAGGGTTCCCATTTCTATATTACATTACATTTGTCCAGTCCAAACTCAATGTGTATGTCAGGTGAAAATGTTTCAATCATTTCTAGTAAATGCTGTAATTATTTGCTTGGGTCAGAATATAGAATACATGTGATATGTTGTCTTGTTAGTGTTATTTAATCTGTTAGATATCTGGAGGTATCTTTGAAAGTGTTCTGAAGAAATGATACGCATTCTCTCACACTATATATTATATAGTGACTGAGCTCTACTGTCAAGTGTATTACAAATATTGTCCCTCATTTGTCTAGGTATTTTATTTGCTTTGTGACTGTTGGATTAATTAAATTATTAGGAAAAGCTGGGCACATAATGAATGATAAGTATCAACTCTTCTATATTATCTATGTAATTGGAAAATGAGTTATGGCATTACCAAATTAAGACCCCTACGGGCTCTTAAGACTGATCAATATTTTTTCTGGAATAGAGGTTGGTGGGAGGTAAGGAAAATTGGTTAGGTTTTGTTTAACAAAATTTCTAATTTGGAGGTAGTGAAAGAAATGTGATGCTGGAAAGTTAAATTTGGAGTGCAATTGTTTGTAGGACGCAAAGATGTTGTCTACGTACAGGTCTCTAAGTGATTTAATCCCAAATGTTTGAGATGTTGTAAAAAGGTGGTTATCGTGCAGAGGTACCACAGATAAAAGCTTTCCTTTCATGAACTACTTCCTACATTGGTTCCATATTCTGAGTGAATGAAGCACAATTTGGTTATTAGTATATTGACAATAACTTCTAATTACTGGGGTATATAAAGTAGTACTGCATAATTTTATTTCTGTTGCAGACCAAGCCTGTGTATGTTCATCTATTTGTGTCAATGTCCAGCAGGGTTCCCACGCGTCCTGGAAAACCTGAAAATTTTGAGGGTTATTTTCCAGTCATTGAAATGACCTGGAAACTGATCGAAATGGCCAAATGTCCTGGAAATAATCTTTCTTGTCCTGGAATTTTATTTCTGTTTTCGCTTTTTAATTTTTCTGTTTGAAACAGCTTGCTGTTCGAAAGTCTAGATATGATGACAGCTGAGCTAGGTCGTGGCCTCTGCTGCGCAATGTCTCCACCTACTGAGACATGTATAGGCAATTATATTTGAGTTTTGACCCTTGTTGCTCTAGCTTGTCAGTAGCTGACAACAAGGCGAGAAGGAAAGTGGATGGAAGATAGGTAACAAACTAAGAGCCCTTTGGCAGCTTTTTCATGACACACCAGCCAGACGGGATGACTTTATTGAAATTACCAAAACATCAACATTCCCTCTAAAATTCTGTGCTCACAGGTGGGTGGAGGACTTGCCAGTGGCAGAGAGAGCACTTAAGATGTGACCACATGTTGAAATATTTGTCAACAATTACAAGAAACTGCCAAAGAGTAAAATGCCAACGTCAACATCATACACTGTGGTCAGAGAGGCTGTTGATGACCCCCTTTTTGAGGCAAAATTACAGTTTTTTGCCTATGTGGCAAGGCAGCTGAAACCCTTTCTTGAGACTTTCCAGACTGATGCTCCCATGATGCCATTTTTGGCAAAAGACCTTCAGGCCCTTCTGAAGAGTTTGATTTCATGCTTTATGAAGAGGGAGGTACTGGATAACATCAAAACACCTGTCCAAATGCTTAAAATTGATGTACTGGACAAAACACTCCATTTGCCACTGAAAGAGGTGGATCTTGGCTTTGCCACCAAACAAGCTCATGAGAAAGCCTCAGAGAAGCTGCTTGAAAAACCGCTGCCGGGTCAACAATTCCGGAGAGAATGTGTAGCCTTCCTGTCCGCAACAGCAAAGAAACTGCTGGACAAATGCCCTTTGAATTATGCAGCAGTAAGGCACATGGCATGCCTAGATCCAGTAACTATGATCAGCGATGAAAGGCGTGCCATCTCCATGTTTGAGAAGCTCTTACAGCTGCTTCTTAACGCCAAATGGCATACAGCAGAGGACTGTGACCAAATCCTGAGTGAGTACAAGATGTTCCTCACTGAAATGGTGCAGCACCATAAGGAGGAATTTCAAGGGTATAGAAGTAGCTCCTGTCGGCTGGACACATTCATGGGAAGATTTGCTGGTGACAAAGCAGAGTACGCAATTCTGTGGAAATCAATGAAAGACCTGTTCACATTGTCACATGGGCAAGCAGCGGTCGAAAGAGGGTACTCTGTGAATAAGGACATGCTGGTTACAAATCTGCAAGGAAGGACTCTGATGTCTCTTCGCCTAATCCAAGATTCTTTGACTGGTGGCTCATTTGATGGAGTATTGCCAAAGCCCCTCTTGCAGCATTGCAGAAATGCCAGGATGCGATATGTCCAATACCTTGATGATGAAAAAAAGAAGAAAAAGGAAACTGAAAATGACAAGCAAAGAGAAGAGCTCCGCTCTGAAATCACAAAAGTGGCAGCAAAGAGACAGAAAATAATCACTAGCATTGAGGCAATGCAGGAAGAAGCAGATGCAATGGCAGAGAAGGCTGAGAGAAAACAGGACTTTACACTGCTCACAAAATCTAATACCTATCGTAAAAGTGTTGCTGAAAAAAAGAAAGAGGTCATCGGTCTGGATGCAGTTTTATCAGACCTCAAGGAGCAACACCAGCATTGTTTCTAAACCTAGGCCTACACCAGATGCCTTTTTCATAGGTTACACTACAGTGACTTATAGATTGTTTTTTTTCCAATATACTGGAGTTCAGGCTCTTATCCTTTGTTCTTAGTATTCTTTCTAGTTTAACCAGGTTTTCAACTCAGGAATTGATGGCAAGGCTATCATGATTTAAAATGGATGTATTTTGCTTCTTTTCCCACAAAGATAAGTTCTTTATTATAATCTTTGTCGTTGACTTATGCAAATTCTACAGCTGCTGTATTCCCAGTAAAGCTACCAGTTGAAAGTTAACTCTGACTTTGTTTTGTCGCGTGCCAATTGTTGCATATATTAGTGTTATAGGCATCATACACATGATATAGGCAATAAATTGGCTTTATGCAGTTTTGTTTAATACAAACATTGTACATAAATTTATTTGATACAAACAATGACATAATATGTAATATGCAAATAACTTTTACTGAAATTAGGTCACTATGGTAGCCTATTTCATGGTGTGATCAACAGCTCTATACTGAACATTATGGAATTGCTCAGTATATGTCAGTGTTTGGATAGTTTTCCACAATCCAAGAGGCATTTATTTCTTTAAAAGAGTTTTGCAGTTTAAAACAGTGTGTAACAAAAAGAGGTCAAACAACTCCATTATACATCAGTGCATTAATTGGTGTTGCCTTTATGTAATTTAGCATATCGGTGACACTAAGTCCCTGCATAATGAAAGAGAAATTAAAATGGCGTTAAGCCTGCGACTAAAGTGTATGACTGTATGACCAGATCCTGTCATGAATTTCCGGAAATAGCTCCTGGAAATGTCCTGGAAAATGATTCCTTAAAAAGAGTGGGAACCCTGTCCAGGTTTTTATAGCGTGTATATTTGCTGCCCAGTAATAAAATTGAAAGTTAGGTAGAGCCATGCCACCTTCTCCCTTATGTCTTTGTAGGGTTACCCTTTGGATATGTGGATGTTTTGAATTCCAAATAAACGATCTTATGATTGAATCTAACTTCTTAAAATATATTTATTGATGTACAGTGCATCCGGAAAGTATTCACAGTGCATCACTTTTTCCACATTTTGTTATGTTGCAGCCTTATTCCAAAATGGATTAAATTAATTTTTTTCCTCAGAATTCTACACACAACACCCCAAAATGACAATGTGAAAAAAGTTTACTTGAGGTTTTTGCAAATTTATTAAAAATAAAAAAATTGAGAAAGCACATGTACATAAGGTTTAGGTTTATTTGTCATATATAGGTTAACACTTGGTCAACATACAATGAAATGTGTATGACGAGAAAAACAAGTCACTCAGCCTAGATCTAATAAAGCTAAAAAAATAATGAAAAAAAAATTACAAGTTAAAAATAGACAAAGAGAGTGAGTAATAAGAAAATAAATAATAACTTTTTGCTGAGATGACTCAGAGCTCTCGTCGGTGCAGCCATCTTACGGCGCAGCCAGTATTCACAGCCTTTGCCGTGAAGCTCAAAATTGAGCTCAGGTGCATCCTGTTTTCCCTGATCATCCTTGAGATGTTTCTGCAGCTTAATTGGAGTCCACCTGTGGTAAATTCAGTTGACTGGACATGATTTGGAAAGGCACACACCTGTCTATATAAGGTCCCACAGTTGACAGTTCATGTCAGAGCACAAACCAAGCATGAAGTCAAAGAAATTGTCTGTAGACCTCCGAGACAGGATTGTCTCGAGGCACAAATCTGGGGAAGGTTACAGAAAAATTTCTGCTGCTTTGAAGGTCCCAATGAGCACAGTGGCCTCCATCATTCGTAAGTGGAAGAAGTTTGAAACCACCAGGGGCCTCATGTATAAACAGTGCATATGCAGAGAAATGTTGTGTACAAACGTTTCCACACTCAAATCGCGATGTATAAAACCTAAACTTGGCGTAAAGCCACGCACTTTTCCACGGTACCTCACGCCCTGGCGTACGCAATTTCTCCGCTCGGTTTTGCAGACTGGCGGCACCCAGCGTCAAAGCAGTGCTACTGTTCCTGTGTGGTCACCCTTTCTTTCTTAGATCCACATTCCTGACGAGGCTTTATAAATACACTGAAACTAACTGCATATTGTTTATTAGTGTAACGCATCTGATTGTAATTAACCTGTGGCAATATAATGGTCCAGGGAATAGCCATTGTATTCCAAATACCATAACTGCTTTAGCGTTGTTACTCTCACTGCATCTTCTTCTTCTTTCAGCTGCTCCCGTTAAGGGTTGCCACAGCAGATCATCTTTTTCCATATTACTCTCACTGCACCACTCGGAGTATTTATATCACTGTATCTGAGTGGGGAATCACAGCAGCAGCTGATTGGAAAGAGAATTATCGGTATACAGCATGAAGCAGACGCTGCCTCAGCCACGGCAAAATGCTTCAGAGACCTTCCTGTACGGACTTCGCGGTTTAGAAAACGTTTCATCCCAAGTACTATAAACGCACTCAATCAGTCCATCAAGTGCTCCTTGTAGAACCGTTTGTACTTATAAGTACAATTACCTCACTGTAAACTTGCACTACAGTTATAATATTACACAACCTGCGCCACTTTATAAAGCGCATATTTACATATGATGACGATATCATTTTTAAGATGAAATGCAGGAAAATATGTTGATTATATTATACAGATAAAACTTTAACTTCATTTAAATAATCTGTATTGTTAATAATTAAACATGTGAAGACACGGTGCCGCAGCGCTAGCTAGTTCAGGGATTATTCCTGCATTGCGTTGTATTCTTGCTGGTGCTGACACGACACTGGAAGGATAGATGGACAGAATAATTAAACATGTACTACAAAGATATTTCAATGTTCCTTAAAAGTTTTGAAGAATCGGCGTTCTAAGCTTACAAATGGCTTCACGTCTATTACAGAGCTGATTGTGTGGCGATTGGGTATTTGGAGAAAGAAAAGTAAGGACAGGAATTGGAGGTTAGTACGTTTCAAAGAGATAGTACTTCTGTAATAAATTATTTCATCGAAGGTCGTGCATGGCGCAGCAAGCCTCTTGCGTGAGACATGAACAAGCACTGCGCCACCGTGTTCCCATGTTTAATAACATGCTTTAACTCCTATCATCATGAAAAAGAGATCACGTATACATCTCAGTATTTTAATTATTCAGATAGCTGTAATATCACGAATGTAATGGATTATGTGTCCTGTCGGAGAAAAAGAAAGCCCGTTTAAGAAGCAGGTAGCGATTCACACACATAGAGCACATAGAAGATCGAATACAGAACAAAGCATTTAATGTGCTACTTTAGTTACAATGGGATTTGAGAAACTAGTAAATTAAACGATTTTAAGATGAAGTTTATGATGTTCTACTTTAATGGCAAAATAAACTACGTGATAAAGTGGAAATTTCGAGATTAAAGTTGACATTTCATGCTTTTTTCCCACTGTGTGCCTGTTTTTTTTGTCTGTACCCTAATAAGCTTTCATATGACACTCAGACAGTGGGCTACGACTCGCCTTTTCACGGCGACTTTGATATGTGATTTCTTTTTTATTTCGGGCACTGTGCGACTTTGTGAACTTGAGCTTTCGAGTTTCTCTGACACTCTGTCACTTGATCAACTTCATTTTGTTGATTATACCACTGTTTAAACCGACAAATAGTACGTTTTTGCTTTGCCTCCACTTAGTATTCACTGAAATTCTTATATTTTCCTCCGTGCTTTTCCCATTGTCTTTTCACAGAAGGCTATTTATATTGATTTGCATATTCAAAGAGGTGTAATTCTGGGAGGAGTTGGGGCGGGACAGAAGGCGCGTACACGTGCGTTACTTTTCACGCTGACCGGGATTTATGTAGCGGAAGAACGTGGAAGTTTGCGTACGTACAAATTCCTGCATCTGGATTTTTCTGTGCGTACGCACATTCCCGCTTTTGTGCTTACGCCATGTTATAGTGTGAGTTCTACGCACGGCGTTATACATGAGGCCCCAGGACTCTTCCTAGAGCTGGCCGGCCATCTAAACTGAGCGATCAGGGGAGAAGGGCCTTAGTCAGGGAGGTGACCAAGAACCCGATGGTCACTCTGTCAGAGCTCCAGAATGTCCTCTGTGGAGAGAGGAGAACCTTCCAGAAGGACAACCATCTCTGCAGCAATCCACCAATCAGGCCTGTATGGTAGAGTGGCCAGACGGAAGCCACTCCTTAGCAAAAGGCACATGGCAGCCCGCCTGGAGTTTGCCAAAAGGCACCTGAAGGACTCTCAGACCATGAGAAAGAAAATTCTCTGGTCTGATGAGACAAAGATTGAACTCTTTTGTGTGAATGCCAGGCGTCACGTTTGGAGGAAACCTGGCACCATCCCTACAGTGAAGCATGGTGGTGGCAGCATCCTGCTGTGGGGATGTTTTTCAGTGGCACTGAGAACTGGGAGACTAGTCAGGATAAAGGAAAAGATGACTGCAGCAATGTACAGAGACATCCTGGATGAAAACCTGCTCCAGAGCGCTCTTCACCTCAGACTGGGGCGACGGTTCATCTTTCAGCAGGACAACGACCCTAAGCACACAGCCAAGATATCAAAGGAGTGGCTTCAGGACAACTCTGTGAATGTCCTCGAGTGGCCCAGCCAGAGCCCAGACTTGAATCTTAAAATGCCTGTGCACTGACGCTTCCCATCCAACCTGATGAAGCTTGGGAGGTGCTGCAAAGAGGAATGGGCGAAACTGGCCAAGGATAGGTGTGCCAAGCTTGTGGCATCATATTCAAAAGACTTGAGGCTGTAATTGCTGCCAAAGGTGCATCGACAAAGTATTGAGCAAAGGCTGTGAATACTTATGTACGTGTGATTTCTCCGTTTTTTTATTTTTAATAAATTTGCAAAAACCTCAAGTAAACTTTTTTCACGTTGTCATTATGGGGTGTTGTGTGTAGAATTCTGAGGATAAAAATGAATTTAATCCATTTTGGAATAAGGCTGTAACATAACAAAATGTGGAAAAAGTGATGCGCTGTGAATACTTTCTGAATGCACTGTATATTGGAATGTTTTGAAACAGAAAAAGAAGCTTAAGAAGGATTTTCATCTTGGCAGTGTTAATTTTTCCAGCTAAAGTGAGATGGAAGGTAGACCATCTATACAAGTCTTGCTTAATTTTTTCCATACAGACAGCAAAATTTTGTTGATATAAAGCTTTATGTTTACTTGTGATGTTTACTCCTAGGTATTTAAACTGATCTGTGGTGATAAAAGGGAAGGTGTCCAATCTAATATTTTGTGCTTGAGAATTCATTGGAAAGAGCACACTTTTATTCAAATTAATTCTGAGACCAGAAATCTTTTGAAATTCTGTTAGTGCTGTTAGGACTGCAGGCACAGTATTTTGTGGAACTGATATATATAGTACCATATCATCTGCATATAGTGAAATTTTCTGTTCAATTAAAAACATCATCAGAAATTAACAGAATTTTGTGAATTCTATACACATATAACCAATGCAAACATTCACTATAAGCACAACAGCAATCATCATTTCGCAGTTGCTCACAAACATCCTGCTTAGTAATTTAACTGGGGTTGGTCCATTCTGTTTCTATGTATGCTGGAGTTCCCAGGGCAACATATGGAAGCCACACTACAGGAGAGAGTTGCAGCCTGTGAAAAAGAATGCACTGTTCTTCTGGGCACTAGAGGGCAAGTCATGTAGCATTTGCCAGGCATGCCTGAACCCTTGATAAGAGATAGTGATGCCAGGGAGGCCTCAGGCCAGAGGTAGTGAGAAATCTTTCACACTAGATAAAAGCCAATTTTCTTCCTTATAATTAAGTTATCTTTTAGGTGGAAACACATATTGCTATAAATGCTATTGAAGACTCGGGAGTGCAGATACACCAGAAATCTGAAAATGCCGTTTTAGCCTGTTGTTCATATATTCCAAAGCTTAACCAGAGTTGATCACAGCAGAAGTTTAAGCGCTCCCTCACAGCAAAGATGGTTTGTGTCTGTAGAATAGTCTGGAATAAGAAGAAAGTTCATATGGTAGGAAGACGCAGGCAGAGAAAGAAAAAGACCAAAAATGAGAAAAGGAGTGTTTAAGTATAGCACAAGTGGGTGTGCAAACCCTCCAGGATAACAAGGGATGCAACATCATTAATGTCTGACCCGGTTGCGGCATGAATTTTGTTTACATTGGTACTGTGTGTCCTTTATAATGTTCATTTAAAAGTATTATTTATTATGTCAATAAAAGTGAAGTGTTTTCTTGTTTTATGCTCTCTTTCGTGTTACTTGGTTGGGACGTGAGATTAGGAGGAGGGACAGTACTATAATAAATGGGAACTAGAATCATAGCACATTGGCTTCAGTTAAGTTTAGAGCTGATTTTTTATAATTTTTATTAATAATTTTATTTGGCAACAAAACATTGTAAAAGAACACAACACATTAGTACAAATGAAAATAACAGCAAGTATAATTATATGCTTCAGAAAGAATACATGAAACTTTATCTCCGATCTACCACCCATGAGCAGAGAGCCAAAAATGATTCTTTGTATAGGATAAAACAGCAAGTAAAGTACAAAGCTTGAGAACAAACCCAATATAGTTACTTTAGAATTACATTAACAAGTTTTCACCAGTCATCAAAATCTGAAGATCCTTGTAAAAAGAATTATATCTATTGTAATTTGACATAATCTAGAACATCATGTTCCATCTGAGGTAAAGAGGGTGGATTGGAATTATTCTATCTGAGCTAAGTCTACAGTATGTGCACATAGTGTGGTATAGGACATTTCAAGTGATTTTTCATAGCATATTTGTTTTTCTATCTGGTATTACTCCAAATATTGCTGTTGATGCATTAAGAATGATTTCAAATCCAAAGCTATTCCTAAGATTTATAATTATATTTAACTACAATGATTTAAGTATAGAACATCCCCAAAATGTAATCCAGTGACGTAGACACTTCATAATCTTACTCTAGGTTGGATCTTACCCTGGGTACATTTTATGGAATTATGGTATGCTTGATGCATATTGAACTGGAGTATTTTATAAATGGCTGAATTCTACCCTTTATATAAACTGGTAATTAAGGGAATCCCTTTCCCATCATTCTTTGATTACATTAAGGGTTAAGCTTCTTTTAATTTTTTTTTAATATACTCTGGAGATGCTGTCTGAAACTTCAGCCACACTGGCCAGAATTGACCTAGGGGCAGATGTTGTTGAAAGATGAGGGAGGTTTAGCTATGTTTTTTATTTCAATGTGAAATAAAGTGTGTAGCTAGAATTTAAAATTTGGAGCGTCATAGTTAAAAAGACACAGATGAGCTTTCAATATAAAGATCTCTAAATGTTACCATCCCTATCATCTTGTGAAAATACTACATAGATTAAAGCAGGCTGAAATAGGGGATAATAATGTATTGGTACAACAGATAACAGTTTCTCTTCCTTAAATGTGTTCTAAATTGGTTGCATATCTCTAGTAAATGGTGAACCACTAGGTTGCTTGTGAATTGACGATAATTACTGTGGAATGGAGCATATTAGGACATACAAAGAAAATTTAAAAAAGGATTTCCTTTCCATTGATAACCAAACAGGTGTAGATGTGTGGACTTCTGCCAGTTTCCCATATTTTATTGTATGAATATTTACAGCCCAGTAACAGAACTCAAAGTTAGGCAGTGTCATGCTGCCTTCTGCTTTATTTAGGTTTTTGTACCATTAGTTTTTTTAACCTTTTTTTTTGTTCCAGATAAATAATTAATTCTAACTTCTTAAGAATGATTTCTTGATGTATATAGGGGTGCTTTGGAAGAGATATCCTGTAAAAGATTTGAGTAGATATTCATTTTGACACTTGCCAATTATCCTGTCATATTAATTCTCCTGGCTAAAGTAAAATGAAAGGATGAACATCTTCAAATATATTGTTTATTTTTTTTCTTTTATTCATAATGTAAATGTAAATATATCTACCAGAATTGTTAGTGTAAGTGATCTTTATGGTTTCTTGTAGTAATTCTCCCTAGTATTTAAACTTTTTGGCAAAATGTTTTCAAATAGAAAAGTTATACTTTAATTCAAATTAATTTTTAACATAAAGATATTTTCAAATTTTACCAACAAGTTTACAGTTTTTCGTGATCACTTTGATGCAGTTCTCACATCAGGAATGTCATTCTTCTCACTCTTAATGCAGTACTCAAATCAGTAACACATTTTCCCACCCGCATTAGCATTTCTCATTGTATTTGTACACATTGCTTTTGTTTCCACACATACTTGACTACTAAAGGCATTTTATCATTGTGTTGATGCATTTCTCATCTGACTCTCACAACTCATCAGAATAATTTGCACTTTTGTCAGTCAGAACTTTAGATCTCCCACTCACCTTAATACTGCCCAGCATTACATTAGTGTTTTCAATAAGATCACTATAATTTTTTTTCAAATGTGTATGAAAGAGCAAGGCCAATAACTGTTTGTGTTAATAGCAAAATTGCCCTTCAATGGAAAGCAAATAAAAACACGTCCTCAGAAGAGATTTAGCTGAAACAAGTTGAAATGCATTCTCTCAATCTTATATTACAGGTAAATATGATGCTTATGATGCTTATGTTTCACAGAGTGAATAGTGCTAAAAATGTAGCGGGAAGAAGGAGTCGTGAAGGTACAAGAACCAGGCTTTATGAGAGGACATGGTGCCCAAATTCGTGGTATGGCAAGGGGGAGACGAACACATAGAGGACAAATATGAGTCAGGGGCAGAGACAGAGGGAGAGGAGAAAATATGTTCCATAGGGCGTTTAATTAAATAAGGGCAACAATTGTGGACCATGTTATCAACCATGGCCTAAGTGTGGCTGAAACTGGTCAACGGGTGCAGCTTCCGGGTAACATGGTCTACAGTTGCTTCTATAATACAGACATTCAGGAATGAGAACAAGTATCTTATCCCTCGTTTATTGTATTTCTGTATCATATGCAACATCATGATTGTGCAGTTTACTATAAATAGTAGAATCTGTGACCTCTGCATAACAATAAATAAATTGATGACCTTTGTATTGTCAGAATCGTACCACTGCCTCATTCTGGTGGGAGAGGGACACTTTTGACACACAAACAGCAGGTGGCAATTGTGAACACAGTGAGAGAAAACAATGCCATTAGACTAAAAAGATCCAGCAAGCTGTTTTGGAGGTCAATGTAATTTTAATATTTCCTCAGTGAGTCTCTTCACCTTAGACAGGGTCCTAAAAAGACATGCTTTCTCTACAAAACAGTTCCTCCATTTGAGAGGAATAAAAGAGCTTAGACACCTGTATGTACAGGCAAGGATATAAAGATGTTTTCTCTAACCTACATTATTTCATGTTTCTAATGTAAACACTCCTTTTGAATTTTACAGAGAATACTTGAGTTGGAACCCAATGAGATGCCACACAATTTTGTATTCATGGATGAGGCAGGATTTCTCCTGAATAAAGTAAGGCGATGTGACAGCAACATTATAGGTTATAGGGCCACAGTGGATGTGCCAGGCCAGCATGGGGGTAACATCACAATGTGTGCTGCTATTGTTGAACATGGAGTAATTCACCATTCTGCAACCACTGGGCCCTGCAACACAGACCAGCTGCTTCAGTTCTTAGATGGGCTCCACAATGCCCTCATTCCCAAAAATGAAGGGTGGTTATGAGAGCCACTTCATACCACTTCATATGGTAATTTGGGACAAAGTCATTTTTCACCTCTCCAGCCATGTGAGGGAATGGTTTGAAACCCACCCACAAATGATAATGGTGTTCCTGCCACAGTATTCACCATTCTTCAACCCAATTGAAGAATTCTTCTCTGCTTAGATGTAGAAGATGCATGATCAGCAATGGATGTTGGCTGTGAGGACGTCACAACTGAGGCTTGTCGAGGCTGGGTGCAGCATGCGAAAAGATTTTACACTCTGTGTCTCAGAAGGAAGACATCAGATATGATGTAGACACAATGATGTGGCCTAATAGAGATGAAATTTCATATTTTGCACTTTATAGTAATTTTAGATTTATATATGCATATGTAGTGTGACTTTACTGTACTATATAGTAGTTGGTGCTATGTTCTAAGTTTGTATATTTTTGCTTTGTCTGTTTTCTGATGCATATAGTTTAATGTGTATCATTTTGCTTTTCTCAGTTGCAGCAGTTATATTGTTTAAAGTTTCAAATAAATTCTTCACATTTCATTTTTGTGTCTAAACATTTTTACTCTACATTAGGCCTACATTTTTGCAGTATTCTTTTCAATAGTCAGTAAGGTTTTGATAAAGGTATAAAAACATTTCGTGTCTAAGGTTTTATTCATTGGTCACAGTGTGGAAGTGATTGACTGACTTTGCATGTTTGGACACATGTGAAAAAGAATTTGATTGTTTCAGTGTCTTTTGCACAGGTGAGTGTGTGTTGTGAGAAATGCCTTAACTGCTTTGAGAACTGTATTAACCGTGGTGAGAATGAAGTTCCTGATGTGAAAATTGGATCAAAGCGAAAAAACTATAATACTATTGGCCAAGATGTAAATACTCTTTTAAAAAAACAAATGGCTTAGACCACCTTTACTGGACATAAAGTAGTAATGACTATACCCTAAAGCTTATAATGCAATCATGACATAAAAGCCTTCTTAAAATGAACTGCAGGAGGCAGTGTCTTTAGCTATGAAATCATCTACAGTTTATGGTAATATAAGAGATACTCCAATGATTTTCAACATTTAAATAAAGGTTGTCAACTCATTATTTTTTGCATATTGCATTTATGTTAAAACAGCTGATAAAATTGTTGACATTGCTTTTAAATTTTGTAGCCAATTTCATAATAGGTTCTTATTAAGTCTTTGTCATTGTATTTTGTCTCTCAGTATTATGCATGGTCACTTGTCACTTGTCATCACTGACATTTTGGTCAAGTTAACTCTTCTGCCCTTGAAGCCTGAGTTTTAATCAAAGGAGTTACCACTAATGGCAGACCAGCTTCCACTTTAATACAAAAGGAGAAACTGGGCAGTCAGTTATCCTGAGTTGGACAGACTGCTACTTGCCTTTTTCGTAGTGGCTTTGGGCTCCAGAAGTTAATTATGTTAAATCTGTTTAGTCAGACTTTGTTTTACCCTCCTCTGCTCCAAGCTGACCTTAACATGAAGTACTGTACACACAATTAATAAAGTACAGTACATGTATTTTAATTATTTTGAAAATATATGAAGGTGATTCATGGATTAAAGCCCTTAAAATATGTATGTTTCTATATATATATAATGTTTGTTATTGTTGTGTTTTTAAGTCATCTTACTACAGTTGTACTGTACTGTTGCCTCGCAGTTAGGAGACCTGAGTTCGCTTCCTGGGTCCTCTCTGCGTGGAGTTTGCATGTTCTCCCCATGTGTGCGTGGGTTTCCTCCGGGTGCTCCGGTTTCCTCCCACAGTCCAAAGACATGCAGTTTAGGTGCATTGGCAATCTGAAATTGTCCCTGGTTTGTGTGTGTGTGTGTGCCCTGCCCGGGGTTTATCTGTGTTGGCTCCAGCAGACCCTCGTGACCCTATAGTTAGGATATAGTGGGTTGGATAATGGATGGATGGATGTATTGCACAACATATACAGTAAAATAAAATTCTTGCAAGTAAGAAAGGTTCATTGATTAGTGCAAATTGACATGCTCTTCTGTAAAACATTTTTACATTTATACGGTACTGTAAATATGCTTTGACAGGCAAGTTTGACAATGGTATAATTGACAGGTGAAGGCTATGCACATAGTGAACCATTTTCAGTTCTGGTAATGATGCAAATGCCAGTGGTAATCTGTAATCCACTACTAAAGCAAAATTTACCAGCAGCAGACAGCTTGCCAGCCAGGAACAAGAAAGGCTGCCGCTAAAGGTGCCATGTCCTCCTGTCATATGCCTCAAAAATAATGCATTTCTATTTCTGCCCCACAGTTACACATTAGCTTGTTTTATGTAGCAGTGTAAGGTTGAAGTCTGACAAGTTAAAATAAGTTAGCAGTTGCAGTGTGCGGTACAGGCAAAATACTACAAAGTATGTCTGTCAAGACAGGGAATGTTCTAGTGCTACCTTTCCATTTATTCATCCACTCACAGAATTACATGTGCAAAGTTACTTTTTTTACCCACAGAGTTACTTTTAGTCTCCTTTGTAATGTCAATCCCCTCTTTCTCCATTTGTTGGTAATCCATGAGCCTACCCTGAAAGTACAGAGAACAGATTGGTACTGTCATAAATGTAGCAGTGCACAGATTTACACAGTATTAGCAAAGTGGGGAAGTGGTTTACACTGCTGCCTCACAGCTGCAAGGATCTGGGTTTGTATCCTTACTTAGTCACTGTTGCTATCACTGTGGAATTTATACATTCTTCCTATGTTTTATGGTAATTTCCTAGGTATACTAGTTTCCTCCCACAATCATTTTAAGTTAATTGGCAATGCTAAAGTGGCAAAGTATGAGTGAGTGTGGATGTAGGTACTTGTGTACCCTTTAATAAACTGATGCCCATTCAGAGTTGGTTCCTGTTTTGCACTTGTTTCAATAGGCATAACCTTGGCATCTAAAAGTCTGGAATAAGCAGTTCTGAAAATAGATGGATAAATGGGATTTACCAAGTGGTACAGAAAACTGGCTATGATTTAACAATTTGAGATTTCAAAAAGAAAAAAAAATACATATAGTAAATACATAGAAATGGCACATAAAAAAACAAAACGTAACTAATTTTCTTTACAGTACAGTTCACAATGTCATATTATCTGCCTTGCAACTGTACTCATGTTATGATTAGTGCAGTGCTCTTCTGATCTTTTATGGGGGTGCCGTCAGCCAGTGATCTTCTAATTTTATTTTTATCAAATGTATTTCTGAACATATCAGAATATAATCCATGAATCAGACAGCTGCTAGACATTTCATAGAATTTAAGCATTTAGTTTGTGACTTAATGGCATTTTTAGGCGTAGTAAAATCACAATCTACAGTTAGGGTAATTTTTAAGATTATGCTATGTAGAAGCAAATTACTTTGGATGTTTTATTTAAATCTGGGCATGCCTACTGATTTAAATGCATAGAATGACCTGTTTTGAGTCCCTTAAATTCTTTAAACTGAATTTCAAGTTCAAATTTATTATTGTTTGCACTATACACCGAAATTTTTACTTGCACCTTTCCGGCAGGCTAGTGACAGTAGTACAGTACCAACAATGGACAATAAATACACATAAAGGCAATGAATACAACACCATTCATTATATGTAACACTATTGGTTTACACTGTGAGCTACAGTATTAAAAGTACTAAATTAATTTAATATTTAATTAGTGAGTTAATGGGGGAGTAAACGTTAACATTATACTAAGTTACTGTCTGTTATACCTGCATTTTTATCACTGTTTAATTTAATATTGTTTTTTATCAGTATGCTGCTGCTGGAGTATGTGAATTTCCCCTTGGGATTAATAAAGTATCTATCTATCTATCTATCTATCTATCTATCTATCTATCTATCTATCTATCTATCTATCTATCTATCTATCTATCTATCTATCTATCTATCTATCTATCTATCTGTCTGTCTGTCTGTCTGTCTGTCTGTCTGTCTGTCTGTCTGTCTGTCTGTCTGTCTGTTCTTTAGTCTTAACCTTTACTTATTAAAAAGTATAATCTTTAAGATGACAAGAGAGTTCTATACTGCTTGCTGTCTAATCTGTCCATCACAATGGTTTAACACAGCCACAATGGCTACGGGTTTTCATTCTAGCCATTTTTTAATTAGTACTCATTTATTACTGCTAAAAGTATATGCTAAACATGCCTTACTTAATATTAACTAACTTTGTTTGATTTTTCTATAGTCAATGGCCAAGCAAAGTAATTTCTTTTCTCACCTACAGTATTGGTTTTGGGGGAATGTGTAACCTGTTTAGGCTAGAGCTCCTTGTTCTTGGCATTAAAATGAGGACTGTCTTTTATCTCTCTTTTTTTTTTTTAAATTGCACATTTTCACTTCTGATTCAAACTGTTTCCAATTAAGGCTATGCAGTGCAAACCAGGGAAGAGGTACAAATAGTCCAGTACCACTTGCTTCCTTGAAGTCAGCCACCATTTCCTGGATAAAAAAAGAAAAGAAAGCTGACCAATAGCAGGAATACAGAGAGCACAAGGCATTGTGCTTCACACTGAGTGGCATCATCATTTTCACACATGGTACTAAATTTGAAAAAGCCACCAGAGAAGCCTTACATGTGCTCCTTCCACTTTGTGGAAAAAATGGCAGCAGTATGAATTTCCCATTGGGATTAATAAAGTATCTATCTATCTATCTATCTATCTATCTATCTATCTATCTATCTATCTATCTATCTATCTATCTATCTATCTATCTATCTATCTATCTATCTATCTATCTATCTATCTATCTATCTATCTATCTATCTATAATGCCCCTGTTTCAGAGATGCAAAGAATTATTTGTGGATATAAGGTATGTACAAAATTATTTTTTCATTTGTTTGCCAGCATTACACTGTTTATTAAACACCTGGTTGCACAGTGGTTAGTGCTGCTACTGGACAGCATTTTGAGTTCAAGTCATGAAGCATATGTAGTCTGCATCGTCTTCCCATGTTATTAAGACTTGTCATTTTTAACCTAAAAGCCATTTGAATGAAAAATGTAGGTGTTACTGTTTTCACCTTGAAGCCATTCGATTGAAAACTTGAGCTGTTACTGTTTTAATTTAGATTGTTTATAGGAAAATATATATTTCCTAGGCAGCAAGTGGTTGCAAGGCTTCCATTTTACTTACGTTTTAAACTATATTGCTGCATTTTGTCAGATAGTGGCAATGTTTGA
Organism: Erpetoichthys calabaricus; assembly: GCF_900747795.2. Classification (NCBI taxonomy): domain Eukaryota; kingdom Metazoa; phylum Chordata; class Cladistia; order Polypteriformes; family Polypteridae; genus Erpetoichthys; species Erpetoichthys calabaricus. The sequence goes on along the minus strand of NC_041400.2, from coordinate 88,526,215 downwards.
GGTTGTCAAAATGATCTGATTATAAATGTGACAGACCAGGCACTAACAGCCCATTGTCTGATTGATTTTTTTGTAGCTAGAATGGTTCATGAAATTGCATAGTGCATGAGTCATTAGCAAAGGATTGACATATATTAGTTAAATACAATAATGTTAATGTTAGAGTAGTCTGCGGACATACAGTAAAACTATGGTATGGTCTGACCCTAACAACAGCAGGGTTGCTGGGGTCCTTGGAAAACATTACCTGCTTTTCCACTCAACCTAGAAGCCATTTCATTACCACTGAACCTCTCCTTTTGTCAAGGTAATTTGTTCTCTGTCCTGGATACCTTCATGCAGGTCATCCTCTTATTCTGTGTCATGCTAATTGCACCCCCTCACATTGTATGTCTGTTATGATTTTGTATTCCTACTGAATCATGTTTTTTGTTTTGTCCTATTTTGAATATATTATTATTATTATTAAAATTGTATACTTGGTAAACACCTTTGCCTAAGATTAAGATGCATACTCTGAAAGTCTGAAGTCAAGAATAAACTTCCAGTCTTGTAGTTTAAAGTCCAGTGCCTTAGCCCATTGCATTACATTACTGTGTAATACTGTGTACAGGGCTTTGAGCTTGTAAATGGAAAGTGTGTTGTATAAAAAGAAAAAAAAATGAATTACACTGAACTTTTCTCTGTGTGCCTATTTTGATATCAGCAAGTTTTGTCTTTACTGCATAACAGGTTATGTTTCATAAGACATTAACAGTTTATTAATTATAAATGATAACATATAAACAATGATATCCTGATTTTGATGCATTACACTGAGTAAAGACATCAAGAATTATGATGATGATTATAATCTGACTGTGCTCAACTTTCTTGTAAACAGAACAGTGCTTCCATTTGTCCATTCATAACTAAAAATAATGTTAAGGAGTTAAGAGTTATTAAACATAAGCAAACATTAGAACATTCTGTAAAAGAACAGACCATTTAGCCCAACAAAGCTCGCCTATGCTATCCACTTAATTCTTCCAAAATAACATCATCAAGTTTTCAAGGTCCCTAAAGTCTTCTGTGGCTGCTCATAGAATTCTAGCATGTTAGTTAAGCAGGTATCCATTGTTATAACCCATGCTAATTGTTCAATAAAACAACTTTTTCTGACATGTGTTGCTCAAACATTTCTTTAATAATTGCTTCTATTAATTTACCTGTGATGCACGTTAAGCTTACTGGCCTATAGTTGCTTGGATCTGCCTGATCACACTTTCTATATAATGGGATAATAATTGCCATTTTCCATCCCTTCAGAATTTCTCCAGTACATAGTGACTTCCTAAAAATATGTGTCAAGCTTATGTATATGTACCCATTATCTTCCTTAAGTATTCAAGGATAAATAATATCTGGTCTTGGCGAGTGTTTTTTATTTCAGCTAATTTAATCTAAGTAGTATTTCTTGTTCTACAATTTCCAAATCACTCAGTACTTCCTTAGTAGACCCTGTTACCGTTGCGTGGTTATCCACATCCAAACGTGAAGACTTCAGGCAAATGCAAATTTAGAGCATTTGCTATTTCACTGTGTATATTTTAATTCCCCTTTACTACTCCTCATACACTTCACCTTCTTCTTGACTGTTCTTTTATTATTAAACGACTGAAAGAGTCTCTTGGGTTAAGTTTGGCCTTATCTGCTATGTTCCTCACTAACTACCTTTTAGGTTCCCTAATATCATTACTGATGGTTGCCTTTTTTCTCACATAAGTCTACATTGGCATTATTAGCCTTATTCACCTTATACAGCTACTTTTTTTCCATTGCAGCTTCTTATTAACCCATTGTGTGTCTTTTTTTTAAAATTTCCCTTTAATTAAATATTTTGGGATGTACCTGACATGCATTACACATAAAAGCTGATTCCAGTCTATCCCCCCTCCCCTAGACTTTGCCACACAGTGGTGTGCCACGGGAATAATATTGCAGTGCACTTCAGTCCGAACCTGACAGGAGCAAACTCCACAGGTGGTAGAGACCTGCCTGAGGAGGATAGGCCTACCTGGAGGTGCCAGTATAAAAGGAGCTCTGCAATCGCCATGTTAGAGCACTTTGGATGTGTCTCTTGGCAGCTTGAGTCCATCTGCCCTGGGAGTGTGGTCACCAGTGAGCTTCACAGGTCGGGTAGATAGTGCATTACAGTATGACTTGCCTCTGAGACAGAGATAGGGTGGTCAAAGCAGCTTGGAGATGCCACCACAGTGCTCACCAAGGTACTATGTCTGCAAATACTGATCTTGGAGCTCCTTTTTTACTGTTTTCTCCAGTAGTCCCACCCCTTCAGTTGAGCAAGTGTACGAGATATACTGTATATGTTTGTGGTTAGTAAAATATTGTGGTGCCTTGAGATAATTTTGGTTACAAAAAGTGTGCACTAAAGAAAAAAAATTGGGGAAAACTGAACTAGACAATAGTATGAGGCTAATTTTTTTGTCAGGCTTAGTGAAGTGGCTCAATTTAAACAGAAAATAACTGACAAATTATCAGGTCTGAAGGAAAGGAGAGCAAAATTTATGTTCAAGAAAATATAGGTATCCTGATTGTAAAAGAAGAATAAGATTTAGGATGGACTTGTCCTGTGGATGTAGTATAAGACAGGTTGGGGGCTGAGTTATGTTTTAAGAAGTGGAGGTCTGTGGAACTTACAGTGTGAATTTGTGCCCAGGTAAGGTAAGCCTGACAAACTTTCATAGAACTGGGTAGACTGGCAGCAAATGTAGAATAAAATTAGAGTGGGAGTGACTCTGTGGGTGTGGTAAGTGAGAAATTGGGACGCTAGACTTGAGAAAAATTAGAGGACTAGTGATTGAATGATGTGGATTTATGAAATAAAGTGGAAATGGCAAAAGGCTGGTCACTCTATTAGCAGAGGCAGAATAAGATTTGGATTGAACTTATTTTATGGATGTGTTATAGGACAGATGGATGGCCATGTTATTGGATGATTACAGAGGTGGGGGTGCAGACATTATGGGTGTGGGTTTTGGCAGAATGGTGGATCTGGACAAGTTGGCATAGGATTGGAGAATTCAGAGACAGGTGTGTTATAAAATTTGGGTGGCAGGTGCACCAGTGCTTTCCACATCTATAGGGGAAGTTAAGGGATGAATAAGGGGACTGTAGATGTCACAGACTGAAGTCTTGCAGCACAATAGAAATGGAAAAGCTGGCATCAGGTTGGGCAGCATGGTGGAAAAGATGTAATAAACTTTAGCCAGGATTTGTCATTTGGGTCTGGTACTGGGCAGGTGAAGATGTGCATTGACACTATGATGAGGACCACGAGAGCATGTGGAATGACCAAATAGATACATAAGAAAGGCACTATATAATAGATAAGTGCTGCTTCAGTTTTTCCCTCCTAACAACTCCACCCTCACCCAATTTTTTTTTCACCAGCCCCTATTGTCTGAATACATTTTTATGCTTTCTTAGAACATCAAGCATTAACAGTAAGTTCATTTAAATATTATTTTAATAATGCAAACAGAATTGTTTATAAAAAGAATAAAAACCCATTGTTATATTTTTCTCTACCTGCATTATTTTAATGAAAGTTTAAGTGAGTTAGCAAATAATATTAAATTTGAAATGATCTTTCTACGTAAGGCTTGTCAAGGCAAAATCATTTTGTGAGATATGAGAGGATTAGTACAATTCTTGTTTGCAAATATAACTTTAAATATTTCTCTTGGTAAAGAGGATAGTTAAATCTGCACTCATTCATTTCAGCTCTTATTCTGAACTCCCTTTCAATGTTCTTTTAATTCTACTGCTGGAGTATCAGCAATATTAAACTGAAAATGTCATAGAATGTCAAATCTGAAAATGTCAAAGGAAAGAAATGATGACCCTGAACCCTCCAAAGATGAAATAAATATCTTCAGCTGAACAGTACAGTGATTTCTTTATGGTTATACTTTTTCTATTTTGCATACCATTCCTTTTCATGGTTTAAAAAAGAATAGATTATTGTAATCATAGGATGGCAAATTAACTCATTATTTGCAAAGGATGAGGACCACACTCAGTCTAATAGTTAATGTTATCATATTTTTACATAAACCAATTCCATGTATATGTGAATTTTTGTTATTTGACTTGTTTATATGAATAAAGCAATTACAAACTCAGAATAACATGAAGACTGTCTGGAATGAACTGGGTATAACTGGACTTAAGCAATCCAGGGCTCAGGTGCTAGATGGGGATGTGGGCAAAGTTAATGCCCTAAACCAATTTTTTAATAGATTTTCCCTCCCACTGCCATCTTCTTCCAATGACCAGTCTCCCCATACCATCACTACTACAACTCCTACCACATCAACTGGAATGACCAGTGACAAATCCATCTCTGACCATCAGTGTGGACTGCCCATAACTGAAGACCAAATAAGGAGACAACTGAGGAAGCTACACACAGAAAAAGCTGTGGAAGTAGATGGAGTCAGTTCTTGAGATCTCACAGACCATACTGACCAACTTTGTAGTAGTGTCTTCTGTCACCTGTTCAGTTTGTCCCTAAGGCTTCAGAAAATGCCATTGCTGTGGAAAACATCCATCATTGTTTCTGTTCCAAAGAAGGCAGGCACCTCTTCAGCTAATAACTACAGACCAGTGGCACATCTCACATCATGAAGACCTTTGGGAATCTGGTCCTGGACTATATGAGTCTTCTTGTGGTAGACCAAATGGACCCAATGTAGTTTGCCTACTGCACAAAGATGGGAGTGGATAATGCAATATTAATCTGCTCCTCAAGGCTATTTCTTACCTGTACAAGGCTGGAATCCCTGTTAGGGGGTAAACTCAGAGATATGCAGGTGGATGAGTCTATAGTGTCCTGGATAATGGTGTGTCTGTCGGGCAGAACGTAATTTGTGAGACTCAAGTACTGTGTCTCTGTTTTGGATGTGAGTAACACTGGAGCACCACAAGGAACAATTCTGTTTACTTTTCTCTTCAATCTGTACACCACATCAGGTCAGGTCAGGTTGGGGAGCATGCACTGGTACAGTGTGTTGCTGCACCCACCACACAACGAAACAGCTTGGGATCCTGGTTGGCAACCCCCCAGGCAGACACACGGTCCAGTCCCACCCTCTGGAAATGACCATCTACTGTATCTGCTGCAGCCAGGTGTTAGCTGGGTGTCCACTTGGCCTGGTCCAGCCACTCGGGTCTTCAACAATGAGGATCCTGCGAGCTGGATCCCCCTTTGGGAATCGCGCAACTCAAATGCAGGTAATGTACCTCATTCATGACTCTGTGAACAACCGCTCATTTGACACAAAGTCAGACCAGCGGTACCCAAGGATTCTCCGAAGAGACACAGCACTGAAGGAGTCCAGTCCTCATCTCAGGTCACTGGATATCATCAATTTCTCACAATGATATAACAAGATAGGAAGCCCCAGGATTCTAAAGACTTGGATCTTCGTTCTTTTGCATAGATATTGGGAATGCCACACAATCCTTTCCAGCGACCTCATGATCCCCCCATGTCCTGGATATGATGTTAAATGGCATCCGGTCCTCCAACTTGCAGGGAAATCATGGGGGTTGGTGGGAGGATTAACACTCCAGCTGCCGTAAAAAAAAAAAATTTCACGCAGGTCTGAGACAACAGACAGGACTCCTTTCTGTTCTCTGCAGGAGTAGTTTTGCTATAGCTGCCCATACGAAGGCTATTCGCACAATGAATGGGATGGGGGAAAGCCCTTGGGAGTCACATCCCTGGAAGAGTCAAAACCGTCAGAGAGCCAATGGGGTCAGAATTGGTGTGGTGTTGAGGCGTCGCTTGCTGCACAGCAGGACTCAGGTCCCAATTTGAGGTGGCTCATCTGGGTAGGCACACGGAAAATCTTGTCTCTCAGGCATGATGATCACCTTCCTCTGCTGTCGTAAGAGCTGAGTTGTGTAAACTAGGCATTTCAGTGGCGGCACTGTTTGAAGTGTGCAGATCTGGGACTGGCCAGTTCTCTGTAGGTGGGCACACCTTTTATTGGTCTGGTCGCTCTGATGGCTGTCATAGTCAGGGAGTAGCTGTTGCTGTAGTGGATCAGCAACTTCCAATCATTTACAATGTCACTCCTCAATCTGTACACCTCAGACTATAAATATAACACCAGGGGCCTTGTGTATAAACTGTGTGCAAGCATAAAAATGTATTCATGCTCACATCGAAATGTATAAAGACTAAATTTGATGTAATGCTACCCACATTTTCAAGGCAGCCTCAGACCATGCATATGCACGTTTCTCCTTGGTTTTGTAAATGGGTGTCACCCAGTGTCAAATCAGTGCTACTGTTTCTGTGTGGTTCCCATTTCTTTTTTAAATTTGCATACATGACGCAAGCTTTATCAAATACACCGAAATTAATTGCATATTGTTTACAGATTTAAGGCATTTGATTATTATCAGTCTGTAGCAGTGTTATGGTGTAGAGAATGGCCAAACTGTTCCACCTATCATGCCTGCTCTAACGTTGTTAGAAGACATCGCAAATGAAAGAAGTAGCAGAGAGCCTGTATTCAGAGATCATACTGACTTCTTGTCCAATGATGATGATAATTAGCTTCCAAGTCGATTTAGACTTCCAAGAGCTATCATCTTGGAGCTGTGTGCTGAACTGAGGCCAGCTTTACAAAGGCAGACTTTGAGGAATTGTGCTCTACCTGTTTCTTTGCAAGTTCTGTCCTCCGTCAGGTTTTTAACCACAAGAACTTTTCAACGTGAACTGGCTCACCGATTGGGTATTTCTCAGTCATCACTCATCATTTGTTTATATAAAGAGAAAGAATTTCCACTCTATAATGTGCAAATTATCCGTGATGCAAAAATGCATCTCATTAATATTGTGGCGAGATGGTCTGGCTCAAATCATCATTCATTCATTCTGAGAAATAGTATTGTTGGGAACAAACTTGAAAATGGTTTCTGTGTGATGGCTGGCTTCTCGGTAAGAAAAGGCATTTAATATTACCCCTTTGGTCAAAATTGTAAGTTATCTGTATGATGTAATCATATAACACTATTACTTAGGTGACAGCGGGTACCTGCTGAACATGTGGCTTCTCACCCCACTCGCCAACCCACTGATTGAAGAAGAGCAACTTAATAATGATAATAATGGTAGAACATACTATAAGGCAGCTTAAGGGCTGTTGGTGCTGCCTGGATAAGACTGGTGTCCACAGAAACTGTGTCGCATTGTGCAGTCATGTAGCGTGCTGCATCATGTGGCACACAATTGTGGCTTTCCCTTTCCTGAAGAAATGCAGCATGATGAATCTGATCCTGACCCACAAAATGATCAGCCAAATCAGATGGCATTACAACTTTGTTTGAATGCAATTAGCAGAATGTAAAATATCGGTTATAAGTGTCTCACCAATATCTGCAGCAGCTCACCAGTCAAATCGTGTGTGCCTTGGAATTCCGTCTCCTTCTCCAGTGGTGTTCATACTCAGACAGTGGGCTGCAACTTGCCTTTTCATGTTGATTTTGATATCTGACCACTTCTTTTTTTATTTTGGGCACTGTGTGACTTTCTGAACTTGAACTTAAACCACCATATAGTACATTTTCCCTTGCCTCTACTTCACTGAGAATGACCTCCTTTTCACATTCACTGAAATTCTTCTTTTTTACACTTTCTTTTTGCCATTCTCTTTTAACAAAACACAGAATGGAACTGGCTATTTATATTGATTTGCATAATCCAAAATACAAAATTCTGGGAGGAGTTGCAGTGGGGCTGTAGGCTCGTGCCTGTGAATTAAAATTCACGTTGATTTGAATTTATAAAGGGAAACTGCGTAGAACTTTTCTTATGCAGTTTCATGCTTCTGAATTTCTTTGTGTGTTCACACATTTCTGGTTTTCTCTATATGCCCTGTTTTAGTGGGAATTCTATGCAAGGCATTATACATGAGGCCCCTGGTCATGTCACTGGCAGAAATTCTTAGATGATTCTGCATTTATGGGGTGCATTGATAAAGGGGATGGCAGAAAGTCTAGGAGTCATGTGGAGAAGTTTGTTTCTTGGTACAAAGAGAATTGCCTGCATCTTAACATTAGCAAAACCAAGGAACTGGATATTGGATTTCACCACAGCAAAAAGCTTCTATGTCCAGTCACTATTCAATGATTGGATGTAGAGGTGGTCCACTCCTAGAAGTACTTGGGCATCCACAATAATGACAGGTTGGACTGGTCTTGGAACACAGAGGAACTATAGAAGAAGGGGCAGAGCGGGCTCTTTTTCCTTAGGAGACTGTGTTCCTTTAATGTGGGAAGTGTCATCCTTCACATATTCTATAAATCTGTGATGGCCAGTGCAATTTTCTACACTGCGATGAGCTGGACTAGTAACACCATTTCAAGAGAGTCCCACCAAATCTACAGGCTAATTAAAAGGCAAGCTTAGCTATAGGGCACTCTCTGGACCCCCTGAAGGTCACAGAGAAGTAGATAATTAAAACAAAAATGATTGTCATGATGAACAATGTTGCACATTTTCTCTATGACTATCATCTATCTATCTATCTATCTATCTATCTATCTATCTATCTATCTATCTATCTATCTATCTATCTATCTATCTATCTATCTATCTATCTATCTATCTATCTATCTATCTATCTATCTATCTATCTATCTATCTATCTATCTATCTATCTATCTATCTATCTATCTTTCTTTCTTTCTATAATTCTTCATTATTATTGGAGAACAGATTCCACAAGGCCTTTTTTGTGTCTAGTTGGAAATTTTAATTGGGGTTCTACCACTAGTGCCAATTTTTGGATGTGCTTTTAAGATTTACATACTTTGGGAATGCTAGTTTACGACAGGTAAAACACTGGATCAGAGGATTTAGAGCATAAGGGTCATCTGGTGCTATTGGCAAGTAAATCTATGTGTAATTTGCATAACACTTTGTTTTGAGAAGATCAAGCCTAATGGGAGCTTGTAGACTGAGATTAATAAGCGGCTCAAAATAGATCCCTGTGGTAGCCCATGCATTAGATCACGGACCTCTGATGTATAACCCACTCTCACCTCGGAGTACTGCATCCTCCAACCATCCTTCTGCTGATACCATCATAGGAGAGAATTTCCCCCCACCCATGATTACAGCAGCCCAGGTAAGCAGAGAGCTGAGGAGACTTTGTGCCAGCAAAGTAGTGGGTCCAGATGAAGTATTGCCATGACTGCTGAAGGCCTGTGCATTGGAGCTGGGGAGTCCTCTACAGCGCATCTTCAACCTGGGCCTGGAACAGGGAGAGTCCCGAGGCTTTGGAAAACATCATGCATCACCCCACTCCCAAAGGTATCACGTCCTAATGAGCTGAATGACTTCTGGCCTGTCGCTCTGACGTCACATGTGATGAAGACCATGGAGCGGCTGCTGCTTCACCACTTGAGGCCACAGGTCCTCCACGCCCTCGACCCTTTGCAATTCGCATACCAGGAGAAGGTGGGAGTAGAGGATGCCATTCTCTATATGCTACACCAGGGGTCTGCAACCTTCACTATCAAAAGAGCCATTTTGCTCCCTCTTCCTCCAAAGAAAAATAGTCTGGAGCCGCAAAACATAACACAGCTTATAAACTTTTAAAAGTTTTAATCTTTTTTTAGATTTTACATGTTACAACCACGGAATACAACAAACAGAAGTGCAGTGTGCATGTGTAGGCCTACTTTGAAATAAATTTAACTGAACTCTGCAGGCCTATTTGAGTCCTTCCTATACCTGTATAAAATTAAAATAAAAACTATCCCACTTTAATATAAATAAAACATTTAGCTGTAGCTTAGCAGCTTTAAAAAAGTAAACATAAAATTCCATTTCAGTGTGCTCTCATCCTCTTCAGGTTTCCCTCTCAGCCAGCAATCAACTGAAGCACCTGAACATACAAAAAAACCTACATCAGCTCCGGGTCTGAAATAAATGTGTTTTTTTTTTTTTTTTTAAATATTAGCCTATTAAATGCTATTGTTCTCACCTGTTTAATGTGACTTCTGTTTCTGAAGTTCGCTGCAGATCATCTCTAGCACTTTGAGCTACTTTTTGTATGAAAATGTGCTATATAAATAAATGTTGTTGTTGTTCTATGTCGGGGCTATACGATGTGACTTTGACCTTCACACAGGACTGCAGGCTCATGTGTGAGGTGGGAGAGATATTTGGACTTTATGAAGTTCATTCTTGAGAAAACTTGCTCACATAAGTATGTTGAGCCAAAGATGGACAGGACTCCAAATGCATATTTTTTCATGTTCATATATGTTTCGGGAATGGCACTCCATGTATTGAAAACAAGTTTGTCGGGTTTGGGGAGGTTTTCAATATCAGTCCATTTGTGCTCTTTAGCGAGAGTAGCCTTCTGACGGGCGACTTCTTCAAGATCCGCTGTCAGGCATTTGAACTTGGACACCCATAAATCTTTATCCGCTATGCGGCCAGTTCAATTTCTAGATCGGGCTTACTTACTCCTGTGAATGCGGATGTGTTCAGCAGGGATGGGTCGATGTCCAGGGAAGGAGAGAGTGTTTTTTTTCTTTCTGAACTCACTGAATCTTTCTCTAAATGCAGCTTGCATTGCAATAATTGTACGGTGGAAATAATCACAATTTATGTGAATGTTCACTGCTTTGAACTCTCTCAGGGAGGGGAAGTGAGAGAGTGTACCTTTCTGTACATCTCTGGCAAACACTGTCATCATGTGCTCAAACACCAAAACATTTAAAGTCAGAGAATAGATGCTCTGATATTTTTATGAACGATTCTTTCATGTATTCTCCGTCTGTGAACGGCTTACCCCTCCTTACGATCTCTTGAGCTGCCACAAAACTAGCAGCTGTAGTTGACTGTGTAGAAGTGATCCACTTTTTGAAAGTATGTTTGCTCTGTTCAGCTTTCCGTTGCAGTTCCGAAATTGCTCTCTTTCGCTCATCTTCACTTGGGTATTTTTCAGTGAATGCTGAGTGCTTGTTTCGAAAATGTCTTTCAACGTTACATTTTTTGTTGTTCGATAATTTATCGCCACATATTAAGCACACTGGTAAGCCAGCGTCGTTGGCGGTGAAGGCAAATGCTTCTGTCCACGCAGAATTAAACTCTCTGTTCTCTTCTGGGATTTTTCATTTTTGGGATTTATTCATGGTTAGTGCAGGGGTCGCACACTCCAGAAGCCACCTGCAGGTAAAGGCGAGGGCTATAGACGTAGATGTGACGCATATTTTAGTTGACAAATTATAAATAAAAATAAAAATTAGATGTTAAAGTGTATAACAGTAGTAGTAGTAAATAAACATTATATATATTACATATATTATATACAAATTAAATTAAGAAATTGCCGTTATTCATTTTCATGTTTTTTTTTTTTTTTGTCAAGGCCAAAAGGAGCCATTACAAGGAGGCTGAAGAGCCGCATGCGGCTCCAGAGCCGCGGGTTGCTGACCCCTGTGCTACACCGATCCCTCTCCCACTTGGACAGAGGCAGTGGTGCAGTAAGAATTATGTTTCTGGACTTCTCTAGCACCTTCAACACCATCCAACCTCTGCTCCTTAGGGACAAGCTGACAGAGATGGGAGTAGATTCATACCTGGTGGTATGGAGCGTGGACTATCTTACAGAATAACCTCAGTATGTGCATCTCGGGAACTGCAGGTCTGACCTTGTGGTCAGCAACACAGGAGTGCCGCAGGGGATTGTACTTTCTCCGGTCCTGTTCAGCCTATATACATTGGACTTCCAATACAACTCAGAGTCCTGCCACATGCAAAAGTTCGCTGGCGACACTGCTATCGTGGGCTGCATCAGGAGTGGGCAGGAGGAGGAGTATAGGAACCTAATCAAGGACTTTGTTAAATGGTGTGACTCAAACCACCTACAAGTGAACACAAGCAAAACCAAGGAGCTGGTGGTGGATTTTCGGAGGACCAGGCCCCTCATGGACCCCGTGATCATCAAAGGTGACTATGTACAGAGGATGCAGACCTATATACCTGGGAGTGCAGCTGGATGATAAATTGGATTGGTCTGCCAATACTGATGCTCTGTGCAAGAGAGGACAGAGCCGACTATACTTCCTTAGAAGGCTGGCGTCTTTCAACATCTGCAATAAAATGCTGCAGATGTTCTATCAGACAGTTATTGTGAGCGCCCTCTTCTACGTGGTGGTGTGCTGGGGAGGGACGCCTCACGCCTGGACAAACTGGTGAGGAAGGCAGGCTCTGTTGTAGGCACGGAGCTGGACAGTTTGACATCCATGGCAGAGCGATGGGCACTGAGCAGGCTCCTGTCAATCGTGGAGAATCCACTGCATCCACTGAACAGTATCATCTCCAGACAGAGGAGCAGCTTCAGCGACAGACTGCTGTCACTGTCCTGCTCCACTGACAGACTGATGAGATTGTTCCTCCCCCACACTATGCGACTCTTCAATTCCATTCAGGGGGGTGGGGTTAAACGTTAACATTATACAAAGTTATTGTCTGTTATACTTGCATTTTTATCACTCTTTAATTTTATATCGTTTTTTATCAGAATGCTGCTGCTGGAGTATATGAATCTATCTATCTATCTATCTATCTATCTATCTATCTATCTATCTATCTATCTATCTATCTATCTATCTATCTATCTATCTATCTATCTATCTATCTATCTATCTATCTATCTATCTATACTCACCCTAACTGACAAGAATTTTCTTCCTGTGATATAAGAGTGAAACCATCTCCAAGAATTTCCAGAAAGTTCAAACCACTGTCTATGGCAGTCACTAAGAATGCTGTGATCATTGGTAAAGTATTAAATGCTGCACTTGGATCAAAAAGAACAAGAACTGATAGATTATTTGAATCAGCATTAAGACATCCTCACAGGTGGTGCAGTGGTAGTGCTGCTGCTTTGCAGTAAGGAGATTGTGGGTTCACTTCCTGGGACCTCCCTGTGTGGAGAGTGCTTTGAGTAGTGAGAAAAGTGCTATATAAATGTAAAGAGTTATTATTATAATTCATTTACTACTTTAATTAATACAGTTTCTGTACTATGATTTGGTCTGAAACTTATCCAGAATAAAATGGTATTCAATTATTCATTTAATTTTTAAAAAACTCTTTTTTCTAGAATTTTACTTAAAAACGGCAGGAGATTTTCAGAGACTTTTTGTTTTTTCATTGCATTCAAATTAATTTTAATTTATTATCTAATATTCTACTTGTATATCAAAGTATTATGTTCTACTTTCAGTATTGTAATATTAATAACAGATATTACAATACAAATATTAAACATAAATACAATTCTCTTTTAAACCCCCAATATTCACTTTAATTGCTGCTATAAGAAAGTCCACATTACTTGTCTGTTGTTGAAAAACTATAGTGAATGTTAAAAATTTCTAGCTATAAGCTGCCAAAACTGATTATATTTTGCTAGGTTAATTATCCTTTAAATTTTGAATCCATATTCTTCAAGGACAGCAGAATGCAATGTACGCAGTTATTACTGATCTAGTTACATTTTATTTATTGCAAAGTGAGCTATAATCTAAGTCTCTCTCAGAACCCAGACTGTAAACCTAAAGCAAATCTATATCAAATTAGTCTGAAGCTGTGACTTGTAATCTATTGTGACATAGTAGGAAATCAAAGACTGAAAAGAAAGTCAGCAGTAACCTTGAATTCAATAAAAATGAGACATGAAATTTTATAATTGTTTTTAACAACAGAGTCCCTGTATGGATTATTTGTGTTTGAATATGCAGGGTGCAAATCATGTCCAATTAGTTGTACTGTATAGCTCTCCAAACTGTGCAGATTCAAAAAACTGACAGAAGGAGAGATGGACAAATGATCATCCTGGTATCAAACAAGCCTGAAACATAATACAGGTTTTTCTGACTAAGACTGAATTGTACATTAAGGCAAACAAAATGTTATTTGGATTGTGATAATTTTCTTACATTAAACATATACAAAATTTTCATTGAGTGGGCCATATAATGAACTAGTGTCCTGTTCTGGATTTGTGGCTGACTTATGCCTTATACAGCAAGGACAACATTTAGTTCCCTAAGACCATGAATTGGGTTAAGTGGGAGTTTTATTTTGGGAATAACGAGTAATGGTTGGATTTAAAAGGTAGAACATAAAAAGTTACAAAATAACAAAATCTGTGCCCCACCAGCTATTGCTCCGCCTGTCCAGTGGGACAATTATATTAAAGCATTCTTCCCTCTCTGTATACATTTATTTCTGCCTTGGCCTATGTTCCTCTCATTAGTGAGACTTTCTCCAGGACCCTTCTGCAGAGTCCTCTTGGTTCTAGCCCGAAGTGGCTTTAAATCCCTGCAAGGATCACATCCAGGTGAACCCCTTTGCATGTAGGAACACTTGGCTAAGACTTGACCTTGTAGCCCCCAGTACACTTGTTTATCAAGGAATTATGTATATCTTTTAAAGGGGGGCCGCCCGTTATGTTGTTGTTTCACAGTGGCAACACATTACTGTTCCCCACCTGATTGACTCTTGTCTCCTGCCCATGGCATAACTACAGTTTGATGGGACCCAGTGCAAAAAGCAAATTAGGCCTCCCTCATGTGAATTAAATCATATTCAATTAAAATATGTCCACTATCAACAAGATACATCAAGTATATAAGCTACATACAAAGTGAAATCAGGTCAGGTTGGGGAGCATGCACTGGTACAAAATCAAACCAGTGGTATCCAAAGATTCTCTGAAGAGATACAGTACTAAAGGAGTCCAGCCTTCATTTCAGGTCACTGGATAGGGTCAGTGTCTCGCAACCATATAGCAAGTACTTTTGCATAGATATTGGAAGTGCCACCCACCCTTTTCCAGTGACCTCATGAGCCCCCATGTTCTCCCAATCCATCTAATGACATCATAGGAAGATTCACCAGAGACATGAATGTCGCTGCCGAGGTAAGTAAACCTCTCGACGAGGTCAACACTCTCTCCACAGACAGACACACAACTGATGGCTGTGCTTAAGAGGTCATTAAAGGCCTGGATCTTGGTTTTTATTCAGAACAATCGCAAGTCCAGACACTCAGACTCCTCGCTCAGTCTCTTGAGAGCCCCGATCA
Organism: Erpetoichthys calabaricus; assembly: GCF_900747795.2. Classification (NCBI taxonomy): domain Eukaryota; kingdom Metazoa; phylum Chordata; class Cladistia; order Polypteriformes; family Polypteridae; genus Erpetoichthys; species Erpetoichthys calabaricus. The sequence continues at coordinate 88,511,022 of NC_041400.2, read as the reverse complement.
GAGCCCCCATTGACTCTGTGAAGATCACAGCATCGTTTGCAAAGTAAAGATCAGTGAATCTTTCTTCACCAACAGATGCCCCATAGCCGCTGAACCCCACGACTCTCCCCAACACGCAGTCCATGCAAGCATTGAACAGAGTAGGAGCAGGAACACATCCCTAATGAATCCTAGAATCAACTGGTGAGGTGAATAATAACCTCACCAACCTTTTTATTCTGATATCAAATAGGCAAGAATATTAATAGTTATTGATAAAAATAACCATGCAGTCACTGTGGGCCTCCCCTGTATAGCCAAAGTGCAACTGCCTTTCATTAAACGCTTTACTCCTTAAAGAAAAGGAGTATGATACAATCCACCATAATTTGAAATCATGTGTGTCTACGTATAAATCAGAGAATCTTAATTTCTTGCAGAGGAACATTGAAATTCACATTGTGAACATTTCCATTATGATCCAACTTAGGTAAAATGTAACTATTTTTATAAGTCTTACAGGCCTTTATGCTTCTCTGTGTTGTTAGAGTTTAGCCAGGGTTGCATCCTAGCTTTTACTAGGATGGGGCCCTTCAAAACAAAAGTGATTAAAGTGCATAGAAACTCACCCTGGTTTAATTTGAATACTCAAGATCTTAAATTAGAATGTAAAAAACTGGAGTGTAGATAGAGAGCAACAAAGCTGCAGGTCTTCCAAACTGCATGGACAGAAAGTGTTAAAATGTATTAAAAAGTTCTCTTTATAGCCCATTTGCACTACTATTATAGACTAATAGATAAAAACAGTAATAAACTGTTTACAACAGAGGCTAATCTAATAAATGGTAATTCTGAACTATAATGCAAAAAAAACCTACAAACATTAGCATTGCAGACTTTATAAATGTCTTGTAGTGAGAAACTTGACAATATACAGTAAGTTCCAAGATTTCAGTGTCACCTCACAAAATCAGAAGTTAAATATGGTGTTTCACAGGGCTCAGTACTGGGACCTTTACTGTTTTCACTTTACATGCGTCCACTGGGAACTATCATTAGAAAATATAACATTTATTTTCACTTACGAATATATGCAGATGAAACGCAGTTATACCTTTCTTTTAGACCAAATGACATGTCTCTGATGCAGTCCTTAATTTATTGTGTCAATGAGTTAAAGGAGAGGATGGATGAGAACTTGTTGTCTTTGAATACAGAAAAAACAGAAATGTTAGTTATTGGAGGGAATGTGGCTGACTGCAACAACATTCTGTCACTCTTTAACTCAGTTGGAATCGTCATTAGTTTTACTGAGTCAGCATGCAATGTAACTATTATCTTTAACACTAGAATGTCATTTAAAACACACATTACAAAAGTACAGAGGGTTCTCGGGTTATGACACAGTTCCATTCCTATTAAAGTGATGTAAACCGAATTTTGGTGAAGTCGAAACACATCCTAGCCTAAGTCACTTACATGTCCTAACACATTTGCAAAATCATAATCTAGAACATAAAAAAACACCACTATGCCACAGAAAAAGGAAAAGGACATAAATATACTGTACTGTACACTGTACTGCAATAACAGAAAAAATGACAAAAAAATGAGTGCAAAAAAAATTCCTTGCCTTCATTCCTTCTGATCTCTTTACAATGTCTAATTTCACTTCTATCGTGATGGCTTTCCTCTTCTTCGAAGCGCTACCATTTGAAGACTCTGACTTTTGTTTGGGAGCCATGATAAGGGCCAAAAAGTCGCCAAACAAAGCAACACAAACAGAACAGTTGTGCTGCGCGTGACCAAACTAGATCGCCAAATCCCTCACTCAAACGCCACATATTTCTGCCGCATGCAACCAAACTAGTTCGCACACGTAGTCTATAAATACAATGCTAACGGCGTAAGCCGAAACACTCACATATCAATTTTTTTAAGTTTTTATGGGAGTGAGTTTTGTAAACTCGAAACATCGTATGTCAAGATGTTGTAACCCCAGGACCCCCTGTATACAGAACATGTTTTTTCATCTTAAAAATGTTTGAAGACATTTACTAAATATGCAAGACACTGAGAATCATACATTTATTTCTAGTAGAATCGGCTACTGCAATGTGTTATTCTCTGCCTGTTCTAATCATTCTTTATGCAGCTATCATGTAATGCAAAATGCTGTGGAAAGAATTATTACACAAACTAGAATAATAAGAACCCATAACTCCAATTCTGAAGTCCTTAAACTGGCTCCCAGTTAAGCCTAAGGCTGATTTCAAAATCCACTTTTTAACTTATAAAGCCTCAAATGGCCAAGGCTCTGCTTACTTACCTGAACCTACCATTACCTACAAACCAGAGCATACATTGAGATCTCAAAATGCTGGCCTACTTAAGATTCCAAGGGTTAATAAAGTAACAGTGGGAGGTTGAGCTTTTAATAGCAGGGCCCCAAAGCTGTGGAATGATCAGTCTGTTAATATAAGAGATGCCCAATTAGTCTCAGCTTTTAAATCCAGGCTGAAAATTTACTACTTTAGTCTATTATAACTAGACTAGAGCTGCTGATTATCTGGTACTTGTATACTGCATTGCTGTTTGTTAGTAATTTGTACAGAAATACTGTATAAGTAATACAATATTTTTAAACTGTTATTAACCCTCCTCTACTCTGCTTCTCTTTGGATGTGGCACTTGGTGCCATTGCTCTACTGCCAGGCTGTACTCCTGCATATGAGAAAGTCATCTAGGAATAAGGAGTGCTGGAATCATCAGTTGGAAAGATTCTCTCATCAGATTGTACAGCCATAGAAAACCCAGGAGGTGGTAGGCAGACAGTTGGCCAAGGTCCCCAGGACTGTGACATTGTTTTTTGACTTTCTCTTTTAGAATTTTAAGCTACTCTGTTCATTAATGGACATATTTTGTTTGTTTTCCATTATGTTTAATCAGCTTCTACTTTATTCTGTGTGTTTTGACAAATCTGTATTTACAGTGCATCCGGAAAGGATTCTACACACAACACCCCATAATGACAGCGTGAAAAAAGTAATTTGAGAGTATTCAGTCTGGCAATATGGTGCAGCCTTAATTTGTGGAAGACAGGCACAACTAAAGACATGAGCATAAAATGATGGTTGTCGATTTCAAACTGTGTTTCCTCAATGTGCTCCTTGAGAAAAAACATATCATCTGAACCAATCTCAGCCCAAACAAACTGATTGATCAAAGATACACTGACAGCTTGCCCTAATGTCGACTTTCGGGTAACATGCTCAGCTACTTTGACCACCTTGACTGTACCCTCAGAAGGAATCATCAAACCTCCTTTGTTTTTTTTAATGTGAGCAAGTGGTAGCAGAGCCGGCCCTAGACAATTTTGGGCCCGAAGCAAACTGTTACAGAGGGCCCCGTAAGGGGCCCGACCCCTGCAGCTAGGAGGTCTGGGGCAGAGCTCCAGCCGCCAAGCGATTTCCTGCATTCTGAGCTGCAGAAATGCATTTTCTACAACCATCACTTTTTGACGATTTCCGTTTGACACTGACAACCGTAACCATAACACACTGACAGGAGCCAAATTTGCAGGCTGTCAGCTCAGACTGTCGTACTGAGTGAAGGGTATGAGTGATGGAGGTGGGAGTGGGCCCGCATAAATGTCTTTAGTGACGATACATTAACAGATAAAGCTACATTTTAGCCAGCTTTTGCTGTTCCCACCAGGCAGCACGTGGAGGTAAATAGCTAGGCCAAGCACTTTTTTTTTGGTTTTTATATTTTTTATATATTTTTTTTATTTTATGAAGATAAGATCCACATTGTTTTGTTTTTACATTTTTATTCGGTTTTAAAGCTTGTTTTTATACTTTCGAGATATTCAGATTTCCGTATAAAATAACTTACCAGCAGATATTGAAATCTATTTCACACAAAAGACACTTTTCGAACCTTGGCACTGGCAAACTCATGAATAAGTTCAGTATAATCAAGAGATTCGACTATTTCTTGCTCAATTGAAATCAATGGCAGACTATTCAGACGTTTGTGGCTCATGGAGCTTCGCAAAGTAATTTTTGATAAGCTTGAGTTTTGAAAAACTCCTCTCCGCCGAAGATACCGTTATAGGCACAGTCGATGCTATTCTGAGAGCCACAGCAACATTAGGCATGGCAGTTGCCAACTCCTTCTCATACAGATATTCCAGTGCTTGCATGGTAGTTGAGTTGCTAGGAACTAAATTGGCAAACATGCGAATTTCACTGCATAGTGCCTGTGGATCAATGTCTGATTCATTATTCTTCGAGTCAGTTAATGCAATTTTCAAGTCCATAGAGTATTTCACCAAGGTATTATCATCCATGGATGATATTAACTGATAATTGTGCAGAAATCCAAAATTGTCGAAATGCTGTTTCATTTGATCAAACCTCTCATTCATGGACATGATTGCTTGATAGAGAAGGACAAGAAAGAATTCTGTGCTAAACTTTTCTTTCGGATCAGTTATTAACTCATCCCGGACTTAATAATCGAAATGGCGCTTTGTTCGTCTCCTGCATAAACTGGTTACTGCAGGAAATGCGACATCCTCGGAAGGCATCTCCAATTCATTAGTGAGCTCTCTGGCTGTAGCTTCTGCTAATTCTAGTCCATTTTCCCTGACTGAAGCGTAAGTGGCCACCTACTGAGGACAGAGGCACAGATGAGCCGTGGAGGCGGCAACAGGCACGCGGGCCTGAGTGAAGCGTAATGAAGATTGGAGTGCCGAGTGGAGATGTCCACGTGGAGTAATTAAGTGATGGAATATGTTGCAGTGAATTATATATATAAAAAAATTAGTAATAGAGGTTGGAGTGAAGGAGTCTGTTGCTCCATTGGGCCCTCCGCAGCAGCGTCGCATCACAGGAAAAAAAAAAACCTTGGGCACAGTGGGCCCCCTCCAGCTGTGGGCCCGAAGTGGTCACTTCGTTTGCTTTGCCCTAAGGCCGGCTCTGGTGGTAGCTTTGATCATATGATGCCAGTACAGCATCTGTTACCAAACTAGCACGGCATCACATCACAGGACAGCTTTCTCAAAATCCCGTCTAAGGGCTACCTCCCACTGCTTCTTGAGGTGGATTTCTTTGGGAAACTTTCAAAGTTTGAGAAATGTTAACAGATAACAACAATCTACATAGTTAGTGAATAAATACGTTTAGCCAAAACGTTGTTTGGAGGGTCACTTGACCACATAAATGCATAGCTTTGCTAGTTTAGCCTGGCGCAGCTAAAGTTAAGATTATAAAACGGGATTTTCTTATGGCCAAATATAACCAAAATAATTGTTCAGCTTTACCTATGAAATGTAATCCCTGTGATCTGGTTTGGAGCGTACAGCGGTTTGTACAATCCCAAGCAGCACATTCGTGAGGCATCCATTACTTTACTCCACAGCAGAGCCACTCGCAATATGGCGGCGACGTTGACATACGATGCTGCTGGTCATGAGGCGTCTAGTAATTCTATGTCTATGCTCCAGACTGCAACTAAAATGTTCGCAAATACGACCAAAAATATAGGTTTGCCGAATATCATTTCTACTTAGTTCGCCAGTGGGAAATAAAATCATTGAAACTTTAAACTATTATATTGTAACAATGTAACAGATGCAAAAGGCCATTTTATTATTGTTGAGTGTATGTGCCGTTAACATATGTGTTGGTACGGGCTTCCCTTGCATATCCCTGAGCCACATTAAAAGCTAGTTTATATCCCACGCTGGGTGCGAGAAAGTCGCAGCAAAAATGAAGTCAGAGGAGAAGATGCGCGTGGGAAAATATTTCTAAGTACACACGTGCTGCTGAGGGGATGGACGTGAATTTCAATGAGAGGCTTGTTACGCTTGTGCTGGAATAATGAACGAAGAGCTGAATATGACGCAACCTGTCATCAAAACAAAAAGTAGGCATGCAAAACATTTGAAATTCCCCTGCCCATCATATAGGTCTCCTGAAATTAGGATATATTTACCCTGTGGAATTCAGTTGTCCCTTCTGATTTCACACTGGCACACTAAGGTGTGATTGTTACCGATCTCTTTATGTTTGTGCATCTTTGCATTTGTTTTAATGTATACTCTATGCCAAATGACAGCCTGTCCTTCAGTAAACATGTATGAGCAGTTGCCTTCCCGCTGTTTCGTCATACACAAAAATGTGATGAAGTCTGCGTTTTAAGGTTGCAGGTGCAGGTCATTTTACTGGGCTGCTCTGTGATTGATGGCGGACAGAAAACTTTGTTAAAATGGTATTGAAAAATGCCACTTCATTAGTTACTTCAGTAACTAGTGGTTACTTCAGTCATATTGATGTGTGCACAATATGTTCTGTTACCAATAAATTATTTAGCGGGTGCTCATCAACAAAGAAACATAGAAAATGATTTAGTAAAAATAATTGTAATAATTATAATTAATGATTCATTACCTGACACCCAAGAACACTGTACAAAGACATTATAAAATAAAGTACTAATCCACTTTCATGCTGTATGTGCAGACTTGCTCTGAAGTATACATCCGGCGCCACCGAGAGTGGCAGCCTTTTCAGCAGCTCCGTGTATGACTGTATGTGTATGTGTACTTTTCTACTTTTATTTTTCTATTTTTATTTATTGATCACTCCTATCACTTTATTTTATGTGGATTTGTTCACTGGACACACTTACTTTTACAACATGGGCATGGATTTTTACACGCCGAGACTCGCCTATTCAAGTACTCAACTTCGAGCGCTGAGAACAAATGCCAGTATCGGTGTGGTTCCCTATTTACCCGACGAGGTAAGAAGGCGGTATCATGGCAGCAGAGCGGGCACTAAGCTAAAAATGAAGCGGCTTGCGAGAAAGTGGCGTTTTAAGCCTTCGGTGCCTTCTGTGATTCTGGGGAATGTGAACTCAATCTCAAATAAGATCGACGAACTGGCTGCGCTGGTGAAAAATGTCAGAACCTACAAAGAATGCAGTTTGTTGTGTTTTTGTGAAATGTGGCTCACAACTAACATCCCAGATGCTAACGTGGAGTTACCCGGGTTTAGCACAGTTAGAGCGGACAGAGATGCAAGTACCTGTGGGAAGAACAAAGGAGGATGACTCGCTCTCTATGTTAATACACGGTGGTGTAACTCTGGACATGTTAACGTCAAAATCTCCACTTGCTGCAGGGACATCGAACTGTTGGCTGTAAGTTTACATCCCTATTACTTGCCCAGAGAGTTTGGACACGTCATTGTTGTTATTGTATACATTCCACCTCGGGCGGACGTGGAGTCAGCGAGTGACATCATCCATTCTGCTGTTGCTAAATTACAAAAGCAGCACCCAGAGGGCTTGTGCTAATCGCTGGAGACTTTAACCATGTGACGCTGGACAAAACATTACCTGCATTCTCCCAGTATGTGGACTGTAACACCCGGGGAAATAAGACTATTGATTTACTGTATGCAAACGTTAAAGACGCATACAGCGCCACCCTGCTGCCTGCGCTTGGGAAAGCAGATCATAACCTGGTTCTGCTTCAGCCTCACTATAAACCAAAAGTGAGAGTCCTACCTGTAACCACACGATCATTCAGGAAGTGGACCCCGGAGGCTGAGAATACTCTGAGAGAATGCTTTGGAACTACAGACTGGGATATCCTGCAGGGATCACATAGTGAGAACATTGAGGAAGTTGTTGACTGCACTACTGACTACATCAACTTCTGTATGGACATTGTAGTTCCAGTAAGAACTGTACGCTGCTATGCTAACAACAAGCCATGGATTACAAGTGACATCAAGGGCCTTTTGAACCAGAAGAAAAGGGCTTTTAAAGAGGGTGATCAGCATGAGCTCAAGCGCGTGCAGAAGGAACTCTGAGTCCAGCTCAGGGCAGCGAAGGAGCAGTACAGGAGAAAGCTGGAGAAGAAGTTGCAGAATAACAGCATGAAGGAAGTGTGGGATGGGATGAAGATCATCAATGGCTGCAGCTCAAAGCGGGGTGCCACCATCGAGAGAGATGTGGAGAGAGCAAACCAAATGAACAACTTTTTTAACAGGTTTGACCACCCTAACCCACTCTCACCTCAGAGTACTGCACCCTCCACCCATCCTTCTGCTGATACCAGCATAGGAGAGAGTTTACCCCAACCCACAATTACAGCAGCCCAGGTAAGCAGAGAACTGAGGAGACTTTGTGCCAGCAAAGCAGCGGGTCCAGACTTCTGAAGGCCTGTGCATTGGAGCTGGGGAGTCCTCTACAGCGCATCTTCAACCTGAGCCTGGAACAGGGGAGAGACCCGAGGCTTTGGAAAACATCTTGCATCACCCCAGTCCCAAAGGTATCACATCCAAGTGAGCTGAATGACTTTCGGCCTGTCGCTCTGACATCACATGTGATGAAGACCATGGAACGGCTGCTGCTTCACCACCTGAGGCCACAGTTCCGTCACGCTCTCGACCCTCTGCAGTTCGCATACCAGGAGAAGGTGGGAGCGAAGGATGCCATCATTTACATGCTACACGATCCCTCTCCCACTTGGACAGAGGCAGTGGTGCTGTAAGAATTATGTTTCTGGACTTCTCTAGCGCCTTCAACACCATCCAACCTCTGCTCCTCAGGGACAAGCTGGCAGAGATGGGAGTAGATTCATACCTGGTAGCATGGATCGTGGACTATCCTAAAGACAGACCTCAGTATGTGTGTCTCGGGAACTGCAGGTCTGACATTGTGGGCAGCAACACAGGAGCGCAGCAGGGGACTGTACTTTCTCTGGCCCTGTTCAGCCTATATATATCGGACTTCCAATACAACTTGGAGTCCTGCCACGTGCAAAAGTTCGCTGACGACACTGCTATCGTGGGCTGCATTAGGAGTGGGCAGGAGGAGGAGTATAAGGACCTAATCAAGGACTTTGTTAAATGGTGTGACTCAAACCACCTACACCTGAACACCAGCAAAACCAAGGAGCTGGTGGTGGATTTTAGGAGGCCCAGGCCCCTCATGGACCCCGTGATCATCAGAGGTGACTGTGTGCAGACCTATAAATACCTGGGAGTGCGGCTGGATGATAAATTAGACTGGACTGTCAATACTGATGCGCTGTGCAAGAAAGGACAGAGTCGGCTATACTTCCTTAGAAGGCTGGCGTCCTTCAACATCTGCAAAAAGATGCTGCAGATGTTCTACCAGACAGTTGTGGCGAGCGCCCTCTTCTACGCGGTGGTGTGCTGGGGAGGCAGCATTAAGAGGAAAGACGCCTCACGCCTGGACAAACTGGTGAGGAAGGCAGGCTCTATTGTTGGCATGGAGCTGGACAGTTTAACATCTGTGGCAGAGTGAAGGGCACTCAGCTGGCTCCTATCAATTATGGAGAATCCACTGAATCCACTAAATAGTATCATCTCCAGACAGAAGAGCAGCTTCAGCGACAGACTACTGTCACTGTCCTGCTCCACTGACAGATTGAGGAGATCGTTCTTCCCCCAAACTATGCGACTCTTCAATTCCACCCGGGGGGGTAAACGTTAACATTTAACATTATACAAAGTTATTGTCTGTTTTTTCACCTGCATTATTATCATTCTTTAATTTAATATTATTTATTGTATCAGTATGCTGCTGCTGGAGAATGTGAATTTCCCATTGGGATTAATAAAGTATCTATCTATCTATCTATCTATCTATCTATCTATCTATCTATCTATCTATCTATCTATCTATCTATCTATCTATCTATCTATCTATCTATCTATCTATCTATCTATCTATCTATCTATCTATCTATCTATCTATCTATCTATCTATCTATCTAAACATTTACTCAGGTAGTCTTTTTTCTGGGAAAAAAATTCCAAGGCGTTGTGGAACTCAGATTTAACCTCTGTCATATGAGTGATTAAAATCTGTGTGAATAAAATAGTTTAAATTCTATGAAAAAAATCCCTTGCCTGTCATGACCACCCATTTAAACTGGGGAATGATCTGATATTTCAAAAGGGAAACAAATGTTATTGCTAATACTGTGCACTTTTTTATTTTTATGCACTTGGAGATGTGACTGGGTCACATGTGAGCAAAATGTTCATTTTTTTTATTTCAAAAGTGAAAAAAGTATTGCTATTACCGCAGATTCTGTTCAGTTAAAGCTTTATTTTGTTTTTTGTATACATTTTCTGATGTGCCTTTGTCAGATGTGACCAAATTTAAAAGGGACACAATGAATAAACCTAACTTCTTTTTAAATACATTAATTTGTGTTGATTTAAAATGTGTCATTACCTGCTGCTTTTCCGGCCGCTGCAAATGTCTGGCCCAGCTAAATTTCTTGGTGTGAAAATCTGGCCCAAATAAATTTGTAATTGAATAGCCCTGTTTTAGATGTATGAGCTTTCCAGGGTTAAAGGCTTAATGTTTAATTTTTAACTTGTTTTGTCTTATACATTTTCAAATTGTCTTATTATCTACACATTCTTCCTCTGTCTATGTGTGCTTCCTTTGGGTAATAATAGACATGTATCCTATGTTAACTGGCATCTGGAAATCATTCTTTCTGAGCATTGTTATTTCTTTCATGGATCTATTACACATTTTAAGTGGTAATGTACTCATATACGACTCCTTTTGCACCCTTTCTCGTTCTGAGGTCATTGTGTCCCCCCTCCTTCCCTTAAATATTCCTTACCATCTGCACAATCCACCTACATATTAATTTTGTATTGTTGGCATTGGAATGATATTTTTTAGATTTTACATTTCAAATTTGACACATTTGTATAAAACTGTAGTTTATTAATGATTTTAAAATTAGGAGGAAGCTAAAATACATAAGATTACTTAATCTGTTTGAGTCCAACTGTCATAATTGCCTTTTTTGTAGAGGTAGAAGCTATTAAAATTAATCCTTGATAAAGTAAGAATTTAAACAAGCTTTCATTTTGTTTAATGATTAAAACCTTATCAATAACACTAAGAGACAATTTAATCTAATCATAAAATAAAACATTTTTGCATTATGTAAATGAGTTTTCCTCATTCCCTTTTTTTAAGAAAAATTTAGGCTGGTGTCCACTTGATCAAGTGAAACAACACGCTTCAACACTACAGTCTGTATGTGCTTTTGTTTTGTTGGAGTGACAACATAAGCTTGCATAACTTCATGAAACAGAATGTCTTCGGTTCTAAATACAAAACCATTTACTGTATATTCCACTGCTACTATTACTGAGAGCAAATGCTTTGCGTACAATATGTGTAATTATTGGGAAAAGGTTTGACTTTTTTTTTAAATTTCAAGCACATTGGAATTTCATGAGGCATCTGTAGTAAAACATGATAAAATGTATCCTGTGTGTTTTATTATTTCGATGTGAATTTTCCTGTCTTTCCTTTAAAACCAAAGATATTCTGTACTCATCATATTCTAAACAAGTAATCAACAGAACAATGAGGTAACTGGATATATTATATTTTTTAATTGGAATGTATTTTTAATTTAATTTATAAACAAAAACGTTTCTTTTTAGAGACTTTTAGAGAATATTTTGGTTAGATTTAGAATAGATTAAAAACATAGGTATGGCATTAGGATATACCATTTTTCTGGGTACTGATTGGTATAAACTGAAATGATTTGAATGGTACATTATATAAATTAACTTAATGTATTTTAAACTTTTGATTCATCATTTTAGTGACTTAGTTGCAGTGAACTTGTAGAGTATACTGAAGTAAGTTTCTTCAAGTCTGGTGTAATAAAGACATGCTTTTTTGGATTTATTTGTAGCAGCACTTACAGCTTTCACATTTTTCCCTGACACTGCATGGTGGCAGTATTGTTACTTTTCTGCCAGGGTTTTTTTCTCTGGCTCAAGGAAGTTCTTTATTTATTAATTTTATTCTTTTTCATATGTTGTTTTTTATGTTATATTATGAATTTTGGTTTAGGTTTTGTGTTGTGTTTGTTGTATTTACTTTATGTAATATTATGATTTTTATTGATGTACTAGCAAAATACCCGCGCTTCGCAGTGGAGAAGTAGTGTGTTAAAGAGGGTATGTAAACATATATATACATAAACATATATACATATATATACATATCTACATATACACATATCTACATATATATATCTACATATACATATATATATATATATATATATATATATATATATATATATATATATATATATATACATATACACATCCACATATATATACATATACACATCCACATATATATACATATACACATCCACATATATATACATATATATATATATATATATACACATATCAACATATATATACACATCCACATATATATACATATATATATACACATATCAACATATATATACACACATACATATACACACGTACATATATACATATACACATACATACATACACATATATATATATATATATATAGATATAGATATAGATATAGATATATATACACACATACAGACACATATATATACATATCCATATTTACAAATCTACATATACAGTATATACACATATATATACATATCTACATATATATATAGACATACATACATATATATATATCTATATCTATCTATAGCTATACATCTATATCTATCTATATCTATATATATATATATATATATATATATATATATATATATATATATATATATATATATATATATTTCTATATATAGTGGACCCTTGACTTACGAACTCAATTCGTTCGCGAGGGCTGGTTGTAACTCAAGTTGGTTGTAAGTCAAGACTATTTTTCCCATAAGAAATAATGGAAATACCCATAATGCGTTCCGAACCTCCCACTGCAACACTTACTTAACCTTTTCATAATAAAAAAAGGGTTGTATAATGTGCATAATTTACCAAAACACCAATAATTTTTCTAATGTACTAACCAAAAAGTAATAAAAAGTGCCTAGCTTACCAGAAACAACAATTTCATACTGTACTCACCATTTAATTTGACATCTTTGGGCTGCAGGAAGGGAGGAGGATGATAATGAAACTGAAGGCTTTTTAAAGGCTTTCTTTAACTTGCGCTCAGGCATTTGCAATCATTGCAATAGCTTTTTTTGCGTTAATTTTAATCTCCTCCTGCCTACAAGTTATTCTGACGAGAATTTTTCTCAGCATTTCCTTGCGATGATACAAGGAACTGTTTCTGAACTCTTCTGAGACCCCCCCCCCCCCACTCCCCACTCAATGGGAACGACATGCTGAAGTGCGTCCTGAAGCGCGATTGCCGCGACTGTGGAAGCTTGCTTGTCCATTGCCAGGCAGGGATATCACATGCATATCACCCATCGATATCTTGTCTGTTTGCTTTGGCTGAGAGACTCAGCACAGCTTTAAGCCGGCTGTTGCCCCAGCAACAGGTAAACAGTCTTCCATACGGAGTTTGGACTTTGGCATGTCTTCTAGTTGGGGGAGGTCCCAAGAGAGTTTACAAACCTGACATTTTATTGAATGAGTGCCGCATTAATAGGAATGTTTCTGTTTGTTTACAATCGCGCAAGAGGATACACGTGACCGCATTCAGGTCGTAACGCAAGATGTTGGTCGTAAATCAAAATAAAAATTTTGGTCGTAAATCAAGTTGTTCGCATGTCAAGCCGGTCGTATATCAAGGGTCGACTGTATATATATATATATATATATATATATATATATATATATATATATATATATATATATATCTATATCTCTCTCTCTCTCTCTCTCTATATATATATATATATCTGTATCTAAATCCCCGCGAAGTACTGCTTTTAAATTTTTATTAAGAAGAAAAGAAAACCTTTTTAAATTGAGGGAAAATATACCAATAACAATTTGTTAAGGATCTGTTTTTTTGTGAAGCAGCCTTAACACAGCTTTTCCGCTGTTTTATAAACGAACGCCGTATAAGGTCTTCCTTTTTCCTTGCTTCGCCAAGGAAGGAGCCTTTTTATTTAATCTTAGCTTTTTTTTTTCTTTTTTTATGATTGTTATAGTTCTGTTTGTATACCACGTTGTCAGTTCAGCACTCCAGTTGTAATATGACCAAGCTGTGCAAGGTTACTGTTAAGAATGCAACGTATAGTTGTACATGAGTGAAGCAATCTTGCCTCAAATCAATGGCAACCTTTTGTAGGTCTATGAAGTTAATTTAAACTTTAGGTTCACACAGTGCTTTCTTTCCGAAGTACCTGCACTCATGAATATGTCTGTATGCATCAGTCGCTCAAATTCCCGCGCTTCGCACTGGCGAAGTACTGCTTTTAAATTTTTATTAAGAAGAAAAGAAAACCTTTTTAAATTGAGGGAAAATATACCAATAACAATTTGTTAAGGATCTGTTTTTTTGTGAAGCTGCCTTCACACGAGTGATCACTTGGAGCTGACTTGCGTTACCTGGTAGGTAACCACCACCTCACTGCACTCCCTTACGGGAATCGAACCTCGGACGTCAGCGCTAGAGGCGAAGCCCCTAAAATTGCGCCACAGCATGTGGTTCGTTTATTTGACAGCATGTAGATCGGGGTAATTACATTCACGGCATTCGTAGTCTGATTCACAATCTGATTGTATGGGTGGTTACCTACCAGGTAACACTTATGTTTGGCCAGCAAGTCAGCTAACATCAGCCACGGTGCCTTCAGTTGTGAGAAGCAGATCATAGAATGGTTGAAAATAGTTTACTGTCAAATAATGCAGAGTACGCGACACGTGTTTCGCCCTATTTCTGGGCTCATCAGGTGTACACACTCACCTGCACTCATGAATATGTCTGTATGCGTCAGTCGCTCAAATCCCCCCGCTTCGCACCGGCGAAGTACTGCTTTTAAATTTTTATTAAGAAGAAAAAAAAAACTTTTTAAATTGAGAGAAAATATACCAATAACAATTTGTTAAGGATCTGTTTTTTTGTGAAGCTGCCTTCACACACCCTCTCCGCTGTTTTATAAACGAACGCCATATAAGGTCTTCCTTTTTCCTTGCTTCTCCAACGGAAGCAGCCTTTTTATTTAATCTACGGGTTGTCCGCTGTTTTTTTGTTCGTTTATTACGATTGTTATAGTTCTGTTTGTATACCACATTGTCAGTTCAGCACTCCGGTTGTAATATGACCAAGCTGTGCAAGCACACTCTTGAGAATGCAATGTATAGTTGTACAGGAGAAAAGCAATCATGCCTCAAATCAATGGCAACCTTTTGTAGGTCTATGAACTTAATTTAAACTTTAGGTTTACACGGTGCTTTGTTTCCGACGTGCTGCGTTCTACGTGCTGTTAGCTAAGACCCGGTACTTAAAAGTTTCTCGCTACAGCAATTTTTAATCCGTTACAAAGTCATCGAAAGTCTCGTTTATACCTCGTGTCTTCTCATTAAACTTGTATCTCGCGAATATGGTATTGCAAACGGCAGCGGGAGCGTTTCTCATTAAACTTCCATCCATCCATCCATTTTCCAACCCGCTGAATCCGAATACAGGGTCACGGGGGTCTGCTGGAGCCAATCTCAGCCAACACTGGGCACAAGGCAGGAACCAAACCTGGGCAGGGTGCCAACCCACCGCAGGACACACACAAACACACCCACACACCAAGCACACACTAGGGCCAATTTAGAATTGCCAATGCACCTGACCTGCATGTCTTTGGACTGTGGGAGGAAACCGGAGCGCCCGGAGGAAACCCACGCAGACACGGGGAGAACATGCAAACTCCACGCAGGGAGGACCGGGAAGCAAACCCAGGTCCCCCAACTGCGAGGCAGCAGCGCTACCCACTGCACCACCGTACCGCCTCTCATTAAACTTGTATCTCGCAAATACGGTATTGCAAACGGCAGCGGTAGCGTTTCTATATACTTAATTTAAACTTACGTTTTACACTGTGCTTTGTTTCCGCAGTATCGAAGTGATCAGTCAGTTCACGTAAGCCGCTCTCTTGTGCCTTCTCAATTGTGTAATGAATGTTTTCTTCATCGCTCTTTGTGGCTCTTCCTTGTTTTCAGTTCACGTGATTACGTAGGAGGTGTGATGACGCGATACGTGACTCTGCCTCTTCCATTACAGTATATGGACAAAAAAGAGGTTCCAGTTATGACCATTACGCGTAGAATTTCAAAATGAAACCTGCCTAACTTTTGAAAGTAAGCTGTAAGGAATGAGCCTGCCAAATTTCAGCCTTCCACCTACACGGGAAGTTGGACAATTAGTGATGAGTGAGTCAGTCAGTCAGTCAGTCAGTCAGTGAGTCAGTGAGGGCTTTGCCTTTTATTAGTATAGAAGATTATTTATTATTTTATAATTCTGTATTATATTAATATTATGTGCATTATTTTTGAGCTGTTTTCTGCCCTGATCCCTTGTGTAGCACCTTACAGGGCAGGGCCACCTGGTGAAGCAGCTGGGGGACTGCACCAGCTATAAAAAGAGAACCTGTCATTCTCACTGTAGTTTTTTGCAATTCTTAATTCTTGCTTTTTAATGTGGCTTATCTATGACTCTTGGATTTACTGGTGTTGACCCGGGTATTGTTTAAGATACCCTGTACTAATTAAAACTTGAATGTGCTTGCTTTTTTTTTGTGGTATTACTTTATTCTTTGAAATAAGTCCTTAAATCATAAAACTTTGATATTTAAAAGTCTTAGCCACATTTTTTGGAAATGTATAGGTCATTAGCCTATCTTATGAGTTTGAGGCTGTGCTGTTTGCTCAGATTTTTACAGAGGGCAGGGCTGGCTTTTATTAGTTTTGATTGTTTTTAAGCTTTTACTTATTTGCAGCACTGAATAAATGAAATTGATTATGATACTAGTACTTTCTGCAAGGAAGACTGCATGTTCTTTCCTAGTCTTTCTTGGGTACTCAGGTTCCACTTAAATATCATCCAAACATGAGCATTAGGTGAACTTGCGACTCTAAATCAGTAAGGTGTGGGTGTTTGCAGGAGTGCATCCTTTAATGGGCAAGGGCCTGTTTAGGATATGGTCTTTTTATCTACTTAATTGCTACCAGAATAGAGTCTGCAAGAGTAAGAACTTTCATAAACTAACTTACCACCAAATGATTTAGCAATAATATTTTCTGGCATTTACTACAATAAATTGTCAGAAAGCAATAAATCAGCAATTAAATTCTTTACATACATCAGGCATACTTACTCTATGTTAAAAAGAGCTCAAATTCAAATATACAGAGTTTAATATAAACCTGTCTTTGTTTTGCAGATGATATTTGATATGTCAATAACTAGCGCCAAAACCACAATAAGATTGCTTTTTAAATCTACTGGAATTAAATACTTTGTCAGAATT
Source organism: Erpetoichthys calabaricus (assembly GCF_900747795.2). Taxonomy (NCBI): domain Eukaryota; kingdom Metazoa; phylum Chordata; class Cladistia; order Polypteriformes; family Polypteridae; genus Erpetoichthys; species Erpetoichthys calabaricus. The sequence continues at coordinate 88,493,711 of NC_041400.2, read as the reverse complement.
CTCAATTGAATAATTATGCTGAGCAAGTAGGACATAGATTAGTTTTTAAGTAGTTCACATTAATCAACAAAATTACTTTCCATTTCATTTTTAAATCAGTCGAAACCTTTTGAAATCATGAATCATGAGTTTTTTTATTCCTATACATATCTCCCACTTAACTTGTGTGTTGAATATTTCATTTTCAAGGGCAGGTAGAATGTACACAAAGTATTTTTTTTGTGCAGTACTAGAATTATCAAAATGAAGTTCATGGCAAAATAGAAGCAGAAGAACCTTGAAGATTAATGAGGACTGGATATTCTAGATGCTTAACTCAGTAAGTTGTTATTTTCAGAATGATAAATACTGTTTATTGTTTTACTGTATAAAGGTTTTATACAAGTCATTTTTCTTTTCAAAGAGATATCATTTCTTTAGTTATATATTTGTATTTGCAGAATTTCAAAACTAGTACTTTTTGTTTGAAGCTGAGCAAATTGCCTTTAATCTTTTAGAGCTTTAATTGCAATTATGTTGTTTGCTTCCTTTTCATATTAAATGATAAAAATATATTTTGAATTGGTGAGGTCTTCCTCTGTGTGATTTCAGAATGTTTAAACCAATATAATATTTTTACTAATTTGTATTACACATATAACATTTGAATTTTCCACTCTTTCATTTTAAAGATTTTTTACCTCAGTGTTTGTACTGAATCTCAGCTGCACAGTTGCTGAATTATCCAGTGGTACTTGCTTGGCTAAGCAGTTTTAATACACAAATCAATTTTGCATTACCTCCTTCTGGCTCTGAGTGCTCATTGTGGAGAAACCATGAAAAATTTATAGGCCAAGGAATGTAAATTGCATTCAGAGTCAATGTTAAAAAAATATAGATAGGCTCTTTAAAAGACAGAGTCAAAAGAGTGGCAGGAAGTGTTTTTTAACGTTTTATATATGTGTGTGTGTGTGTGTGGGTGTGCGTGCGTGCGTATATATATATATATATATATATATATATATATATATATATATATATATATATATATATATATATGTTGTGGCACGCAGCTGGGGGTGGTACCCAGCCGGGACGCCCAGGAGAACCGGAGGAGGGCTTGTGCCTCCTCCAGACCACGAGGGGGCGACCGCCCTGGTTGTGTTGGGGACCACGGGTGCAGGGCTTGGAAGTCTGTAGAGGCCCGTGGTCACCGCCAGGGGGCGCCCCAATGCCTTGGGAGCCCTGGACCTCACCACTTCCGCCACACCCGGAAGTGCTGGGGGGAAGAGGATCGGGGACACCCGGAGTCCTTCCAGGTGCACAGCCGGCACTTCTGCCACACATGGGGGTGTCGGCGGAGAAGTGTCGGGAAGCACCTGGAGCCCATCCGGGTGTGCATAAAAGGGGCCGCCTCCCTCCATTCGATGACTGGAGTCGGGTGGAAGAGGACAGAGCTCGGAGGAGAGGAGTGGAGGTGGACCAGAGACAGTGAAAGGCATTGTCAAAGGCCAGGACTTAGGGGGTGATTGGTGCTGTGGCAATGGGTATTGTGCACTCACTTATTGTATATAGTGTAAAATAAACGTGTGTGTGTGGTGAAAACATCATATCTACCTGTCTGTGTCCAGGCTGTACCCCACAGTGTATATGTCTGTATATATATATATATGTATATGTATGTATATATGTATATGTATTGTGAGAGGTGGCCGGCAGTTTATCCCAGCAAGCTCCCCCAGGCCAATAGACTGAGTCCTCCCTGCAGCATGGAGATGCCCCAAATTCCCGCAGGGCATCATGGACAATGGAGTTCTGATTCACAGACCTGCTGGAGACCTTGGGGGCCGCCAGGGGACGCTGCAGGGAGGCACAGGGATGTCTATTCTCCCTATAGCCCGGAAATACTTCCAAGTTACGGGGACAGAAGAACTGAAGTACTTCCGGACTGAAGAAAAAGAAGAGTTTTCATCTGACCCGGAAGTGAAGGACAGAAGCACTTCCGGGTCAAGGACTATTTAAAGGACTGTGGGAAACCCAGCAGAATGAGTCGGAGTTGGGAGGAAGTGCAACAGAGCTGCTGGGTGGAGTGGAGGATTTGAGTATTGATTAGTGTTTATTGTTTATTATTGATTTATTATTGTGTATAGTGGTGGTGGAGATGCTTTGTGCACATTATTATAATAATAAATTAATTATTGGGACTTTTTACCTGGTGTTTTGGCATATTGTCTGTGGGTTTGGAGGTGCGACAGCGCCCCCTATTGTCACAGTATATATCTATATATAATGCTAGACAGATGTTTTAATGGAGAGCAGAGGAGTCCCAATGATCTTTACTGCTGTGTACCCTATTGACACTACAGTACCCCAACCAGACCAGACAATAATGCAGCTAGTCAGAACACTCTCAATAGTGCCCCTGTAAAATGTGGTAAGAATAGGGGGAGGTAGGCTTGCCTTCTTCAGCCACTGAAAGAAGTGAGGATGCTGTTGTGCCTTCTTGACTATGTAGGTGGTCCAAATTGACCAAGTAAGGTGAGCTGCCGATGCACACCCAGGAATTTGGTGCTCTTGACTAATTCCACTGCACAGCCCTCGATGTGCAGTTGGGTGTGGACAGTGTGGGCCTTTCTAAAGTCAACAGTCATTTCTTTTGCCTTTTGTTTGTTGTTGTTTTACTTGAACCAGACCACCAATTGTTATATATCCATTCTTTAAGTTGACTCATTCTTTAAGTAGACCCACCAGCACTATTGTGTCATTTACAAACTGATGTTGAAGGTGTTTGAGCTGTATGCTTCTTGAAGAAGCATAATGAATAGAAGTGGGCTGAATACACAGGGGCACCGGTGCTCAATGTGATGGTACTGGAGGTGGTGTTTCCAACAAGGATTGTCTGGGGTCTCTTTATCAGGAAGTTCAGGTAGCCTATCAAACTTAACTTCACTATGAGCTTATGAGGGATGTTGGTGTTGAAAGTTGAACTGATGTCAACGAAAAGCATTCTAGCATACAGTAAGTGTCTGTTTTGTCCAGATGGGACAGGGCCAGATGTAGAGTAGATGATATGGCATCATTAGTGGAATGGATCAGGTGGTAAGCAAACTAGAGAGGATTATGTGATGTGGGAGGTCCAGTTTTCAAGTGGCCCAAGACTAGCCTCTTGAAGCACTTCATGATGACAGGTGAGAAAGCTATATGGTGATAGTCATTGAAGAATTAGACAGAGGACTTCTGTATAGATATGATGATGGTGGTGGTTTCGAAGCACTTGGGGATGACTGCCTGCCTCAGGGAAATGTTGAAGATGTCTGTAAATATATCTTTAAGCTGGTTTGCATTCCCTAAGCTCTAAGGTATGTTGTCTGTTTCAGCCGGTTTACTTTTAAGAAAGTCCTGTCTGTGTCAGTGTTTGACAAACACCTATTCCTCCTGAGGAGGGATGAAGTTCCATGTAGGTATGCTGTTCAGATCATGCATAGATGTTATTGAGAATGGTGCCATCACCACTGCAGACAAGTGGTGTAGTCTTATAGTCTGTGTTGGCTTGGATTCCCTGTCACATGTGCTATGTGTCCCTGGTGTCCTGAAAGTGGCTGTACATTTTCTTGCTATAATCTCGTTTAGCTGGTTTGATGCTCAAGATAAGTTGGCCCCCGCTGTCATGAGGGCTGCCTTTTCACCTGGTAGCAGACTAAAACCCAGCTAAGATTCTCACCTCCTTTGACGATGATTTGTTTATTTTTTCGGTGAGGATCCAAGGAGTACATCCAGCCTTGGCCCGACTCACACACATTCCCTCACAGAGAAAAAAAAGCAACTGGTAATAAAACAGAAACAGAAGACTGTATTAAACAATAATAAACAAAATATAACTATGCAAACTACAACGATCCCACCCCAGTTCCCTTTATGGCGATATACAATAAACAAGAATAACAAACCACTAACAAAAACTACACACAATGAAGTCCATGAAAAACGGCAACTGATAGAATGAAATGATGGAGATAGAATGTCCAGAGATCAGCTCGCTGTATGTGAATGTAAAGGCAGTCTTACTGGTATTTCCTGAAGATGACCAATGATTGGATCAGAAGTGCTCCTTTCTTCGAAGATCGACACAGGATCCAAATCAGTCCTCATGCAGCAGGCAGACACCAGACAGTCCATACACATGCACAGGAGATAATCCAGGACAAAACAAGAATCCACAGGTCGTAAATTGGAAGGCAAACAGACAGGAAACTCAAAAAACGAAACAACAAAAGACTTTTTCTTTCTCTGTAGAACTGGCCTCCTTTTAAATCTTGCGCCAGCCTCCTTGTCCCAAGCAGCCTCTGCAACCTCAGCAGACGACCAATCAGAGCCACTGCTGGGAGATGAAGTTTCCTAGTAGTGCCGCTACAAGCTGATCTAAAGGCAGAATTACAGGTTTTTGACAGTGCATGTATCTCCAGTGCTCATATGTTTATAATGAGTTATTATCAGCTAATCAGTGTTATTTAATTTATTAATTCTGTATATATAACTGTTCACTGGGACAGTAAAACATATGAAATATCTTTTAGGTGCTTAAAGGTGCTCTGTTTTTCTCTTCAAGAGGGGAAGGGCACTTTTTTCTGCTCAACTCCATTTTAATTAACTTGTTGTTTACTAGTTTCTGCTTACAGTGCAAAGCAAGACTAGCAACAAGACTAGGCCCCCTAGATACTATCAGTTGTCTTTTCATTTACACTAAATAATTCTTCCTACAATGTCAATACCTCCACTATAGTACATAATTGTGTGCTCTGCAGATGTTACAGTGTGATTAAATCATAACAGAACCAACAGTACTTTCCTGTTTTGTGATTATCTTTCATACTTCCTAATTTAAACTTTTTGCCAGCTAGAATGGATTCCCTTTGTGTTTGAACTTACATCTCTTACTAAATGAAAACTACTGTTGTTTTAAATAATTTTTTATGTAAAACAGTCTGTCGGAACCGATTTTTTAAATGTAATAAATTATAATAGCTCAACTGTGTACTGGCTACATTTTGCCAGCATAAAAGATACACTTTAGTTCAATTTATTCTTGCACTTTAAAGCATACTGTATACAATATAGTTTAATATTTGGTAATATAGCTATTATTCAATAAATGATGTAGGTCTTGAACTCGCATCTCTCGTACCAGATACCTTGACTTTGCTTAATAACATTGGGAGTCTTTATATTGGCAGGTAAATATGGATTTGTCTAAGAGTTTTGGGGCTTTTAGAGAAAGATTAGTACTGATTTCCATAGGCTGTATCTCTGTATTAATACTTTATTTGTAAGAGTTTCACCAAGTCAAATTCCATGGCACTAGCATTGGTATAGCAATAAAATTAAGTAATTTTGTACAGTTCAGTTTTCAAAATGGTATTAGTCTTTCTGTGTTGTCTGTCATGTTTACTAACATAAAGAGATGTGTTTTATAACCTTATTAGGGAAGCTCAGTCTCATTTTTTTTTTTAAATTCATTGTCTCCCATAACAGGATTGTCCAGGTATTGTTTATTTAACAATATTTTAACAAAATAAATATGCTTGGAATGTTGTGAGTATATGACTGGATTTCTGACATCTCACTTATGCAACACAAGTAATTTGACATTGTTTATGGACTGTTTGTTATTTTTGCTCTTAATCAAGCTCATTGTATCAGGAATTTTGTTATTTCCTTTCTCTATGAATAATTGAGATTCATTTTTTTCTCAACCATCACTCTAAATAGTGCTGGGTGAGCAACATACAAAAATTATCATTTTTTGATGGACTGTTCCTTGAAAGTTACATTAAAATTGCAATAAAAAGAATGTCAGAGTTTGCAGAGGAAATCACACCCCCAAAAATTTCAGAAATTGCCAGGGAGCACATCTTTCATATTGCCCAGCAGGTGGCTATACTTAATACATTGCACAATTTGGTTACTTCAGCTTTTCTTTTTTATACTGGTATAGATATTATCTTTCATCATGGACAGGTACATCAATCACATGGTTGTAAGTGGTAGTAAGACCTGGGGCCTCATGCATAGCAGCGTGCATAGAATTCACACTATAACATGAGGTAAGCACAAAAGCGGAAATGTGCTTATGCACAAAAAAATCCAGATGCATAAATCTGTGCGAACGCCAACTTCCACATTCTTCTGCTACATAAATTCCGGTCAGCATGAAAATTAACGCAAGTGCACGAGCCTGCTGTCCCGGCCCAACTCCTCCCAGAATTACGCCTCTTTGAATATGCAAATCAATATACATAAATAGCCCTTAAGCTCAGCCTTCTGTGAAAAGACAATGGCAAAAGTACGAGGGAAAATAGAATACTATTTGTTGGTTTAAACAATGGTATAAACAACAAAAGGAAGTTGATCAAGTGACATAACGTGTCGGAGAAACTCAAAAGCTCAAGTTCACAAAGTCGCACAGTGCCCGAAATAAAAAAAGAAGTTGTCAGATATCAAAGTCGACGTTAAAAGGCGAGTCGTAGCCCACCGTCTGGAGTGTCATATGAAAGCTTATTAGGGTACAGAAAAAAAAAGGCACACAGTGTGAAAAAAGCACGAAATGTCAACTTTAATCTCGAAATTTCCAATTTATCACGTAGTTTTTTTTTGTCATTAAAGTAGAACATCATAAACTTCATCTTAAAATCGTTTAATTTACTAGTTTCTTAAATCCCATCGTAACTAAAGTAGCACGTTAAATGCTTTGTTTTGTATTTGACCTTCTATGTGCGTGAATCACTATGTGCTTCCAGGCTTTCTCTTCCTTCGACAGGATACAGAATCTATTACATTCGTAAGATTACAGCACTCTGAATAATTAAAATACTGAGAAATATACGTGATATCATTTTCATGATGATAGGAATTAAAGTATGTTATTAAACATGGGAACATGTTGGCGCAGTGATTGTTCATGTCTCACGGAAGATGCTTGCTGCGCCATGCGTGACCTTCGATGAAATACTTTATTACAGAAGTACTGTCTCTTTCAAACAAAATAACCCCCAATTCCTGTCCTTACTTTTCTTTCTCCAAATACCCAATCGCCACAAATTTCAGCTCTGTAATAGACATTAAGCCATCTGTAAGCTTAGAACGCCAATTCTTCAAAACTTTTAAGGAACATTGAAATATCTTAGTAATGTTTAATTATTCTATCCGCCAGCCACAGCAAGAATACAGCACGAGGCAGGAACAATCCGTGAACGAAGCTCCAGCTTCTCGTTAGCGCTGTGGCACCGTGTAGTTAAAGTTAAAGTTTTATCTGTATAATATAATAAACATATTTTGCTGCATTTCATCTTAAAAATGATATCATCATCATATGTAAATACGTGCTTTATAAAGTGGTTCAGGTTGTGCAATATTATAACTGAATCGCAACTTTACAGTGAGGTAATTGTACTTATGAGTACAAACAGTTCTACAAGGAGAACTTGATGAACTGATTGAATGCGTTTAGAGTTCTTGGGATGAAACTGTTTGTGAAATGCGAGGTCAGTAAAGGAAGGACTCTGAAGCGTTTGTCGGATGAGAGCAGTTCAAATAGCGAATGGCTGAGGCAGTGTGTGCTTGATGCTGTATACTGATAATTCAGTTTCCGATCATCTGCTTTACAGCTGTGATTCACACTCAGATACAGTGATATAAATACTCCGAGTGGTGCAGTGAGAGTAATATGGAAAAAGATGATCTGATGTGGCAACCCCTAATGGGAGCAGCTAGAAGAAGAAGGTGCAGTGAGAGTAACAACGCTAAAGCAGTTATGGTATTTGGAATAGTTTGACCATTCTGTGGACCATTATATTGTTACAGGTTAATTACAATCAGATGCATTAAAATAATAAACTATATGCGGTTAATTTCAGTGTATTTATAAAGCCGCGTCAGGAATGTGGATCTAAAAAAGAAAGGGTAACCACACAGGAACAGTAGCACTGCTTTGACGCTGGGTGCTACCAGTCTGCAAAACCGAGTGGAGAACTTGCATATGACAGGGTATGAGCTACCGTGGAAATGTGCGTGGTTTTACGCCAAGTTTAGGTTTTATACATCGCGATTTGAACGTAGAACCGTTCTTATGCAACATTTTTGTGCATACGCACCGTTTATACATGAGGCCCCTGTCTGTTGTGCTGCAGGTTTACATTTAAAGGTATTGACATTTGAATTAAGCAAGTCCAGCTTGTTGTGTCCAAAACTTTGTTTGTTCTGATGTCCCCTTGGTTAAGTCAACAGTATTCTATGGTCTGAATGATTCATAAAATACTGGTACAGAGTGAATCATTTCTGTTCCTCAGTCAATAAACATTAATCAGGATGATGTAACTTACCTCCCTAGGCAGTAACATGCACAAATTCTGTCAGTATTTCAATAACCGGAAAATACATTTAGTTTTAATTGTAATTTGCTCATTTTTTTCACCATTTCTTATTCATTCCTTTCCATTCCCCCTCTTCCTTTTTCACTCTGTATAATCATATCAGGTGAAAACCATCTAGCATTAAAATAACATATGAAATAATAAGTATAAGCTGGTTCAATGCAATGAACAAATGCAACAGTAGCTGAACTCATTGTGACTCTCCATGACATAAAAAGTTCATCTACTAATTTCAAAGTGATCAAACAATCCATGTTTATGTAGACAGGCCAGTTCTGAGTACTCTCCACTTTTATTCTTGCTCCCTATTCTTTACATCTTTGTATGAGGTGCTCCTGTGATAAGGTGCAGCAAGAAGTAATGATCACAGTATTACCAGCTGACTACAGGAACATTTAATATTTTCCAATTTACGTTCTCAGTTTCTTATATTTTTCAATGTTATAGATGTAGGTAGCTATCAGATTCTTGTGATTCTCTTTGCTTAACTTTCAAGCTCCCAGTGTCCAAAAGCAGTTGATACAGGCTGACAACTCAAGTCTGTATCTGTGATTTTCAATTTAAAAATTAATTTAGGAATAATAGCAACAAGTCCCGGGCCACATCTTAATAAAAGTTGTCACCAAAAAAAAAATAATAATAATAAAGAGAGTGCTCCTGTAAAATGTCAGTATCCAGTGTGGCGCTTGGAAGTCTACTAGAGTACGAGTGGGCATAGGCATCCCTCTGGGTTCTTTTCTGTCCATCATTAAATTTTTTTCCATTTTTTTATTCACACTTGCTGCTTCTTACCGATCTAGGTCACACAGCCCAGAAGTAAGGCATACAGCCTTATGGCAGTACACTTTATTCTTGGTGATATAGTGAAAGACATTGACTGTGTTGGCACATGATATCCCTCCTCTTATTGTGTGTATTTTTCTGTAGGATGCTGTTTATGCCCTGTATCACCTTTCCTGAATTCTCTTTTCTGATATGACCAGTCTCATAATACTTCATATAGACAGCAATCAGGCTGGAATTCAAACCAATGTATGTTTTTCTGTCATGTTTTGCTCTGTCTATAAATAATAGCAAAATAACTTAATTTTGTCTATGCCAACTTGCAGTACATTAAATATTTTAGAACAGTCAACTGTGAATAGCATACTGATGAAATACCTAAGCCAGTCAGCTGACTTTTTGTCTTTCTATTATATAATAAAGAAAGAATACTCCAACATCAACATTTGAAACTGGGAGCACCAATATCATCTTTGAAAGCTTGCTCAGTTCTTTCAATCTTTTTGTTTAGAGGACAATGATTTCCTTCAGATATCTTCTCCTAGAATTCATCCACAGCTAAATTACTATAATTTTCCACGGGTGCCTCAAGGCTACTGTGCTCAAAGGTTTCTAATTGCAGCTTTTACTTTGATTCTTTCCATAATAGTAGAAAACCTTTCAGGCTCTTCCTAAAACATCTCTTGCTTTTTGGGACTGATAAGAGGGAGATTTTTATTTACATTGTGTGCAGATGCTCTGATATCAGCATGTGTTCATGATTTGCTTGAAGAACTAACATAAACAAAGCAGAAATATTTTCTAAGTGTAGTGCAGCTTTAGGAAATATATTGTGTGTTATTGATAGAAAATTAAGTACTTTATTCAAAATATGCAATTCCTGTCATACATTTATTTAAAATATAAATATCATTTATAGAAGTTAGGTGACAGTATTTTGTGGTTACCATTTTAGGCTTATAGCTCAAAAAACCCAAGTGTACAGTTTGCATGTTTTCCTTTTCACAGCACAGTCTTGTTTGGATATACTCAGGTTTACTGTCACATCCCAATGACATGCATGTAAGATTTGTCTTAATTTGCTCTGCATGATTAGGTGTGTGTGTGTGTGTATGTGTGTTGGTATGTGAATGAGTGAATTTTCTTTGCAGTAGAGTAGTGTTCTGTGCAGGAATGGTTCCTGCCATTTTCCAGTACCACTGTAAGTAAAGTAAAAAAAATCAATAAATAGAAAGAACACAAGAGAACGGGCATGAGAGCAAGTGGGGTAGTGGAACAAAAAGATGGGTGAATTGATGTAGGGAAATCTAAAGACATCATTCATTTGCTTAGATATAAAACCAAATACATGGACTGATTACTCATGGTAAATTTTTATCAATACAAGTAATTATGCTGTTCAAATGTATTTGCTATTTTCAAATGTTTTGCTAATCCCATTCAACTGCAGTTATTTGCAATACTATTATACAGAAATTGTGAGAATGTTGATTTCTTAGTTAAATCCTCAAATTATTCAAATGAAAAGTAAGTACCATATTTCCCAGAAAGCATGTGTATCAAGGGTGTACTAATTGCCAGCTCTTGGAAAAACCAGCAGCCCATGTATCATGTAGATGTTTCAGGAAACTATAAAAGTATTCTTTATTTTAATCTTCTTTAAATTGTTTTAATGAAATTTCACTGTTTACTTTAGCTAATACTGTACATGTAGCATTCTTGCTAAAAATAACTAACAAAGGAACAGTAAGGCTTGATCAGGCTGGCATAATGCATGTTGGACGGTAATAATTTGGGTCCTGTTGCTCTTCCCTCCTGTTTAGCTTATTTATACCTTTTATTTGATGCCCTTAGATTACATCTTGCCTGAAGAAGGGGCCTGAGTTGCCTCAAAAGCTTGCATATTGTAATCTTTTTAGTTAGCCAATAAAAGGTGTCATTTTGCTTGACTTTTATCTACATTCATAATGGCTAACACGGTACAACACCCTAGTACTACATTTGATGCCCTTAAAGTCTCTTTATTACCATTATACTTTAATAACGCTATTGTCATTATTGTAATGTTATGAGATGGTCTAAGTCCAGTAGTATACAGTATATTGGCAATGTGGCATGAAAGCTCTCAATGGTAATTTTATGAATAATTACCAGTGCAGAGGATATGATGTTCCACCTACAGCTGGTACTGTAGGGTTTTAACAGATCATGGAGTAATTTCAAGCTCCCTACACAGGCAGGATTGTAGCTCCACAGTGAGCTCCAGCATATTATTATTATTATTACAGTAATAATTGGTCATATGGAAAAAAAACACCTTCAAAGGAAGGAATATATAACTGTAGAAGATGAGACAGATAGAATAGGACAAGGCTTTATAATTCAGGACCAGTACTTTGTAATGAATCTGTAAATTAATTGGCAGTCAGTAAAGTTTCTGTAGGTACAATATTTTCCCCAAAAGTGATGCAATTCAGAGCTTTCAGCAGAATTCTTAGTATCCTGCAGTTTTTTTAAGACTCACTTCAGAAACCCATATAATAAGAAATTTCAATAGTCCAACCTGGATAATACATTTTGCATGGAATAAACATTCCACATCTGCTATTGATAAAGGTGGCTTGTTATAAGCAATATTTCTCAACAGAGGAAAATAAATATGAATGTGATGCCAGGTTGCCAGCAGCTAGCATACTCTCCTCTTGCACCCAGACATTGATAGTCATGCACTGAGGTTGGACTGGGCAATGAGCACACATAAGACAGCAACAATAGACTTCTCCTCTCTTCATCTATTATGGTCTGCGCAGTGAGAGGAGACGTTCTTCGACAGGCACAGTCAATTCCACAAGCCGTGCTCCTTTCTCCTGCTGCCATTCCTTGGGCTCTGCAGGAATCTCTTGGAGTGGATGCTGAATATCAAGAGTAGCAGTTCCTGGGTATGGAATCATAATTACTAAGGATATGGAACAGCTGGCCTATTCAAGTAATCAGCTTTTGCCCACATCAAACACCCCACACCTATTTTTATATTAAAAATCACCCACCACTATGGACCTCTAAATACACTATGCCACAATGACTACCAGATAACTGACTACTGCATTGCCCTGGACGGCACCACTTTCAAACATTACTGTGGAATCATCCAGTTTAGTCATCTGAGACTTCAAGGGATAATTGACCGACAATATATTAATACAATATTTCATTTCAAAAAGTTAAATCTTGGTCATAACTATATATCACAATAGCCTTGAGTAATCACAAGTGCTGGAATAAATGTGGATGTTTTTATATAGATATGAGTATCATCTAAAGAACAATGATTTTCCATACCATGTGCACCAATACGAGTTGGAATAAAGAAGTATAAGGCTGTTGAAAAGTAAAAGCCCTTCGAGAGAGCCCTGTGGCAGAGCACTGAAAAAAAATATATACACAAAAAAACACTATACAAAAAAACAATATACACAAGAAAACCACTCAAACAGTATGGCTAATATTATGGGGAAAAAACTTTTCCCTTTGTTCAAAGAAGGCAGCTAAATAGTCCAGATGAGCATGCAGAACATTTATTTTTTTGAGTTCCATGGAATGAGCAATCACTTAAACAATTCATCTCCTTCTATGCTTTTTTCTAATTACATCATGTTATCTAATACATCATGTCATCTGATTCTTAATATGCAGAACTTTATCATCTCCACCAATAAACTACCACCAGTAATTTCTGACAAATGTTGATTCTCCTATTATTCTGAACGCCGATTTGTTTAAAGAGGTGTTTAACAGATTATCCCATTGATTTTGGCACTGCTTCATAGGAGGGTGTATGAACTCTCCCATCAGTGTATCCTCAATTTCTGTGAGGGTGTTCATTACTCATTTACCTCATTGTAATCTTTGAAAATTATTTGGTGCCTTCTCTAAGAGTGAGGCAGAGACCTCAGGCTTTAACTTGCATTTAGTTAGCCCCTGAGGTACATTTCAATCATTTTTCTTATGTTTAATTATTCATTCTGTTATAGCTATATATATATATATATATATATATATATATATATATATATATATATATATATATATACGAGTTGATCGCAGCCACGCTATATGCACTTACCGTCGATGGGTATATATATATATATATATATATATATATATATATCCGAGTTGATCGCAGCCACGCTATATGCACTTGCCTTTGATGGGTGATGCAAGAAACATTATAAATACAGGGAACAGTATTACTTGAACACTAACCTGGCCACGACCCCGCCTGACTGCTGTGTCGGTGTATAGGAGAATGGTAGATCCCACTACAATAAATAACCATGTTGTTCTTGTTTCAAGTTGAATAAAGTTGGTTTTGCTAAAGTACTGAGACTTAGCCTTGTGTTTTGGGGTTCAAAACAGGGACTCATATGTCACTATATACAGTATATACATATATATATTATATATATATATATATATATATATATATATATATATATATATATATATATATATATATATATATATACACTAGGGGGGGCAACACCCCTGGCGCCTTTGGCACCCAACCCCCAGTTGCAGCCAGAATATTAGTAAAATCTATAAATGTACAAAAGAAAAATTATTATCTATTGGAGTCAAAATCACAAAATTCTATAAATATGTAAAAGAAAAATGAATTATTATTTAACGGAATAAAAATCATGAAATGAGAATAACATATTTACTCACTTACCGACTGGAGTATTCCCATTAGACTGAGGTCCACTATGCTCGATGCATGACTTTCTTGATATTTTAGTTTATAATTTAAAAACGGAATAACAATCTGAAAGTCTAACAACATTACATTAAAGTTTGATAAATTCTGAAAAGAATGATACCAGATATATGTAGGTTTTAAAATAAGCCCGATTTAAAGCGTGACAAAAAAGTGACATAAAAACGTCACATAAAATTGTTGCACTTTTTTAGGCTTAGGATTTTATTTATATATATATATATATATATATATATATAATAGATATAATATATATGTAATAGATTGTAAAATATTATTATATATTAACTGAAAATTCCATACTAACTCTGCAGCACAGTAATCAAAATAAGAAGTCTCCAAGTTCATATGCAGCAACAAATCATTTGCCACTTTAGTCAATGCATTCAAATTGCTATAATAGCTTAAAGAGCTACTTTAAACACATATTGTACAGAATAGTATGTGCTAGCAGTTGTTCTAGCTAATGCACACATTCAGTAACTTGAGATGAAAGCAGAAGTTGACACCTAGGCCAATATTATTCTGGATCAGGATCCACTATATGTTGTAGACATTTAGTTTTATTAATGCATCAATAGTGCTTTGAGTTAAACTTGAATGTAGCATAATGTGTTTCAAGACCTAATAACACTACATATGTAGTGTGATACAGCTTGTGTAACACTTATAAAATAATCTAAACAGTGAATTTCTAAGAATATGAAGAATTGTGGGTAACAAACTGAAGAGTACCTTTACCAGTGCCATATTCAGGTAGGTGCGTATTTAGAGTGGTAATCTGAACCTGAAAGAAGGGCAGACATTTTGAATATAGTTCTAGAGCTGAAAAAGAAGTAGAATTATAATGGGCCATGGTAAATCTATTGAAAACAGTAGTAGTAGTAGTAGTAGTTTATTTATATAGAAAATAATAATTTGGTTGTTATGATTATTTCTGAAATATAATAGATTATTTCAAGGATCAACAATTCTCTTTAATGTTACCTTTTTTATAAGGTTAGTAAACAATACAAATAAAGCTTTTATATAACTCTTTGATCCTGAGACTATGTGAAAAATGGGGAGGCTTGTCCCCCTATATCTGACATCATCTTGTGAGAATAAATGCCAACAATCATTGATTATGATGACTCTGGGACCGAGTGACTATCTGTATAAGTGGTCAAAACCTGTGAAGTGCAAACACCTCATTAAAGGTAGAGAAGTGCATAGGTAAGGGCACCTATTTTACCCTTGAAGCACGAAATGGCAGAAAACTGGTCTATAGGTGCATATCAGAGTTATCAACCAATGTAAAGAGTGGATGAGGAAACTGAATTAATTCATAATGCCCCAGAAAGAGAAAGGGCAAAGAGGAAAACCACAGAAGAGATGATGGATTATTCAAGAAATGTAGCTGAAAGAAGATAAAAAATGGAAAAAGATGTACTACAAAGACTTTTTTTTTTGCTTGGACTATTAATTTGGAACAAACCACTAAAGTATGATCAGAAGAGATATGAGCAAAGATAACTGAATTTGATTTGATAGGAGTCAAAGTATCCAAGGTTAAGGAAAGTAAGTTGTAAAAGAAATCAAAGTGAAGATAGTAGGCTTTACGTTTGTGACACTTTGGTGTGTGACCGGATTTTTAACATAGTCAAATGCTATATAATCATGATTCATGTAAATCTGAGGGTGTAGAAAGAAGAAAAGTGGGTGCTGAGTGAGAGAGAGCTCAGCCTACATCACCAGGAAGTGCTTTGCTTACAATGCTTACAAGCATTCTTTGTGTGCCCAAGAATGGAAGTTCTTCTATTCCTCTAGCTGTGAAGAAACTGCTTCTGAGTGGTTTTGTAATTCAGACTTTTCTTGTTCATGGCTGGCGTCTGGCAGTTCCAAAATGTGAAAAATGTGTGACCTGGTATGGATTGTGGTGTGATTTCATGACAAACATTGTCAGCAGGATTTGCACTGCATAGTGGCAGTACTAGGCAGTACTAGGCAGAAGGGTGGGAGCTGAGTGCAAGGCAGAGCTTAGCTGACATTACCAGGAAGTGTTCTGCCTGCAGTGGGTACAGGCAGTCTGTGTGTGCCCAAGAATGAAAGTTATTCTATTGCTCTCATTGTTGAAAAACTGGTTTTGAGGAACTTTGTAATGCAGACATCATGGGTTTGCAGCTGACCACTGGCTGTTACTTGAATGCAAAATGCACAATTTTAGATGGATTCTGTTGTAATTTCACAAATGTGGTGTAAACATGTATATTTTGCTTTATCTAGAAATTCTAGTGTGTTTGGACTGCTGCTTTCACTCCACTTTATGCTCTGCCATAATTTTTTCACTTTTTGCTGATTTTGGTCACATGGATTCTGGCAGATTTTGTACCTTGCTGCAGCAGCCAAGAAAAGAAAAGCTGATAAATAGGGAAGACAGGTTCAGGAGAGATGTGAGTCAGAATATAAGATTGTGATAAGAAGGTACCCATGTCTCTTGTTTGTAGTGGTGGTAGTTGTTTGTTGATATTGTAATGATTGACAGTAACTGTGGAGTGAAGGCATTAATGGAATTTGCCTGCACTTGGGCTCAGGGGTGATGGTGGCTGAACTAGATAAAATACTCATGATTTTGTAAAAACTAATTATAAGCCACATGGGTGGACACCAGTAAGAGTAGAAAAGGGTAATACCACTATTTTGGGCATTGATACTGATACAGGTATTTCATGTATTACTTTTTCCATTACTAGTACTGATATTAAGTATTTGTTTATTAATCAGACCAGGTCAGTCTAAATTGTCTAAGTAAAGCACATGATATAAGCTGGTCACAATGACAAAATTATTATTATTAGTATTATTATTATTAATAATAATAATAATAATGGAACAAAATTAACAAACACCAACATAATAAAGATAATATGAACTTTTATATTTTCATAAAGATTTGTTAATTTGCTTAATTCATGCAAAAGGTTATCATTTTGCATAATTATTTCAACTCACCCCTTCAAATCTATAACGTTTACAAAAAACAAATGATGCCCCCCATGTTTGTATTTTCAGTTACATTCTGACATTTCTTCAGTTGTATGAAAGACAGATCTTAGTATCTTAATTTTATATTTACTTAGTTTCAGACTGGTATTTAGGAAAAGTAGCCTGTTAACATAATCTGATATCAGCTTTCACTAAGTGTCTCTCTTGCCTCTTTTTATCCTATTTAGCCTCCTGATACAACACAATTTTAAAAATATGAAATTACGATGGAGATAAGAATACTTAAACAAGCTAGAGGTTGTTATCAATAGTATTAAAGTATTATTACAATCACTAAAGTTGACCAATTAATACATACAATTTTTAATTACAGTTACTAGGACATTTTTATTTTTCCAAAAGAAAAAAAACTAGTTTCAGATTAAGTTTTCAACATCAAAATAGGGAAATTATACAAGTATTTTGTATAATGTCTCCATATTAAACATGCGTATTTGTATATATTGGTTATACTGTCCACTTCATATGAAATACTTTTTCCTTAAATTAAATTAATTTTCACAGTCTATGAAAAATAAACTCGTGTATTGCATTACTCCTAAGACCAGGTTATATATTTGAGAATTATTATTGAAGTGTAAATGAAAAATGTTCAACTAAATTAAAAAGTTTTCAAATAAACACTGGTCTAAATAACCCAGCCAAATGTTTGAATAAGTTTCTAGTAGTATGCTGTGCTCAACCTTCTTATCACAAATAGTGTATTGTGCTATATTTTTCCCCATCAGTGAAAAGTAGCAGCATAAAAATATTTTTTAGTCAGCCAATCTCAGTGCCCAGTCTGTGTACGCATGCAGGTTTCTGAGATTTCACTTCACAATGTGTTTGTTTATTCAAGTGTTTAAAATGAAAAGTGCAAAGGTATATTCAAGGTCTTTTTAAGCACATTGCTTTACTCATTTTACAGAAAAAAATCATCAATATTTTTAATATTAATCAATACCAAATAAGTACCATTTTAGCATCAGTATATTGATCTACCCATCCCTAAGTGAGGATGTTAGATATTTGTTGGAAACTTGATGCTCAATGGCTGTTTTTAAAAGCTACAGAATTTAAACAGCAGCACTGAAAGTTGTCAGAGCACCAGGTAGTGCAGTAAGCACAGAACAGAGAAGACTCTTGAACGGGAAGCGAGGAGGAGTTTGTCTTCATTGCATACAGTAGTGTGCTTTGAGACCCCAACACCAGAACCATCGTAACAGGCCAAAGACCAAAAAATCAGGAGGCAGTGTCTATTCTATTTTAAATAAACAGCCTCAGTGGCTATGCAATTACTGTAATACATCCACGTGTCTTCTTTTTTTCTCTACGCTTTTGGTCATTACAAAATATTCTGGCCAGTGTTGAGTATATAAAGTGTTATTAATCCTTAATTAAACTGAATTTTTCACTACTGCTGTAAAGCAAAGGGATATACCATCTCTTACATTATGTATGCCATCATATACGTATGTTCTGTTGCAATAGCAATAGTTGAAGGTAACAATAGAATTATATGCAAAGAACTATGTGCCCAGTTGTGAAAAAACTTCCATTAAACATTTTATTGTGTAGCTTTCCAATGTAATTTATGTATAGTTTATCCATCCATCCATCCATTGTCCAACCCGCTGAATCCGAACACAGGGTCACGGGGGTCTGCTGGAGCCAATCCCAGCCAACACAGGGCACAAGGCAGGAACCAATCCCGGGCAGGGTGCCAACCCACCGCAGGACACACACAAACACACCCACACACCACGGCTAATTTAGAATCGCCAATCCACCTAACCTGCATGTCTTTAGACTGCGGGAGGAAACCGGAACGCCCGGAGGAAACCCACGCAGACACGGGGAGAACATGCAAACTCCACGCAGGGAGGACCCGGGAAGCGAACCCAAGTCCCCAGATCTCCCATCTGCGAGGCAGCAGCGCTACCCACTGCGCCACCATGCCGCCCGTGTATAGTTTATTTAGGTATAATGTTGCACAGTATACTGGTAATAAAAATGCACCACTCTATCAAATTTTTGAAATGGAAGTACACCAGCCTTATGCAAAATTTGGTAATGCTGCTACATGAAAATATGACTGCAATTGCTTTATGCTGCCATTATTTCAAAATATGCCCTTTGTCTTTAAGAAAAGAACGGACTCCATGTTTAATTCAATAACATCTCTTTATAAAGTACGGTTAGAAGTTTTCCATCATGTTTTATAGCTTGTAGGGTGCTGGGCAGCACACAGCTTTGAAGCAGTTATAGCATTCCCTGTGTCTGTTACATTTGAAGCGATGATGTCACCAATCAAGTGGTAATAGAAATTTGATACTAGATTTGTCTTTAATCCCATTACCACATTATCCATGGTTCTGCTTGCTTTAGTTTTATTCTTCTGCTGATTATGATCTCCCAGTCATTCACCACCACTTTATGCTGCACTATCACACCTTAAAATTCTTTATCTCTTTTAAATGAGATCTTCTACACATTTGAAAGTCTACTTTTCTCCCAGTTGTACTGCCCTAAGCTCTTCATTCATTTGTGTCCAGACAATGTCCTTTTCTTCTTCTTCACAGCCCACTTGAGCATATGCACAAATAATATTCACTACAGTCTCCCCAAGGCCCAGCTTGATGCTTATCACCCTGTCACTACTCCTGTTCACACTAGTAACCCAATCTTTTAGTTCTTTAAATACTACTGTACCTACATCATTTCCCCCCTTTTTCGTTTGCTTGACTTTACAATAACTTAAAGCCTCCTTCCAATTCTCTTGCCTTATTCCACTTTCATCTAGTTTATTATACACACAACACTCCCACTTTGGTCCTTTCCAGCAAATCTGCCAACCCTCTTTCTTTCTCTGTTATTGTGCCAACATTCAGTGCCCCCACTCTTAAATTTAACTTACCACTTTCTTTCCCTTCTCCTGTCTTCTTCTTCTTCTGCTTCATTTAGTTGGGCCCGCCCTTCAACAGGGGTCAGACAATGCCCCTGCAAGTCACCTACTGGGTACAGTATGTACTAGCATTTTCTGAAGTGGATTGGATTGATTTCATCATTAAGGTTTTACAGCCAGATGTCTATTCTAACAATAACTCTTTTATTTATTAAAGATTCAATAGTTTTATTCATTTCATTTATTTTTTTTATTTATAAAGTAGAGCACATGTAAGGCCACATAACTGGTTTCCAAAGTGCTGTACATGAAAATAAATAAAAATCAAAGATTGATAGGTAAAAATTAATGAAAAATAATAAACAATTAATAAATAACAATTCGGAACACTAAAAAAACTAAAAGCCAGGGAGAATAAATGTGTTTTCATCAAAGATTTAAAAATGAACAGGGTTAGAGCTGCTCTTATCTGAAGTGATAGGCTGTTCAAGAGCCAAGGAGCAGTCACCACAAAAGCCACAAATACCCCATTTCTGTAACCTTGATCGTGGTAAGACCAATAGCAACTGGTCAGATGATCTGAGGGATTGAGGGGCATGAGAAACAAAGAGGTCAGACATAAACTGGGGCCAGACCATTTAACTCTTTGAGGGCTGAATATTTTTTCCAAAAAACTCAGTTTTCTGAAAAGCACACAATGCTTTTCAACATAAAACATCTGAAAATGCGATGTGCTGTAGCTGCTGTTGGCGTCTGTTTGGCATCTCTGGCAGCAGTGGCAGCTCGATGGCCAACATTAATGCATGGCGAGCCGGCTACCTCTCTGTCTTTGCACAGCAGTCGCGATGTGACGCACTATGGTTTGTACCTCTTGTCATCATAAGTGGTGGTCCTCCTAGGTGAATGCTGCTGTAGGTGTATCAGCTACACGAACGTGTCAGTACCACGGTCAGCTGGGGGCCGATAGGCTGATGCTGGTACCTCACTTTCATTTTCGATATCCATCTCCAGATCACTTGCATCAAACTCAGAGCCTGAAAAGTCAGAGTGCGATTCAGCGATAATACATAAAATGTCCATGGAGAATTTTGCTTTGTACATTTGCTTTAGTCTCGCCAGATGTTGATGCCATTTTAGAGGCTGTTTGCTCTTCACTACTCACACATGCCCAAGGAATCGAGGTCAAATCAACAAAGCTACGTCATTTTCCTTCAAGCAAAGAGAGTTGAACTAAAATGTAAGGGCGAGTTTTGTTTGTAGTTTACAGCCGATTACCGTCCTCTACCCCTGAATTTCGACAAAAGTCGACATCAGCCCTGAATGAGTTAAACATTTAAAAGTATTCAGGAATATTTTAAAGTCAAGAGTTTGACTGACACCACTGTACAATGAGTTATAATAGTCAAGATGGAATGAAACAAGGGCATGAACAACTTTTTTCAAATCAGCAAGAAAACAAAGAAGATTGATTTTTTTTAACTGGAAAAAGCAGCATCTTACAACAGAGTTTTTCTGCAATTTAGGACTATTGTCGAGGATAACACCCAGACTTTTTGCAGATTTATTGCAATGTTTCACAAATGGGCCTAGTTTAGTGACAGGCATATACTGGAAGCACTGGATGGACTAAACAGCACAATCTCAGTTTTACTTTGATTTAAGTCAAGTAAATTTGATGACTTCCAGCACTTTACATGACCCAGACAAGCCAAAAGAGATGCCAGGGAGTTGTTTCTAAGTGGTAGATACATTTCTGTGTCATCTGCTAAACAGTGCAAAGATACATTATGTTTACAGAAAATACAGCCAAAAGGATGTATCTATACTGTAATGAAAACAGAATTGGATAAAAGTATAGAACCTTGTAGGACCCCATATTTTAGCTGAGTGTGGGAAGATGACAATTCACCCATTCATCACACACACAGTTATACAGGTATAACATGCAATGAAATGAAAAGCTGGCTTAATCCAAAATTTCGCAAACAAAAGCAAACACACTATATAATAATAAAATTAAGGAATAGATAATAAAATTGACTAATTAAATAAAATTAACTAAATGAAATCAGATTAAATTAAGTTAAACTAGATTAAAGTTAAGTTAAAATCTGAAACCTGAAATAGCAGAATGTATAGAGTGACTGTGCAGTAAGTTAAAATAAATGTACAATGAGTTTTAGGTTTGAATGTTTGTTGGCATGTCAGAGTTCAGGATCCTAATGGCCTGAGGGTAAAAGCTCCTCTTGAGTCCCTCAGTCTTTGCTGTTTGCCTGAGTTGAGCAGGCTGAGCAGTCTGTTACCGGGATGGGTAGAGTTCACAATTATTTTATTTGCCTTGCTTCTGCAGCACTTGGTGTAGATATCTTGCAGAGAGGGCATTGCTAAAATTAAGACGCATTCTACTCAACGTATCACTATCTGCATGGCACTGCGATCCTGGACTGAGCAATTCCCAAACCATGATGTGCAGCTCTGTTAAGATGCTCTCTCTGGCGCCAGTGCAAATGTTTTCAAAATAGGTGGAGTGACCTTGAATTTCTGGTTTGGGACTGGCACCAAGTTGGGGTGGTTTTTCCCCCAGTGGCTAGATTGTTACTACAGTTGATGTTCAATTTTGTAAATTATTTTTTGCAGGAAAAATATTGTCTTCATAAGTACTACTAATGAATACTTTGAAATCACTTCATTGTTTTTTTTTCAGTGCATCCTGACCGTTCTACTTGTCTTAATGTCTAGTTATGTAAGATATCAAGCTTTTTATTGATTCCTGCTATTCTTGGCCCTCTAGACCCAAAAAACCCTAATTTTTATGCAATTTTTGGGTCACATTTTTTGCAGTAAAATAGTAAACTAATAGGTGTCTTCAGCAAAAAAAAAACAACCTAATTTCAAAGTTGGGCATGCTACAAAAACCAATCCCTGGGGTTCATCCTATAATTGGATACAAGGGATCAAAGATACTCCTCATTACAAAACTTTGGAAAAAGAAGGATAAGTAATTATAGGCATGTGGGCACTTGTTTTATGCTATTTTGGTTTCTGATAACAAATATATTTTTGATACTTAATTCTATAATGGTGGGCCTAACCCTGTAAGAGCCATTCCCAGAAGGTTAAAAAAAATATCAAATTTTAAAGATAATCATGGGAAGTATTTCTTTAGACTATTTCAAGGTCAGTAATTGTGTATATCTCCCTGTGGACCTCTATCAGAGGGTAAAAAATGACATGTTTCTATTATAATCAACAATATTTAGACTTTAAACATTTAAACTGAAGCACATATTTTAATTTCAAATATTTGATGCAACTGTCCTTATTTACTACTGTATGTACTTCTGTCTCATGACGTAGATCATTACATTTCTGAGGAACATTCTGAATTGGGACTGCCTACACTTATTCAGTTTTTTTGTGAAAAATTCCAAGTTATATGTTTTTTGCGTATGTATTATTTTGTTATCAATACTGAAGTGCCATAGCTAGTACCAGTACTAAAGTCAGAATTTTAGTACTAATCCAGTGCTTTTCAGGTGTAATATTTAAAATTGTCTTCCAAAAAAGCAAGTTTCAAAATCATAAACAAATATTTTTAAACTGAAATCAGAAATGCTAAATAAACACGAAAAATATTAGAAGAAAAATGATGATAGCTTTAAATTCTAAGTGTCCTTTGAAAAGTTTTAAAAATACTTTGCCTATAAATCTGGATATGTTCAAGCAAATACAGTGCAAATGTAAATTGGGAGCTTATGGACATGTGGTTTCCAAGAAGACCATGGGCATGATAATAATCATGTCACATGTATAGCTAAAAATATAAAATATAAACAAAAAAGTAAAAAATCATAAAAATACAATAAAATTTATAATGTTACACTGAAGGCACGTTGCTTAACTGACTACCTTCCACTCACAGCTACTCTTTTCCACTCCTTTTTTCATGTGGAACCCTGCACAGAGTGCCTATTTTTAATTAGAAGACAGGCCAAGGCAGAACAGAGAGTGGTGGTAAATAGGAAGAAATCCATGCAAGGACCAGTAGATTAAGGCAAGAATTTTTAAATGAATTGGAAGACACTGGAAATAACACAGTAAAAGAGTAATGTGGGTGAAGCAAGGAACAAAGTATATAGTATATATTCAAGAATATGAGCTAAATAAAATAGACTAACCAGAATTACTATGTGTTTAGTATATAATTTATTTATGGAGGTACTCTTGAATGGCCAGTAATAATTGTTTAATGTGCCAAATTCTATACATGGCCCACTGACTGACCATGTATGGAGGAGTAGTAGAAACCTATATGCACGGCTTTTGGAGTGTATAAGAAAATTAACATAGTTTATTTTATTTTTTCTACTTCAATTCCTTTACATTCTTTGGTTATGTAACTGTTCAAATTTGATCAAGTCTGTCAGTGTTACATTTTCATTTTATGTGTCACTTTATCCACAATGCTGTAGATATTCTTGTCTTGAATTTCATCGTTTTTGTCTTATTTTTGTGAAGAAGAAGGAATTTTATGTTTTTCATTACTTAGTAAATCCCAAAGGCAGCAAAACATAATGGTACTGAGGTGATAAAGGAAGACATTTATGAATTTCCCCTTGGGATTAATAAAGTATCTATCTATCTATCTATCTATGATACATTTTATTACCTGGAATGTTAAAGAATGAAATCACACTTTTGAAAGAAAAAGACTCTTCTCACACTTACAACTTTTAATGTAGAAGCTGCTTTTATTGAAGACACACATTTGTGGCATTTAGATCATTTTCATACATGTACTGTATATCTTGGTTGGGGCAGCCTTTTCAGTTGATATTTAACAGGAGAGCTACAGTAGTAGCAATATTGATTAACAAGTTAGTTCAATTTATTTCATCATAGATGCTTACTACACTCAATGATTATTACACTATTGAGCCTGTCTGTCTCTGCTCTTTTAACAAATATGTTAATCCCAAGTGGGATAACAACTTTTCCAAAAAAGCATCTTCTTGATAATCTCTCAATTGAGTTTTTTAAAGTAGAACAATATAACCATAAATTATAACTATACCCGTTAAATAAATAATATTGTTATCCCTTTTCCCCTTTTTTAATATTACTATTTTTGCCTAACTTAGGATAATACAGCACATACTACTGAGTTGCAGAGAGTCTTTCCAAATGTGCAAAATTTTGATTCAGGCTAACGTGTAATAAAGGCAACTGCATTAAAAGGATCATTGAGGATAATTCAGACACTGGGTTTCAAAAAATTTGTATGTGAGCCTATTACTTTATATACATACCATGTACTCATTACTTAGTAGCATAGATATGCACAAATAAAAGATGATGATTTAGTTTAGTATCATAAAAAAATAATTGTTAATATATGATATTTCAGTAACCTAAGATTTGAGACACATTATACTATTAAAATGGCATTGGATTGCTAAAGATTCAACATCAAGCAATAAGAAAGGTACAAACATTCCAACCAGATGCAAACATCTATGCTTCACAGCAAGACTTCAAAATGCACAGTTGTAGGAAAAACTGTAACAGCGGTTTGTGTATGTTGTGAAAACCAGAATGACTAACTGCACACTGATTATCAACAAAATGGTTCAGGTTCTAATTTACTGTCTTGAGTGCATAGTACAATAAAATTATTAGTAGCATATCTTCATTTGACTAGTGACAGTAGCATCATGTCATTAGCTACAGTATGTCTTGGGCAAAAAAGTTTGCATTTGAATTGTTTGATGTGGGCTTGAAACTGATTGGCAATTTAGTTTGTATAAGTTACTCATATGTTTCCATTATTTTGTACTCTCTAAAATCAGATAAGACAGAGCTAGTTTATCTAAAAATAAATGAATCACGGCTTAACTCAAGCTACAGAGGCATGATGTTTATCCGCCTCATCTTGGTATCATATATGAATTGTGCATTAATGGAATGTAACAAATTATAGTTAACAAAAGCAGCTTCATTCTCCCAAGATGCCCTTATTACAATATGAGCACAGTATCGTTATTCCAATACATTAGGAGAACCAGACACAATAAGATGCCCTTATTACAATATGAGCACAGTATCATTATTCAAATACATTAGGAGAACTAGACACTGCTGCAAATTGACATTTTATGTTTGCAAAAATACATCATTTTTAATGTATGTGCACCAACACCACATGAAAACTGAATGTAGTGCCTCTACAGTCTGGTAAAGGCTTCTAGCACAGCGGGTATGATGGAGTGAAACCTGGTTGAGATATTCCCAACCACTAGTTCCCTAAGAAGTGACAACAGGTAACCAATATAAACTGACAAAAAAACAAAAAACTTCTTCAGTGAAAATGCACAGCGTTGGCCATCTTAAATGGGAAATTCAGTCTTTACATCATATTCAGTACTTTTGAAGTTTAATATGTTTCCATGCTAATACTCATTATAATAATGGCACAATGACATGATCATATCACAGAGCCATTATTATAAAATATTCTAATAATATAATAATTTGAGCGAATCATCATTCAGCTAGTTTGGTTGCATTTCCCTGCTTTATCAAAGGTGTCCTCATTTCCCAGATTCTACGTTGTGTACGCATGGGTCAGAGTTGGCGTAAATATATACAAGTTTTTGCATTTATAAATACCAGCTGTTGTGGGGGAAGATGCATACACACGTTTCAAACTTCTTTTTGCACATACAGGGTGGGAGCATGCGCTAATTACAGCGTGTTGCCACACCCACTACACAACAAACCACCCAGATTGGGATCCGAATGCAGCCATGCAATGGGTGACACCTCAGCACCACACTGAACAGTGTGAGGTTTTTTGAAGTGACTGGAGTGCCAGTCCTGCCAGCAACTTCCAGGTTTTCCCTGCAGGTTGGAGGACCTGCTTGCAGGGCTGGATGCAGATTAACGTTATACCCAGGATAGTAATTGCATGTTAAGGGCCTTGCTCAAGGGACCAATGGGTAGGATGACATACAAGCTTTATAAATGTGGCCCCTGTTGAGCTACAACCAAAACTGTTCTGATTGGTCCACTATTCATTTATTACAGTTTAGGAGAATCAACTGGGTAGAAAAGTATGTTTTTCCAAATTTTATACATATTCTTCAATATATTCCTGTTTAAAAAGAAAATAATATTTTAGGACTAACTACAAAGCTATACATCAAACTCTTTGAATAAAAAATTGCCCAATATAAGGAAATTGATGTTTCAGAGATCTAACACATTGGTTTACTTACTGCTTTCTTAATAGGAAAAAAATGTGACTCTGGCATATACAAGGGGGTACCCAAAAATAACCAGAATCTGCACCTGGTGTGCAATCTAGACTTAGTTGCAAATTTCACCGCTAGGTGTGGCATACTTACAAAATTCGGTGGCAGTCAAGTGGCGTTTCTCTGTTTTGTTCGTACCACATTCCGTGTCAGTTTTTCTTGGTGCTTATTAAACGTGTTCTGCAATTTTTGTGATGGGTGATCATAAAGAACAGCGAGTCTGCGTTAAATTTTGTTTTCTCTTAGGGAAAACAGCTGCTGAAACTGTAATGATGCTTGAAACTGCTTTTATAGAGGAAGCTTTAAGTAAAACACAGCTCTTTGAGTGGTTTTTGTGTTTCAAATGAGGGGAAATGTCACCAAACAAGATCTGGCCGACCTTCCACAATTAGGAATGACGAAAATCTTGAAAAGTCTGCAGTGCAATTTACAAAGATCGCTGTCAGACTATTGGAGAGATTTCTGAATTGACTTGTGTGTCTTGGAGTTCTTGCCATTTTCCCTATTCGCTGATCTTACTCCGTGCAATTTTTCTTGTTCCTGCATACGAAAAAAGAACTCATAGGAAAGCATTTTTGTATTGTGGAGGAAGTCAAAGAAAAATTGCTGCAGGCATTGGACAGTGTTTCTTTTCAGCAATTCCAAAAATGTTTCCAACAGTGGGAAAACTGTTGGGACAAGTGCATTTATTCACATGGAGAGTACTTTGAGGGACACTAAAGTTTCAGTAAGTAAAAATTATTAAAACCATTTTTTTTCAATTCCAGTTATTTTTTGGGTACCCCCTTGTATAATATCTCTGTTAACTTTTATCTACATGGGGTTGTTATAGAAAGGAAAAGTTTTATTTCCTATTCTCTGGATGTTATTGTAAGAGCCATTTTCCTTGTTCTACAAGATTCATGAATGTTTATTAGATGACAATGCATAAACTATGGAAGGTTCCTATAACCCCCGTGAATAGAATCGTTTTGGTATGTTCTTGCCATTTCTAATAGCTTGGAGTAAACATCACTGTTCAGTTAGTTAGTGTCAGCCTTGTCTTGTATAAGGTGTGGAGGCATACGGTTTTTAACCGGGACTGCACGTTATTGTGCCTAGGCACTTGCCTATGTGCCAACCGGCTTAACACTAGAATTACCAGAGCCTACGAAAAAACTCGTAAATCCGTCCCACCTTAAATCGCGTCTTAAATGCGTTTGCACCTCTCCGCCAGAGTCTTTTGTCGTCTAAATGTGCTGATAAACACAAGCTACTAGCAGCCAGCTATTCCATCCCCCACCGACTTAGAACGAACTTCTTCTAGCTCATGCCTTGCCTTGATTTGATTACAGTATCTGGGATTGAAGTGGAGTTTTAGAGTGGAAATAATATAGCGTTATTTGGAATACACGCATTTCATGTGTGTTCCGTTTCTATAGTAGTCTGTGCAAACACATTTTTAAAACAGAAACGTTTTTCATATTCTAATAGTAAATGACAAAATGTAGGCATAAACTATATAACGTATGAAGCCTGAAGTCCATATATCAAAGAAACACTTTCACAAAAGGTACAAATAAGAGAACACGTGCGCTTTTATTCAAAAATATAACTGCACCAAAAAAAAAAAGCCGCGTTAGCATGCCACATTGACACTCGTATTACAGCCGCCGCGGTGGTGTAATGGTATCAGCCCCTGACTGGGAATCAGAGGGTGGCGAGTTTGATCCCGCACGGCTCCACTTCGAGAAGTGAACTGCTCTTATTCTTACAATTTTAGAATAACAACATAAATTTGATTTCAATCTGTAACAGCCGGTGTAACTTATGATACTGGTAAAGGTTAGGTTTTTTTTTTTTTTTTTAATTCACTTTTCATTCTCGCAGTCGCATTCAGAATCAATCCATACAACCCCATCTGACATAAAGATGCGCTATAGGTCTGCAGTGTACCACGATGCATACTACCGCCCCCACCCCCAAAAGGGTTCTGACACACAAACGCTGGCGAAGCTGCCTTCTTCGTA
This sequence comes from Erpetoichthys calabaricus, assembly GCF_900747795.2. Lineage (NCBI taxonomy): Eukaryota > Metazoa > Chordata > Cladistia > Polypteriformes > Polypteridae > Erpetoichthys > Erpetoichthys calabaricus. The sequence continues at coordinate 88,464,495 of NC_041400.2, read as the reverse complement.
TCTCACCGTCACTTGAAATCAGCAGTTCTTAGCATTGCACCACGCAAGCTGTCGTATCAACCACCAACTGTAACTTGCCTTCTTTATTCTTCGGTTATAGTCTTGAATAAAAGTGCACTTTTATTTATGTGAAAACAGCTGTGTCAGATGGGGTTGTATGGATTGATTCTGAATGCGACTGCGAGAATGAAAAGTGAATTAAAAAAAAAAAAAAAGCTAACCTTTACCAGTATCATAAGTTACACCGGCTGTTACAGACTGAAATCAAATTTATGTTGTTATTCTAAAATTGTAAGAATAAGAGCGGTTCACTTCTCGAAGTGGAGCCGTGCAGGATCGAACTCGCCACCATCTGATTCCCAGTCAGGAGCTGATACCATTACGCCACTGCAGCAGTTGTAGAAAGAGTGTCAATGTGGCATGCTAACGCGGCTTTTTTTTTTTGGTGCAGTTATATTTTTGAATAAAAGTGCACGTGTTCTCTTATTTGTACCTTTTGTGAAAGTGTTTCTTTGATATATGGACTTCAGGCTTCATACGTTATATAGTTTATGCCTACATTTTGTCATTTACTATTAGAATATGAAAAACGTTTCTGTTTTAAAAATGTGTTTGCACAGACTACTATAGAAACGGAACACACATGAAATGTGTGAATTCCAAATAACGCTATATTATTTCCACTCTAAAACTCCACTTCAATCCCAGATACTGTAATCAAATCAAGGCAAGGCATGAGCTAGAAGAAGTTCGTTCTAAGTCGGTGGGGGGAATGGAATAGCTGGCTGCTAGTAGCTTGTGTTTATCAGCACATTTAGACGACAAAAAACTCTGGCGGAGAGGTGCAAACGCATTTAAGACGCGATTTGAGGTGGGACGGATTTACGAGTTTTTTCGTAGGCTCTGGTAATTCTAGTGTTAAGAGCCTTTAAGAAAATAAGAACCTTTAAGTAGGAAAGAAGAAATTATTTTGAACCTGATGCGGGCAGTCACAAGGAGCCAGTGCAGGTTCTGCAGCAGAGGTGTAGTGTGTGAGAATTTGGGAACATTAAAAATGAGTCTTGCAGCTGCATTCTGGATCAATTGAAGTGGTCGTGTTGCCTTTAGTGAAAGTCCAGACATCAGAGAGTTGCAGTAGTCGAGCTTAGAGATGACCAAGGTCTGGACGAGAAGCTGAGTAGCCTCTGTAGTGAGAAAGGGGCGGATTCTCCTGATGTTGTAAAGAAGATATCTGCAGGACCTGGAGAGGTTGCTGATGTGTGGAGAAAAAGACAATTCTTCATCTAGAGTGACACCAAGACTTCTTGCTGTTTTTGAGGGGACGATAACCGAGTTGTCAAAAGAGATTGCAAGGTCAAGATTCGGAGATGAGTTGCCTTTGATGTACAAGAGTTCAGTCTTGCTGGGATTCAACTTGAGGTGGTGGGATGTCATCCAAGAGGAGATATCAGCAAGGCAGTTTGAGATGCGGGTTGAGACCTGCTGGTCATCTGGTGGAATCCACCATGGAGTTTTTTTTAGTTTCCTATTAATTCCAAATTTAGGTATGTATCTGTCCTGCATTACATGTAAAACATTTTCAAACCTGTTCCACTGCTCCTCGACTGTCTCCACACTTAAAAGCTTATCCCAGTGTATCCTACTTAGACTTTGTCGCATCTGCTCAAAATTAGCCCTACCAAAGTTCAACTTAACAATTTTAGTCTTTGCATCTGCACTCTTACAAAATACTGAGAATTGTATTACATTAAGGTCACTTGACCCTAGTGGTTAAATCACCTCTACACCCTCAATTCTATCCTGATTTTTACAAAATACTAAATCCAGACAGGCTTCACCCCGTGTTGGTGCTTTAACATGCTGTGTTAAAAAACAGTCATTGATTACTTCTAAAAACTCCTGCTCTTGTACTCCGCCATCTGTAAGGTTATCCCAGTTAATATTTGGATAATTAAAGTCCCCCATGACTATAATATCTCCCTGTAAACTTGCCTTTTTGATATTACTAAAAAGATGTGTGTTGAAATTACTGTCTGAATTGGGTGGTCTATAACACACTCCTAAAATAAGACCTCTTTCCCTAATATTTTCCAGGCGAAGCCACATGTCCTCACTACGATGGGGCTCATCATCCAACTGAAGAAGACTTACATTTAAATCCTGCTTGGCATAAACAGCAACCCCACTTCCTTTTCTGTTCTGTCTATCCTTCCTAAAAAATGTGTATCCCTCTATGTTACACTCATCCCCATCTTTGTTATTTAGCCAGGTTTCCGTTATTGCTATAATATCATAATTATGCTCTGCTACATATAACTCCAACTCACTTACCTTATTTTTGATACTTCTAGCATTAAGGCAAGCTATTTTTAATGTATTACTCCTTCTACATTTAAATGTTTGCTTAGAATTTACATTACTATGCATTCTTGTTTCTACACCATTGTTTGTTCTTCCATGTATAGATCTAAACCTGGCCTGTCCTAAACCCCCTGCCCCCATTCCCTAGTATAAACAATCCTCGACTAGCCTACACATACGCCTCCCCAATACATTGGTGCCCCTCCAGTTCAGATGTAACCCGTCACGGTGGAACAGGTCCCATCTGTTCCAAAAGGAGTCCCAATGCCCCATAAACCTATACCCTTCTACCCTGCACCAAGATTTGAGCCACGCGTTAAGCCTTCTAATCTCAATCTTACCTGGACTGGCGCGTGGCACAGGCAGAACTTCGGAGAAGACTACCTTGTCAGTTCTGCTCCTCAGCTTAGCACCTAACTCTTTGAATTTGGATCGCAGAACTGACAGACTACCCTTATGTATGTCATTTGTTCCAACATGGACAAAGACAACTGGATCCACCCCCGCTCTGGCCAAGAGCCTATCCACCCTTCCAGGGAGGTCCCCCACCTGTGCTCCCGGAAGGCAACACACTGTGCGAGACTCTCTCTCTCTGGAGCACACCTGTGCTTCAATCCCCCTAATGATTGAGTCCCCAACTATCACTACCACTCTCTTTTTGGGAACTGGTTTTGAGGTGGCCCGTTGGGGCTCCTCATCCCTGCCTACCACCTCAGAATTATCAGAGACACCGTCCAGCTCCGCAAGGACATGATAACGGTTTGCCACTTCTAATTCTGGGGTTGATGCCCCCGGATAGTGTGCACCCTTTGCCTTACGCCTTGTGACCGTGACCCACCTGTTTCTACCTGTCTGGTCTGAAATCTCCTCCCGCGCCACCTTGGGGGTGCACACTATCTCTCTAAAGGACACCTGGGCCAAGTCTGCCAATTCTCTATTACAACGCAGGTCAGCCAACTCCTCCTCCAGTTCAGCGACCCTGAACTCGAGGTGCTGGATCAGCTGACATCTCTTGCAGATGTAGCCCTCATAGACAACTGGCTCTTCCAAAGCATCGTCTAAAAAGTCCAACATCCAACAGGACTTGCATTGCACGGGCCTCATTATTAAAATTTGATTTGGGATTAGTAAACTGCCTTAAGTTTTTTTTTTTTTAAATTAAATTTCTCCTTCTTTCGGCTGCTCCTTAACTTAAATGGTATAACTAAGATCTGCTACAGATATTTTACACCTTTTCCCCGTAAGCTCCTGTACTGTTTTTCCCTCTCAGCTGCCTGCTATTTGTCTTTCTATGAGGTTAACTTTGCTTTTCTCTGTCTCTTCTCCTACCTTTGCACTCCTCTTTCTTATAAGCTCTCTACTCGCACTGTTTGTATTCCCCCGTATTAATGAAACCTTACGCTGTCGACCACTTACTGTTCTACCTCTGGACCGCTAAGGACTGTTTAATCTAAAATAAACAAAATAAATAAAACTTTACTACCTTGTTTGCTCCTACAGCCGCTTGTGCCTGATCGGCGCCTTAACGCTGGCCACTTACCTGCGCACTGCTGAGCCTTTTACTGCTTTGAAGTCAGCCGCGGCCTTTTTTTCTTTTCCTTTTCCTTTAAACTAAGGAATCGCTGTTACGACGACGCGGTTATTTGCTTACAAATGCCGATATCAGTTACTGCTGCTTTCTACCCTACCTCCTCGATGCTAATTCCAATACAGATAACAAGAACAAAAACAAAAACAGGTACAAGTAACTTTTTGAAGCGCACCTCCAAACACCCAGCTACTTTTGCTTTTGTGCGGGCGAAAAAAAACCCTTCTAAAGGGAAAAAAGCTTTAAAAATTCCCACACAGTTCCTTAGCGCCAACCAAAACCCAAGTTTTAAGAGCAAAATGTATTTTTTTATTGAAATCTCACACCACAGAACAGACCAAAAACTCTCAACAGCCTCTAGCGTTTGCAAAGGACACGTCAGCACAAAGCACACGTCAGCCACCAATACAATGTGGCGGTGATACAATGGGAAACAAATACAGTTTGCTTGATCAGCTGCTGGGTTGCTGCTGCTGACATGCCGTGTGATCTGCATCTGTGAACATTTAAAAGCCTGTACAGCAGCTATCTTTGTCATCTACTCTTTGTCTTTTATTTCCGGCCCTGGGCGTGGTTAAATGTCCAGGCACAAAGTCTCATCTTGCAGGACGTGAGTTCTTGATATTTTAGTTTATAACTTAAAAATGGAATAAGAATCTGAAAATCTAACAACATCACATTAAAGTTTGATAAATTCTGAAAAGAATGATACAAACATACATATGTAGGTTTTAAAATAAGCCCAATTTAAACCCAACAAAAAATATGACATAAAAAGTCACATAAAATCGTTGCACAAAATCGTTGCACTTTTAGGCTTTGGATTTTATATAGAGAGAGAGAGTAGATAACCTTCTTGACATCCCACCATGGTATTTCAAAAGGATCTGGACTGATTTGGTCATTTCACAAATTCAGTTATTGCTTTTACTACAATACACTAAAATGTAATAAAAGTGTTTTAATGTCTCTTTCTTGCTATGGAATGGTAGCTACTGCTGTCTGCTGAGTATACTAACATACCAAAGGAAAAAAGTAATTCATATCATTTGCAGCTTTTGTAAGGTTGAAAGCAACACTACTGTGAAGACCCCACACAATGAGCTAAGGAGGGTCCTGTATCAGATTTTAAGTGAATAATTACTATTATTTGATATTTATTACTTTAGTATTGGTATGTTTAGTGTTACAGATTGGGGAGCTGCTATATAGTATTTTGTCTGTTCGGTGTCTTCCACTAAGCCACTTTTACAATTATCATAAATAGCTACACTAGTTTAGTAAATGTAAATAATTAAATATCCATCCATCCATTTTCCAAACCGCTGAATCCAAACACAGGGTCATGGGGGTCTGCTGGAGCCAATCCCAGCCAACATAGGGAACAAGGCAGGAACCAATCCCGGGCAGGGTGCCAACCCACCGCAGGACACACACAAACACACCCACACACCAAGTACACACTAGGGCCAATTTAGAATTGCCAGTCCACCTAACCTGCATGTCTTTGGACTGTGAGAGGAAACCGCAGCGCCCGGAGGAAACCCACGCAGACACGGGGAGAACATGCAAACTGCATGCAGGGAGAACCTGGGAAGCAAACCTGGGTCTCCTAACTGCGAGGCAGCGGTGCTACCACTGCACCACCATGCTGCCATAATTAAATATATTTTCAAAATTTAAAACTTAAATCTTAGTTGTTGCTTGAATCAAATGAAGTTTCCCAACATTCTCAGAATTTTCTGACATTCAAACTTCTTAAAATAAAAGTGATATTTCTCTTTTTTGTCTACATTCTATTGACAATGTCTCACATATAAGAATAGCTTAGTCTATTATAATACAGGCACTTTCAGTTGGGTTAAAGGTTGTATGAATTCCTGTCATCTATCTAGTTTAAAAAAATATTTTGCCATTGCTTTGAAAGCAATATCAAGACAAGATTTCTGAGGTCTTTCATACTGACATCTAAAGTAGACTTGAAGTAGACTTGAAAGGTGTTTTTTTGTGAATAAGAAAATACTGTATTACAAATGAAGCAACAATATTTTATATTCAGTACAGTTGCTGTATTACTATAAAGACTTAACTAAACATAATGAAAGCATATTCATTTCCTTTGTATTTAGGTATATACAATATTACAACAACTCCTGTAGATAATTTGCATAGAAATGTTAAAATAGCATTTGGAAGAGGTTACAGTTATATACGAAATGTGTGTCAAATATAATAACTTGTTTTGTAATAGAAGGGTTCCAATGGTGAGTCTATCCTCACCTTCGAACTTTCTATTTATTCCAAAGTATCTACAAATCTTTGACTCTTGTTGTATTAATTCACACTTACCCTCCTCTAGCAGAGATGCATCTGCTGTCTGCAGCTCCAATTGTGGTGACTGTCAGGATGAACTTGAGTTGACTGTGTCTATGGTTAAACACTTATTCATGTCTGTGATGGTGCAGGTTGGCTCCACTCTCCTAAAACCATAATGGGTGCCTCTTGAACCTGCATCCATCAATAATCATAACTGAATATTGGGCCATGGAAAGTGAGGACACATACAACAACTGCAATGGATAGGTGTTAAAGTGCAAGAGTTTTAAATCCATAAAAGCTTTTAAAAGAACAATTCTCAGAAAAACAAAACAGTGCATCTTCCCATATTCAATAATTAATTAATCTAATAAATATATCCCATGCCCATGGTGAAGTTTAAAAACCAAATAAATAATTTATAAATAAGTTAAAAACCCAAGGTGAAATAAAGTCAGGATCTACATTTTTGTAAAAATCCCCAGATGCAAGGCATTTGTGTTGCACCTCTTCCTTTGCTCTGCTGCAGCAACCATCCTTCTGCCCATTGCCGTCTTGCCTTTCTTGCCCTGCTTTATCTCCACCTGCTCCATTTTTTTTCTCTCCTTCAGCCCAGCACTTCTCTGTCTTCTCTTACCTACTCACTCTTCCAGGTCTCGCAGTCAGCCGAGCCGTTGGCAACAGGGATACCACTCAGACACGCCTTAGCCACAACTGCCTCAGTCGGTGCATCTGCCATGACTGCCCAAGTTGTCTTCTCCAGTCTTCTTCTCACAACAAATTGCCACCAGAAATCTCTAGGAAGACCTCCAGTAGTTCCTCACTCTCCCATTACTGTTCAGCGGGAACTCATCCGTTTTAAGAAGGTTGATCATGCATTCTTCCATGGGATTCCTGACCGCTTGCCTCCCCTCCTTCATATGGGCTGAACAAGTATTAACTTCACCTACTTTTTCAAACTCTCTCTTTTCCATTTTTTCAGATCTCCCATTTGACTCCCCCTTATATGCCTCAGTGGGTGCAATGACTCTAACGCATTCCGCATGAAGTCAATGACACAATCAAGGCAGACCACACTCTAACATGTGTGGGTGCGCCCCATCTTGATCAGCCCACCAACTTAGTATAGCTGTGTGTGAGTCCACACACTGCCAGAGATCGAGCCAGCCACTTATTTATTTATTCATTTTAATGACTACTTGCTGCTTAGCCACAGACCCATTTTACAGCATCTTCTCTTATCTCAAGACCCCAGGCAATTTATTTGAAATAGTTCAAAAGGGGAAGCAGAGAAGCAGGTTCCAAACTTTGTTCTCCAATAGAGAATAACTTCTTCTAAAATAAGGTTCTTAATTTACCAAAAATCAAACCAAACCAAATGAATGTGGCAATTCAGAACAGTACAACCTGGAAGGAGAGTAGTTGTTCTTGTTGGAGGTCTAAGCACCCAGTGTGCATAGTTATCAAGTGGCTTTTTCAAGATTGTGTTGCACTTAAAAGCTAACAGATATTTGATCCAGAATGGTCTCTGGATGGATAGTGGTGAAAGGTAAGAGATAAGTAACTGCTGGCAAGCCCTATACTTATGCTGGCCTAGCTCGTCCTTACTTTAACTCCTTGGACACAAGGGGTGTTATAGTTTAGGAGACAACTTCCTTCCTGTGTTCTAGTCATGCCTCTGAACCAGTGCTGGCTAGGCAAAGCCTGTTATGAAACCTTCTACCAATCAGTATTCCTCTCATGGTTGTCTGCTAGTTTAGTTTAGTCCTCTTTTAACTGGCTCTCACCTGTTTTACAGTGATAAGAGCAAGCAGCAAAGTTCTTATTGTTGCAAATTACAGTGGAAAGAGAAAGATAGATTGGGACCCAAGTGCAGCAGATGACACCTCAGCAACACACTGAAACAGTGTGATATTTTTTATAGTGAAAAGTTTTCTTTTAAACACTAAAGTTTTATTATAGTACATAATTTATAACTATAAGAATACCAATAAATTATTTTATTATATTTTTTTGTATTTATTAATAATAATTTCAATATGAAAGTAAACACATCAATAATTGTCAGTTAGGCAGGTATATCAGAACTAGTGTGTGACTAAAAGCTTTTCTCTATATTATATCTCTAGGTTTTTTTTTTGTTTTGTTTTGTTTTGTTTCATTCTTTAACTTACGCTGTGGCCAAAAGTTTTGAGAATAACACAAGTATTGGTTTTCACAATTTTGCTGCTTCAGTGTTTTTAGATCTTTTTTGTCAGATATTTCTATGGTATATTGAAGTGTAAATACAAGCATTTTATAAGTTTCAAAGACTTTTATTGACAATTAGATTAAGTTTATGCAAAGTCAGTATTTGCAGTGTTGGGCCTTCTTTTTCAAGACCTCTGTAGTCTGGGTCAAATCCTGACTGATGGCAGCCCATTCTTGCATAACCAGTGCTTGGAGTTTGTCAGAATTATTGGGTTTTTCTTTGTCTACCTGCCTCTTGAGGATTGGCCACAAGTTCTCAATGGGATTAAGGTCTGGAGAGTTTCCTAACGATGGACCCAAAATTTAGATGGTTTGTTCCCCGAGCCACTTAGTTATCACTTTTGTCTTATGGCACGGTGCTCCATCATGCTGGAAAAGGCATTGTTCCTCACCAAACTGTGCTTGGATTGTTGGGAGAAGTGGCTCTACAGAGGATGTTAACAAAAGAATACATTAATTTGATATAAAGAAAATGAAAGAGAACTGGATTTGTCTACTCAAATTGGTTGAGTACCATCCTAAAAATATTTTGGAATCTAGGTTGATGGTCAGTTCAGATTTTTTGATTGTGCCTAGCTTTATAATGGTTAACCTAGGTAGTTAATGAAATAAATGGTTAGAAGCAAAAAAGACAAAATGATATTTAAAAAAATCAACAAATCATTTCACAATAAGCCAAAATGGACTAAAACATACATCAAGATAGTTACCTTATTAATCTGGGTATAAACCAATCTGAACTGTGCAGGTACAACTTTTTAAACTTTTCAATCTGTAGCTGCCCATTGTGGCATAGACTTAGCTTAGCAGTGAAGCTTGTAGCTTTGTGGTAGAATTGATGAAATTGCAGCCAGAACTGATTTTCTTGAGCGTATGGAGTCTTCTGCGAAGAGTAGTGAGCCTTTTCTGGCTTTTCCAGGCTTGGAATTCATCACCCTACACTAAGAATATTTTTTTAAATATTTTATTTTTTATTTTATATGGTGTTGGTCTATATAGGAGGCCACACTCACAAGGCATCTGCGGGTCCTTTGAGCTGTTTTTGCGATGACAACAGCACAGAGGTCTTTCTAGTTGCCTTATACACTGAGATGTTGATTGAGAGTCAGAATTCATGGAGTCTTTTGTTCCATTCTGTGTTCATCCACACATGAAACAATTGCAGTTCTTGGTACTGTTTGCCCTCTCCATCGCGCTTGTGTGGGGATATAGGATGTTGTTTGTTGTTGCTTAGAGTTCCTGATTGAGTTTTTGTGTAAACTGAGGATTCCTACTATTTATGTAGTGACCCTTCAGCATGTGAAGATTTCTTTGTGCAGGATGGAATATTTTCACAACACCTTAACTTCAGGTATAAATCTGCTTTTGGGTACTTGGTCTGCTTTATTCTCACTTTGGATTCAGGAGAGGCTCAAGAACACCCCTTTTTTCCACATCAGTAACAGTATGGGTATACAGACAGTGGATGTCTCATTTTACTAGTTCATTGAAATTTTGTGAGTAGCCAGTAAAAGAATAATTTGGTAGCAGTTGGCATTGTTAATCAAACATATCGATGAAGCTCATTAGCAAATAATTAACATACTGCAAGCAGTAGAAAGTCTGCTGTTTTGGGAGAGGAATATTATTTCTTTTAACAAAGTGTAATAGATCTTAAGTATCACTGTGCATTTAATCATGAGTATTTACTAAAGGAAGTCATTTTTATGCTATCACATTTTTATTGACTGTGATAATAATCTATAGTCAATAAACAGAAACTCAAATTGAATATCAATAGTTATTAATAAGGTTATGATCTGTATTGTAGAATATTGCAGTTGTTGTCATTAATTCTTAATAGCTCCAGGTGTTTTAATAATCAGCAAAACATTGTGTAGATAAGAACAACTGAAACTGGCAATATCACCATATACAGTATATGTAAAAATACTGGGCATCGGCTGTGTTTGTATTATGTATAATCTCTGCAGTGTACGCTACTGTAAAACTCTCTTTCCAACTCCACATTGGTTATATTAAAAAAAGCTTGTTTGGTGGACATTATGGTTTAGGATTAATGTATTTGTCATGGCTAATAATTGAATTTAATTGTGAAACGTACACAGCTGTGATTTGCTGTTATTTTTGAATAACAAAGTGTCAATTATTGTAGTTTAAATCTTGTTGGCCACAAGAAAAACTGTTTTTGTGATTGTTATGCTAAATGCAAATTAAACAGAGGGCAGAGGCTTCCTGCGGTTCATCACAATTATAAATACTCTCAATGGTATTAGAATAAGTATTAGCTACAATTGTGTCACTGAATGAAGAAGACAAAGGAAAGAGAAGGATGAGGAACATTTTAATACAGAAAAAGGGGAAAACTATAGTAATAGGCAAAATAAGAACCACATAAGCATGCTACACTGCAAAAAATGCATATGAAAAAACTAGACAAAACAAATCTTTAAATGGGAGTTGTTTTTCTTTTATTTAGAAAAAAAAACTATCAGTGGGGTAAGCAAAAGTTAGTTGACAAGATTTCTTAAAGTAAGCTAAATAATTCAAATTATTTGATAATTCAATCATTCTTACAGTAAGGAAAACAAGATTTAATGTCATGGTACTTTTCACTTGCTTATATTTCATTTTTTGCAATGTAATTTAATAAAAAGAATGAAAGAAATAATAGTAGCAGTTTACACTTCTAAAGGTGGAGGTAACATGCTTGTAACATCAGTAATGCTGTAGCCAAAGTGTTTTACAACAACAACAACAACATTTATTTATATAGCACATTTTCATACAAAAAATGTAGCTCAAAGTGCTTTACATAATGAAGAAAAGAAAAATAAAAGACAAAGTAAGAATTAAAATAAGACAACATTAATTAACATAAAATAAGAGTAAGGTCCAATGGCCAGGGAGGACAGAAAAAAAAAAAAAACTCCAGACAGCTGGAGAAAAAAATAAAATCTGCAGGGGTTCCAGACCATGAGACCACCCAGTCCCCTCTGGGCATTCTACCTCACATAAATGAAACAGTCCTCTTTGTATTTAGGGTTCTCACGCAAGGACTTGATGATGATGGTCATGCAGACTTCTGGCTTTTAATCCATCAATGTTGGAACATCATGATGCTTTGAGTAGATGGTGGTAGCGCAGGCCGCTACCACAAAGAAACTGGAAAAAGAAACAGAAGAGAGAGTAGGGGTTAGTACGGATTTTAGAGCCACCATGAATAGTTATTATAATGAATTGAATATACAGAGTATCAGGATTAAGTGAAGTTATGAGAAGGTCATGCTAAAATAATGTGTTTTCAGCAGTTTTTTAAAGTGCTCCACTGTATTAGCCTGGTGAATTCCTATTGGCAGGCTATTCCAGATTTTAGGTGCATAACAGCAGAAGGCCGCCTCACCACTTCTTTTAAGTTTTGCTCTTGGAATTCTAAGGAGACACTCATTTGAGGATCTAAGGTTACAATTTGGAATATAGGGTGTAAGACATTCCGATATATAAGATGGAGCAAGATTATTTAAGGCTTTATAAACCATAAGCAGTATTTTAAAGTCAATTCTGAATGACATAGGTAACCAGTGTAATGACATCAAAACTCGAGAAATATGCTCGGATTTTCTTTTCCTAGTTAGGATTCTAGCAGGTGCATTCTGCACTAGTTGCAAATGATTTATGTCTTTTTTGGGTAGTCCTGAGAGGAGTTCGTTACAGTAATCTAGTCGACTGAAAACAAAAGCATGAACTAATTTATCAGCATCTTTCAGTGATATAAGAGGTCTAACTTTTGCTATGTTTCTTAAGTGAAAAAATGCTGTCCTAGTGGTCTGATGAATATGCGATTTAAAATTCAGGTTACAGTCAACAATTACCCCTAAGTTTTTTACCTCTGTCTTGACTTTTAATCCTAATGCATCGAGTTTATTTCTGATAACCTCATTGTATCCATTATTGCCAATCACTAAAATTTCAGTTTTCTCTTTATTTAGCTTGAGAAAATTACTATTCATTCATTCAGAAATACAAGTAAGACATTGTATTAGTGAATCAAGAGAATCAGGGACATCAGGTGCTATTGATAAATACAGCTGTGTGTCATCAGCATAGCTGTGGTAGCTCACGTTGTGCCCTGAGATAATCTGACCTAAAGGAAGCATGTAGATTGAGAAGAGTAGCGGACCCAGGATAGAGCCTTGTGGAACACCATATAGGATATCATGTGTCTTTGAGTTGTAATTACCACAACTAACAAAGAATTTTCTCCCTGCCAGGTAGGATTCAAACCAATTTAAGACACTGCCAGAGAGGCCCACCCATTGACTAAGGCGATTTCTAAGAATATTGTGATCAATGGTGTCAAATGCGGCACTCAGATCTAAGAGGATGAGAACAGTGTCACACACGTGCGCATGGGAGGCAGCTAAAGGGCTTGAGTAAGGGCAGTTCCGAGACATACTGGGATGTGGCAGAGTGCACTGACTCTTTTTCTTCCGTGCCTGCAGACCATTCACGGGAGATCCCACCTGGTCCTCTTGAAGTCACTTCCGGGACTGAGCCAATAGAAGGAGACCTTGCCGGATCTGGCCCCTGTGATGTCACATCCAGGTTCGCACCAATGACAGAAGACCTTCATGAGCTCGACCCCTTTGACTTCCTGTCTTTCCCTTTAAAAGTCTCCACCTTTTCCCTGTTCCCTCAGTTCTGTTTTGGACTCGGTTTTGTGTACATCAGTGCTATTTCTATTGAACGCAACTTTGCAGCCAGGAAACCAAATTATATGGGTGGCTGCCCCAAACCTTTTCACGACTCTTATGTCTGGTTATTGTGACAACAGATAAATGGCCTCTGTCTGCATTTACCTGCAAGTCATTTACTACTTTAACGAGTGCAGTTTCTGTGTGATTTGTTCTAAAACCTGACTGAAATTTATCAAGAATAGCATGTTTATTGAGGTGGTCATTTAACTGCACAATGACTGCCTTCTCTAGAATTTTACTTAAGAAGGGCAGGTTAAAGATGGGTCTAAAATGTTCAAAAGCAGAGGGGTCAAGATTATTTTTCTTCAGTAGGGGTTTAACTACAGCAGTCTTAAGACAGTCTGGGAAGACCCCTGTATCGAATGACAAATTTACTATGTCAAGAATATTATTAATTCGCACACCTGATACTTCTTTGAAAAAACTTGTTGGTACTGGGTCAAGGATGTAGGTGGAGAGTTTCAGTTGAGAAATTATTTTATGTAAATCAGGTAAATCTATCCTAGTGAAAGAATTTAATTTGTTTATAACGGAATACTGGGGCTTAGGAGGATCCGCAGTGTTGGGGAGATATATTATGTTATTTCTAATATCATTAATTTTTTGATTGAAAAATACAGCAATAGCCTCACAGGTTTTACTGGAAGTATTTTGGAGGCATTCCTTTGGGTTACCTGGGTTTAGCAGACGATCAATCATAGACAATAAGACTCTGGGATTACTAGCATTGTTATTTATAATCTTAGAGAAATAGCAGCGCCTCTCAAGACGGACTGTGTTATTGTATTCTGTTATTTTAACCTTCAATATTTCATAGTGGATAGTTAGTTTAGTTTTCCTCCATTTACACTCAGCTCTACAGCATGTTCTCTTTAAATCAGACACTCTTTGCGTCTTCCATGGTATAACAATGCTAGAAGATTTTTTAACTGTCTTTTCAGGTGCAACTATGTCAACAGCAGCTCTCACTTTAGTATTAAATCTTTCCACTTCACTATTTACATTATCCTTGCTATTATAGTTGTCACTATAAATGCTATAAACAGACTGATTGCTTAGAATGTTTGTAAGTTTTAAAGCTGCTGATGAGTCAAAGAAGCTTCTCATGAATATTTTCTATCATTATTTCTATATTAAAAAGTAGAAGAAAATGGTCTGATAGACCAGTATCAATGACCTGCTTTACATCAACTTTTAGTCCTTTGGTAATTACTAAGTCTAATGTATGACCTGCTTTATGTGTAGGCTGATTAATGAGCTGTCTCAAATCAAAAGAGTCCAGGAGGTTCATGAATTCTTTTACTTTTTGGTCACACTGATTATCGATATGAAAGTTAAAGTCGCCGACTATTATGTGTGTGTCATAGTTCGTAATTAAAATTGACATTAAGTCTGAGAATTCCTCAAAGAAAGATGCATTAAATTTAGGAGGTCTATACACAGATAATACTAGAACGTGAGAATCTCCATGAATAACAACGGCGAGATACTCAAAGGACTTGAATTTACCAAAACTGACATCTTTACACTTTAACTGGCTTGAGTAAATGTTTGCCAAGCCGCGGCCTCTTTTTCCTTGGCGATCCGCACGAGTAAAACTGTAATCCGGAGGCACAGATTCGATTAGAACAGCTGCGCCATCTGAGCTAAGCCACATTTCACTTAGTGCAATAAAATCAATTTTTCTATCACTAATAAGATCGTTGATAAACAATGTCTTGTTAGTTAAAGCTGTAACATTTAATAGTACTATATTTAATGTTTTGGAGGGGCAGAGCTGAATTCTATGTGCATTATTGGTATTTGGAACAGAAACTTAGTTATTTTAAGTTTTCAAAGTTATTTTTGTTAGCACCGCTCTGTGTGTATTTTTTATTTAATCTATACAGGTAGTCCCCAGGTTACAGACACCCGACCTACAACATACGAACGGGGCCTCAGTAACTGCCGCTCAGTTATCTTCGACCCGGGGATGCTGCAAGCGGTGGCTGGACAGAGGCTGGAGGGGGTCGATTTCACTGCTTGCACAGTGTAGTGTCCGTCGGGCGGCTCCCGGCGGCAAGCGGTTTCACTGCCCGCCCCCCACTGCAAGTGGTGACCCTGTTGTGGCTGAACGGAGGCCATTGAGGGTGAACAGGGAGGTGGGGGGTAGCCTTGTAGTGTGCCTCGGATGGCTGCGTGTTGAATGGGGGCAGTGGTGCAGCAGGACACTGCAGGCAGCATACTGTAGTGGAGGTGACTGTGATGTGGGCTGGTGATGAACCGCCCCTCGCTGCCCCCATTCATTCTCAATAGCAAGCCTGCTTGTACTGTTACACACATAGCAGGAAGTTGTCTCTTGTCAGTACAGGGTGGTCCAGATCTAATTCTGCAGATCCAGATCATCTGGATGACTTTGATTTATGCTGGGATGATTCCAGTTTGGCGCTAAGAAGATTCTTCGTGTCGTCAGTTCGCACAGTTCTCGATGGTTAAGGATTTTTCGGGTGATTTTCTATGTAATAAACTGAATAAGTTATAGCGTAATGAAAATTGCATAATTAGATCTGGACCACCATCAGACGTGTTGAAGACTGGTGCCTATTCTGCTGTGATAGCATGTACAGTGCTGTACAGAAGAGCTCATCTTAACCTTTTGTCTTCACCCTTCACCAAGAATGTCTCTGAAACACAAATCTGATGCAAGTGCTAGTGCTACAGTAAAGAAGAGAAAAACCATCACCATTGAAAATAAAGTAGAAATAATAAAAAAGTCAAAAAGAGGTGAAACTCCATCATTCATTGGCAGAGCATTTGTTTACAGTCGGTCAACAATAACATTTTTTAAAGTAATGTACCTGTTCCGACTTACAAATTCAACATAAGTACAAACCTACAGTCCTTATCTCGTACGTAACCCGGGGACTGCCTGTAATTTGTTTTTATAGTTTTAATACATTGTTCATCTAAAGTAGTAATTGTAATTAAATTATTGGTATTTATGCCGCACTGCCTAGATTTTCTACATGCATTGAGATTGGTTATTAGAGTATTAATGTTGTGCACTTTTATGGAAGACTTTGTTAAGCAATTATCATGTCCTAGCAAAGCAATAGCATTACGGAAGGGGTTAAGAGTAGAAATAGATAGTCAAGGTAGACGAATTACCTTAGCGATGTTTTCGGAGAGTACCCGGGCACCGAATCTATTCAGATGCAGGCCATCCCGCTTGAAGAAACGCGGCCTTTCCCAGAAGAGGTCCCATTTGTCGATGAACCCGATGTTTTGATTCTCGCAGAAGCCTTTCAGCCAGTTGTTTAATCCCAGCAGATGACTGTAGTATTCATTTGATTGTCTGACGAGAGGTAGTGGACCCGAAATGAAGATCCTTGCCAATGGGGTCCTCTCCTTCGTGTCTTTAATTAGTGCTGCAAAGTCAGTCTTGAGAATCTCCGACTGTCGGTGCATTATGTCATTTACGCTGGCATGTAATACAATGGATCCTACTGCCCTGTTCTTGTGCTTCTCCTAGATTGTCGGCGCACGTCTCATCACATCTCGGACACAAGCTCCGGGAAAACAAGAAACAAAAGATTTCCGATTAGGGCATGCGATATTGAGGTTTCTTACAATCGAATCACCTACCACGATTACATCACCCGGGATTGAAGGCAAACTGGGGACGCGGAGAGGGTCGAACCGGTTCTGGGTCCAGATGCTCGCCTGTGCCGATGAAAGTGTTCTAGCCTTGAACCCCCGCCTGCATAGCTGAAACACGCCGAGGTCTTCATCGGTGTCATTGTCGCTCCTACGAGGCGCGGGGGTGAAGCTTACTTGTCCTTGGAAGTGAGCGGCACACCGCGGGGTTGATGTTACGTCGATTTCAGATGGCGAGGATGGTTTATCCAGCAGCCGAGCCTTCAAATCCCTAAGGTACCTTCGTCTGGACAGGAGTTTCTGAATCTGTTTGTCGAGTGCCTGGATTTCTTCTACGACGACAGCAACGCGATTCATCTCACTGTCGGCCATTGTCTGCTTCTGCTTCCGCATTGTGCCCTAGGAAAGAATGAGAGAGATTGGTTAGTTAGAAGCTTCTCAAGATCCCTACAAGATCCCTACAACAGTTTTTTACATTAAAACATACAATGAACAAAAATAAAATAAACAGAAATAAACTACAATAAAATGAAATATAGCCACTGGTGAGTTAAAGAAAAGAAAGAAGATGACTAAGACTAGGGCAGCCATCAGTATCAGTGAAGGACACTGAAAGCTAGAGAACAGAAATGGGTCTTCAATGCAGTTTTAAATGGTTCAACTGAAGGTGACTCCTTAATGTAATGAGGTAAAGAGTTCCACATATGAGGTGCAGCAGCTGCAAAAGCCCTGTTTCCCTTAGTATAACGCTTAGTGCAAGGAACCTTAAGAGACAACTGACCAGTAGATCTAAGCTCTCTAGATGGCTGCTGAAAAACACAATTCGGATAAACAGGAAGGAGCATACCCATGCATGCTGGGTGCACACGTCCAGGGAAGGGCCGCCCTCTGCGGAGGCAGAGGGGAACCGCAAAGCCAGCGGAGATTGCACAAGAGCAAGCGGTCCCGTCAGTTAACCCATCAAGAGGGGCACAGAACCCACGGAGGCGGTGCCAAAGAGGCAAGTCCCGGGGTGCCAGTCAAAGGGGTGAGCACTGCCTGTGTGTGACAAAGAGGGACGCCAAGTGGTGGCGTTCAGGCAGCTGCTCTGCCCCTGTGTCTCTTTGTTTTACAGGATTGGACCCTGGGTGCGCAGTAGGACCCACTTCGTTGGGGACCTGCCCTCACGGGACAGGCCGCTTTGACGGATGGGTCTTCGCTGGCGATGGGGCACTGTGGCATGCGGCTGGGGGTGGCACCCAGCCGGGATGCCCAGGAAGACAGGAGGAGGGCTCATGCCTCCTCCAGACCATGAGGGGACGACCGCCCTGGTTCCTTTTGGGGCCACGGGTACAGAGCTGGGAAGCTCAACCCTGTAGGGGCCCGTGGTCACCGCCAGGGGGCGCCCCTATGCCTGGAGAACCCTGGACCCCAGCGCTTCCACCACACCCGGAAGTGCTGGGGGGAAGACGAGTGGGGACACCCGGAGTGCTTCCGGGTATGCAGCCGGCACTTCCGCCACACTGGGGCGTGTCGGTGGGAGATTGCCGGAACACACCTGGAGCACATCCGAGTGTTTATAAAAGGGGCTGCCTCCATTCAGAGAGAGGCTTGAGTCGGGTGGAAGACGGACGAGGTCGGTGAAGAGAGAGAAGGAGGCAGTCCGAAGAAGAGGCAGTGTGGTTGGCCTGGACTTTGGGGAAGATTGGGGTTTATGTGGCACTGAACATTGTATATAGTAGTGTAAATAAACATGTGGTGGTGAGTAAAACATGTCTGCCTGCCTGTGTCCGGGGCTCGTCACACAGTGTCTAACAGCAAGATATGACCTGAACCAGTTAATAATAATAATAATTCTTTGCATTTATATAGCGCTTTTCTCACTATTCAAAGCGCTTAGCAATTTCAGGTTAAGGGCATTGCTCAAGGGCCCAACAGAGCAGAGTCCCTTTTGGCATTTTACGGGATTCGAATCGGCAACCTTCCGATTGCCAGTGCAATACCCCACTAGATGTTCAAGCCACAACAGCAAGATCTCATGGTCAATAGTATCAAAAGCTGCAGATAGGTCTAGGAGGGCAAGAACTGAAGCACCACCTGAGTCAGTAATAAGAGAGATATCATTAAATACTTTCAGGAGGGCTATCTCAACACCATGAAAACTCCGAAAGCTAAATTGGTAGATCTCAAATAAATTATTGAAATTAAGATGATCAACCAATTGATTATAAAGAAAGAAAAAAGGTGAAGGGTAATTAACATCTAAAGAATATAAAAAAAACTAAACATTTTTATTAAATGTCAGCAAAAAATGAAAGAATATAATGTGAAAAGTTACAGAAACAATCAGAAACAAATTATATGTACACAGCTTCTTAAAACACAGCAAAGAAAGGCGATTACTAAAGCATGATATAGTAGGCACTGTGGTAGCATAGTGGCCAGCGTCTTTATAGCCTCAGAAGGCTACTTTTCCAGCTCTGTTATTGTCTATATCAAGCTTTGTCATTATCCCCAGGACTGCACGTAGTTTTTATAAATGCTGATTTTCCTCTCAAATCCCCAAAATTATATATGGGTTGTTTTTTTTTATGTTTTTTAATGGATTAAGAAGATTCTATAAATGGATTAATGGAAGCTGTTTTATCGTTTGGTGGGTGCAGCAACGTGACGTACCAGTGCATGGTCCCCAACCTTAATTGACCTAACTAGATCATTGGAAGGGTGATAGAAAGTGAAGGTGTAATGTTGCCATCTTCTTTTTCTCCAGCATCACTATGCCATTTGTTTTGGGAATGCACAAAATTAATGTAATTTTGGGCAAAATCTTAAAATATTTATCAGACAGCCTTGGTGTCACAATCACTCCTATTCCGTTAATAGCTATATCTGGTGTACAGTGATCCCTCGCTATATCGCGCTTCGCCTTTCGCGGCTTCACTCTATCGCGGATTTTATATGTAAGCATATTTAAATATATATCGCGGATTTATTGCTGGTTCGCGGATTTCTGCGGACAATGGGTCTTTTAATTTCTGGTACATGCTTCCTCAGTTGGTTTGCCCAGTTGATTTCATACAAGGGACGCTATTGGCAGATGGCTGAGAAGCTACCCAGCTTACTTTTCTCTCTCTCTCTCTCTCTCTCTTGCGCTGACTTTTTCTGATCCTGACGTAGGGGGATTGAGCAGGGGGGCTGTTCGCACACCTAGACGATACGGACACTCGTCTAAAAATGCTGAAAGATTATCTTCACGTTGGCTACCTTCTGTGTGCAGCTGCTTCGTGAAGTGACATGCTGCACGGTGCTTCGCATACTTAAAAGCACGAAGGGCACGTATTGATTTTTTTATCTGTCTCTCTCTCTCTCTCTCTCTCTCTCTGCTCCTGACGGAGGGGGTGTGAGCTGCCGCCTTCAACAGCTTTGTGCCGCGGTGCTTCGCATACTTAAAAGACAAACAGCCCTATTGATTTGTTTGCTCCTTTAAAGAGGAAGATATGTTTGCATTCTTTTAATTGTGAGACTGAACTGTCATCTCTGTCTTGTCATGGAGCACAGTTTAAACTTTTGAAAAAGAGACAAATGTTTGTTTGCAGTGTTTGAATAACGTTCCTGTCTCTCTACAACCTCCTGTGTTTCTGCGCAAATCTGTGACCCAAGCATGACAATATAAAAATAACCATATAAACATATGGTTTCTACTTCGCGGATTTTCTTATTTCGCGGGTGGCTCTGGAACGCAACCCCCGCGATGGAGGAGGGATTACTGTACTCCCAGATGGGCTTAAAGAGGATAAGGACAAATTGATTGTAATGACTTATAGTGTAGTGCTATCACGTAGATGTATCTTGATTAACTGGAAGAATCCCGACACAGCTTCTAAAAGTCAGCTGGTGACTGATGTTCTGAATTTAAAACTGGAAAAAAAAATCAAATTGTAACTTTGAGGAACTTTTTTTAAAACATACCAAGACTTAATTAAAGAAATTTTGATTAAGCATTTATAAAGGGGAAAAAAGACATTTTTTCCCTACTCTTGGATCTCCTCTCTTTATCTTTCCTTTGTGTGGGCATTGAATTCTTGTTTTGTTTTTTCTGTTTTATTTTTTGTAAATTCTCTGGTGTTTTTCCTAGATTGATTTTGAAGTAATTTTTTGTATATGTTCTGCAAATTTTATCTGCTTGATTGTACAGTATTTCCCAAAACATACATTTACAAAAATACATAGAAAATTCTGGACAGTCCTTAAAATGATACTATGGATGACATTATGAATACCGGCTTGCTCTCTCTAGGAACAATACTTCTGCCTACTGGGGTCACACTTATTGTTAATTCCTAATAAAATTGAATGTGGCTTTCACAAGATAACAAAGTCAAAATGTGCTTATGAAATAACATACCCCATATTCTACTTAGGTTTTTCCTCCTATGTGAAATGTGAAATGGTCATACTGTGGAATTCCAGTGTATTTAACTGTTTACATAATTGGATATGTGAATTGTTATTTGTACAATATGTGCTTATCTCAAATATCCTGAAATCTTCTCAAAGGTAAGAGACTGATGTCTTCTGCTCAGCTGCTACCCTTTTGAGCCTTAATAATATTTGCCATGTCAAGAATATTAGCTACCATTACTTAGTCTACTGATGAAATACATACCTAACCTGTATAGTTACGAGATCATTAGAATGTATTGTGATTGGGTTATTTTAAAGCTTTAATTTACACATTCTATCTATAAAAGCGTAATTTGCCATGGTTAAAATGTTATTGTGTATTTTGTTTGCCTAGCAAGTTTTTGTGAAGCATTCTACACACTTTTGCTAAACAAAGGTTGAAATTTGTTTCTTTCATCATTCCTGGTGTCAGTACTGGAAACAGTAACTTCTGGATTGCAAAAGAGCTTGTTCTGCATGAATTCAAAAAAGAAGGAGATATTTCAATTTACACTTTTGATCCTTACTCTTTGTATGTAACTGGGACTCTTTCTCCCTTTACAAGAGTAAGCAAATGCATTTAGATTCAGGAAGGAACAGAAACCTTTATGGTTAAACCCAACCAGCTCAGTAGATTTTGGATTTGACTCTCCAAGAAAGGAAACTGATTTCTGTCCAGCTCTGGGAAAGTCATTCAACTTTGTGAATGTGTTGGGGCACTGGGCTTGTAAGTACAACAGGCTGAACCCCTTTACTCTGAAGGAGACAAATAAAAATTATTTATGAATTATTAATTTGTTAAATCTAAAGGTTAGTGGTATAAATTGATAGTAAAACATACCTGGATCCTGGAGTTTAAGTAGTTCTACTACCATTTTTCTTTTTTGGTCAATGCCTCCAAAGAAAACCTTATCTTTCTTGTCTTCTTTACTACATATACCAGCTTACTTTAACACTAGAATCCCTGAAGCCTACAAAAAAAGTCATAATCCCAGGCCACCTTAAATTCCTTCGCACCTCTCCATCAGCGTGTTTGTTTTGTAAATGTGTCAATCAGCACAAGCAGCAAACAGCCTGCTATCTCATCGCCCCCACTGATGCAGCTGAAGTTCTCCTAGTTCAAGTGACTTTATCTGGGTGTGAGGTGCCCGGAGTTGTATAGGGTAAATAATATATTGTTATTTTGAATACATACATTTCATGTGTGTTCTGTTTCTACAACAATCTGGGTAAATGTAGGATGACAGGAAATGCGAGGCAAGAAATGCTGAACACATACCTAAAAAAAAACTTTTTCCATGGTTTTGCAATAATGACATGAAGTGTATAATTCATGAAGACTTTAGTCCAAGTATCAAATAAACATGTGCGCTTTTATTCAACAATATAACCAAAGAAAAATGCCAAGTACGGGTAGGATCAAAAAAAAAAAACATGTTCAAATGACAAACTCATGTTCAAATGGCATAGCATTTTAAAATAGGGACATTTTCATGTATGAATGTGTGTGTACATGCGCTAGAGGCAGAGACAGATTTGATCTCATTCAAATGGTTACATGAATATAAAATAAACACTTTTGCAAAGGTATAAAGAGACAAGTGTGCTTTTATTCAATAATAAAACTTAATAACAAAAAATTCAAGTGACAACAAGATACCAAGAAGACATGATTCACCAGCATTTGTGTGTCTGTTTATATCCCTTCAGCGATATATTTTACATGTAGCAAAATTTACACAGGGTGTTACAGATTGAATTCAAAGGCTTCTTCATTTTGGGCACATACACTATCAGCATGGCACTGCCAGATCTAAACACTAGCATGGAAAACTGCATACATACTGAAGAGACTTGAGCTGCAGGTGAAAGTTCCCATCCCATTTTACTTTATGGTGCCAAGCAGAGTTGCGTTGTGGTGCAGCAGTCTATTAGCCAGCGAAAGAACTGTGAAGAAACTGTTTGTTGTTACGGTTCTGCCTTTGTCCAGTCTGATAGCGGTCGGGGGACATTATATGTTTGATTGCCGTAATTGATGCCAGGAGCTGCTAATTGCCACACCTGTGCCACGTCCCCATTATAAATAGGTGAAGCGCAAGTGCAGAAGGGGAGACGAAAAAAGAAAAGGATGGAGGTTAAAAAGGAGAAAAGGAAGAAGGCTGGAGAAGGTGCCAGTGCAGGAGCGAGCTAGAGAGAGCAGGCTCACAGTAATAACGATAGGCAGCTGGGAAGTGAGACATATTGGGGTGTTTAGCCGGCACTCGGGGGCGGATGGATTGGGTCACTCCTGCACAGGAGCAGGAGTGACCACGATCGAGGACGGCTTGCCATATAAGGCCGCAGAAGGCAGCAGGAGTCGGAGACTTGGGAAGTTGAAGCCCCAGCGTGAGTGCTGTGGTCGCTGGGGAACCCGAGTCTTGGTCTGGAGGGAGCTGTACGGAGTCAGAGCTCAGAAAGCTACCAGACCAGTAGGAGAAGGTCAGCTGCAGGTTGGGCGACTCCCCTGTTGCAGGGCCTGGATGGGAGAAGCAGGAGAGCCACCAGTTAAAGAAGGCACCGGGTTTTTTAAAGGACTGCTTCCAGCCATTGTTGTTTTAACCTTGTTTAAATTGGATTTGTTTATTGGATTATTTTAACATCCACGTTTCACCCTGGTTTTGGATTATTTATTAATTGACTTTGAGCACAGCACTTTATTTGGACACTGTTTTGCACCTTCCCCTTGATTCGTTTGGTGTCCTCATCTGGTTACATTACTGACTCTGTTGGGTTCAAGAGCTCCCAAAAGGAAGTGGGAGCATGGAGCAGACCTGCATCGTCACGAGGGGGGATGGCTTCTACCATAAGAGCCTATGATGATAATGAACAGAAGATCAGGACAGGGGTTAGTGCCAGTGCATATACTGTACTGTACATGAATGTGCCAGGCACACCATAGGAGCAAAGATGGCAAAAAGAATCAGGATGAAAACACATTATATAGTATACTCTATGTATAAATTTAAACTGTGTAATATAGGATAAACATTGCTTTGTTCCTAAGGTTATATAAAAATCAGTCTGCAAATCACCTGACCAAATTGCTTTATTTATTATTTTATTATGTTGTAAATGTTTTGTATGTTCTATTTCTGTTATGGTAACAAACAGCACCTCATTTCATGACTCGTTATTACATTATTACACTTGTAAAAGAAAGCACAAACACTACGGTTTAAGAGTTGGGGAATCCGGTATACTGTAGGATCCGGTGCTTGCAAAAATATGGGTCAGACATGAAAAGTTCAGTACAGACATCCGGTACAATGATCGGCGGACATTTTATACTGTGGAGACGGAAATGGAAAGGGAATGCTGGGAAAGGAGCCGCTGAGGTAGATAGGATGTGGTGATGTCATCATTGGGGGACCAGAGGGAAGGAAGGAACCCTGAAGTGGCTTGGTCTGCTGGCTAAGGTTTTCGGGTGAATTCAAGATGACGTTTTCTCGTATTTCCTGTCGGAACAAAGAGAGTGGTTAGTACACTGCCGTCGTCCCCTGACGTGCAATTTCGCACTGTTCGTTGAGTCTATAAGCTGCTCCCTAAGTGCTTGTGAGGGATGCAAACCCTCCATCCCCCCCTTCAGCCCAGACCCATTGGGTCGGGCAACCCAAAGGAGAGGTCGTAAACACGAGAGAGAGCATCGGCATTAACCTGGAAGGCACCCCGACGATAAACGACTGTGAACCTATATGGCTGCAGGTCCAAAAACCACCTGGTAACCCAAGGGTTCGACTCCCTATGTACAGCCATCCACTGGAGGGCAGCATGGTTCGTCACAAGGGTGAACTTTCGACCCAGCAGGTAGTACCGCAGTTGGGTCACCGCCCACTTTGTCACCAGTGCCTCCCGTTCTACCACTGCATACCTTGATTCCAGGCCCAGCAGTTTCCGGTTTAGGTACATCACGGGATGTTTGACACCATCGATGCTTTGGTTCAACACGGCACCCAAACCTGTGTCCGAAACATTAGTCTAGAGGATAAAAGGTAAAGAAAAATCAGGAGTCTTCAATATCGGTGCCGTTGTAAGGGCCATCTTTCAGTCACGGAATGCTCATTTCATCAGGTCATCCCACACCACATTGAAAGGGGCCCTTTTATTTTTCAGATTCATCAAGGACATGGCTCTCTCGGAAAAACGACGCACAAACCAGCGGTAGTAACTCTGCAGTACATGTTCCTCTTAGGTGTCAGAAAAAATGACCACGTCATCGAGGTAGGCGGCACAGTAGGACTGGTGGGGTTTTAGCACTCTGTCTACCAGACACTGAAAGGTCACTGGCACAACGTGCAATCCAAATGGGAGGACCTTGTACTGCCAGTGTCCGCTAGGGGTACTAAACGCTGTTTTTTCCTTCGCAGATGCTGTTAATGGAATTTGCCAGTATTCCTTAGTCATGTCAAGAGCAGTCAGACAACGCACATTCCCCAATCGCACAAGGAGCTCATCCACACGGGGCATGTGATATGTGTCAAATTTGGAGACTTGTTTGAGACGCCGAAAGTTGTTGCAAAATCTCCATGACCCATCGGGCTTAGAAACAAGGACGATGGGACTGGACCACGGGCTGTGACTTTCCTCAATGATGTCCATATCTAACATACGTTGGACTTCTAACTCCACCTCCGCACATTTTGCTTCCGGGAGGTGATAGGGGCATTCTCTGATGATCACCCCGGGGTCCGTCACAATGTCATGCTGAATCAGCGAGGTGCAGCCGAGTGCCTCACTGTCCACTACCGGGGCAGACAGGATCACAGACTCCAGCTCCTGTCATTGGTGGGGACTCAAATTGGGGTTAAAGACAAATGTTTTCGAGAAAAGGGAGTGGGTCGGGCCAGAGAGAGGGTGTTCCCTGTCCTTCCACGACTTTAACAAGTTGATGTGATATACCCGCTCGCTCGGTCGATGGTTTGGCTGTTTCACCAAATAGTTGACAAGCCCTTTTCTTTCTTTAACCTTGTATGAGCCCTGCCAATGAGCCAAGAATTTAGAGTGGAAAATGGGCATGAGCACCATAACACGGTCTCCTGGCTGAAACTCCTGTAGGGAGGTGTTTCTATTGTAATTCCGCACCTGCACTGATTGAGCTTTTGTCATGTGTTTTTTTAGCAGAGGTCAGATTTTTGCCAATCTAACGTGTGACTGCGCGATATACTCTAAGATCTTGGTGGAGGGAAGGGTCTCTCCTTCCCATCCTTCTTTTAGGATGTCCAAGATACCCCGGGGTTGTCGCCCGTACAATAATTCAAAAGGGGAAAACCCCGTGGAGGCTTGCGGAACCTCCCGGTAAGCAAAAAGTACAAGTGGTAGGAGTTGGTCCCAGTTCCTACTGTCCTCGCTGACTACTTTGTGGAGCATCTGTTTGAGGGTTTGGTTAAACCTTTCCACTAACCCATCCATCTGTGGGTGATAAACAGACGTCTTAAGATGCTTAATACGGAGTAACTTGGCAACCTCCCTGAATGTATCCGATGTAAAAGGTGTACCTTGGTCTGTAAGGACTTCTCTTAGGTATACATACTCGGGAAAAGAGCCCTACAAGTTCCCATGCGATGTTGTTTGTATTTGCTGTTTACATGGGAATGGCCTCTGGGAATCGGGTAGCATAGTCAACCATAACTAAGATGTACTCATGGCCTCTCGTTGAGGGTTCCAAGGGGCCTACGAGATCAACGCCAATCCTTTCAAAGGGTATATCAATAAAGGGAATCGAAACTAGAGAAGCACGGTCCAGCCTGGGTATCTGATGTAGTTGACATTCCGGACAGGACTGACAAAAATGTCAAACGTCCTCGTTTATTCCTGGCCAAAAGAACCTGAGTTTCACTCTGTCCAATGTCTTCTTGGCCCCAAGATGCGAGCCTAGGAGGTGGGCGTGTGCTAGCTTGCAGACCTCCCACCGGTAGGTTTGCGGTACTAACAGCAACGTCCTAACCTCAGCCTCGTGTTCTGCTATCTGATACAGCAGATCATTTTTCAGTACAAAGTAGGGTCCTTGTGGTAGGGGAGTTTCCGGGGCCTGCCCGTCGATGGAAACGATAGCATTCCTGGCAAACTTCAGGGAATCATCGTTCCATTGTTCTCTTTTAAATGAAGCCGGCGTATACCGAAACTGAAAGTCTAGGCTGGATGAAGGATCTTGGTGGTGGTCGCCCGGGTTTAGTTCCGGGTCAAGGTCCGACAAAGGAGGAGTCCCACGCCCGTTAGCCCACGTCATCAGAAGTTGCGTGGTGTGGGAGGAGCTGGGATGGCTTCTTGTCTGTCTATAATTAGACCCAAGTTATTCCTAGGAGTGGGGTCGAGCTTACCACTTTTAGTTTCCGACCAGACACGTCCCAATATAACTGGATAGGGGGATTGGGCAGGACGTCCACGAGCAGCTGTTTGGGATTGCCCTCCCAGGTTATAAAGCACTTTGCGGACCAATACATTCTGGTCACCCCATGTACACAGGTTACACTCATTTTCTGAGCCAACCACTGTGGCCCAAGGTCACGCCATACCGTTTAAAGATCTCGGCCCTCAAAAGGTCGTAATCAGCGGCCTTCTCCTCAGGAAGGTCATAATAAGCCAGCTGTGTAGCACCCTTTAGGTACGGCACTAGAATGTGTGCCCATTCCGCCCTTGGCCACTGATTTCGAGAGGCAGTCCTCGTAAATATCAGCAAATACGACTGTATGTCGTCTAAGTCCATGAGTGGAACTATCGGAGGTGGTGGAGGCTATGCAGACTGTGGCTTTACCGCTTCTGCTGCCGCTGATCGGGTCTTGGTCTCCGCCAGCTCCGTCCGAGTGGTAGCAAGCTCCAGCTTCACATTTTGGAGCTCGGACATGATGGTGGTCAAGAATGTATTTAGGTCCTGTCTTTCTAACATCTTCGGACTGGATCCTGCCGGCTACGCCACTGTAAAAGAAAGTACAAACACTACATTTAAGAGTTGGGGAATCCATACCTATATAGTGTAGAAACCGGTGCTTGCAAAAATATGGGTCAGACATGAAAAGTTCAGTACAGTCAACTGGTACAATGATTGGCGGACATTTTATACTGTGGGGACGGAAATGGAAAAAGAATGCTGGGAAACGAGCCGCTGAGGTAGATGGGATGTGGTGACGCCATCTTTGGGGGACCAGAGGGAAGGAAGGAACCCGGAAGTGGCTTGGTCTGCTGGCTAGGGTTTTCAGGTGAATTCAAGGTGGCGTTTTCTCATCTTTCCTATCGGAACAAAGAGAGTGAGTTAGTACACTGCCATCAACCCCTGACGTGCGATTTTGTGCTGCTCATCGGGTCTTTAAGCTGCTCCCTAAGTGCTCATACGTGACACACTTTTATTATTTATTACTACGTTGGGGAAGCCAGGCTCCTTAGTCCCCCCATTAAACTCCACCTTTGCTCATATCTATCATTTTAGGCTTTTCACTGCATGAATTTCAGAAAGTGTTTGTAGCTGTTGCAAAATGTATGTGTATATATACTTAAGTTTGATACTTGAGTTTGTAGATAATATTTTCTTTTCTAATTGTAAATTTATTTATTTTTGAATCTCAATGTATTTGTACATAAATATACAAAGTTGGTCTGAACAGATGGGTGCTGTGGTCATGTGACAAGGTTCATTGGTGGAGCGGAAATGCACATAGTGAGACACTTAATGGACGTTAAGCTGAAGAAAGGTGTTTCGTTTTAATAAGATGGAAATGAGTGTGCTATCAGAGAGACTGTAATAAAGTCTCCTGAAATTTCTGGTCAGAAGGTCCACGTGGTATGTCTTAATTTTGTTATCCCTACACCTCTGTAACTTATTTATTGTTTACTTAACTAGCTTTATTTTATTTTAGTTTTTCACAGTGTTTGAGAGCTGTAAAAAATAGAGAGAGAGAGCAAATAAATACTCTTCAAACATTAGTCGGCACGTGGTCTAATCTGTACCAGGAGAAAACTTTCAGAAGCAGCTACAGTATTGCTCTTCAAAAGTTGAATGTTCAGTCTACATCTAGCATAAGCAAAACAAAAATGCTCCTGTTGAGATCTCCAAGATAAGTCAGAAGTCTTGACTTTGTCTTGCTAGATCCCCACAATTTCCTGCTGTGAAGTCATGCTTTTGCTTGACACACCTGTGAGTTTTAAAAATACATCACAATACTAATGGATTTTGGTTGAGTCCAACCTTTCATTCAATATAGAAATATTGGGTTAAACGTTTGCCTCCTCTCATTTAAACAGCCATCCTTCTCAGTGTTTCAACAAAGTTATTTCAACATCCCAGGTCAGTGGTTTTCATTGTTTACTTCATACCTACATGTTAGACAACTGGCATCTTCTGACAGCAGCCTTCTCACCATTTAAAAAATACATTCTAGATCAGGGGTGTCAAACTCCAGTCCTGGAGGGCCACAGTGGCTGTAGGGTTTAATTCTAACCACCTTCTTAGTTAGTGATCAGTATTTGGCTGCTAATTAACTTCTTTTGCCTTAGTTTTAATTAACTTGGCTCAGGCCCCTTTAGTTGTTTCTTTTTCCTTAATTATTAGCCAAACAATAATGAGACACAAAAGAAGATTCCACATGACCACTGGAAATAAAGAAAGGTGGAGGTCTTTGTAAGGTTGATCTCCGAGGTCACCAAACCAAAAAATCAACACTTTTGGATGTCTGATGCAGCAGGATGAGAGCAGCAACAAATAACGAGTTTAATTAACAGCAAAACTCAGTTCCTCATTAAGAACCTGGTTGGAGTGAAACTGTTTGGAGTCTGAAGCCCCAATTTACCTGGTCATCTGTCAGCTAATTTTATGTCTCATTTCTGTTTGGCTACCATTTAATTATGAAAAGAATTAATTCAGAGGACTAAATCCTTAAAAACAAGGGGCTATTAAGAAGGTAATTATCAGTGAAACCTGATCACTGATTAGGAAAGTGTTAGAATGAAAACCTGCAGCCACTGTGGCCCTCTAACACTGGAGTTTGACAGCTGTGTTCTAGATCAAACGCCTGTGTTTGTTAATACTTGTAGATGTGTCAGTGAATCTCCACTAAAGGTCACAGTAAAATCACATTTATATTTATACTGTATACTACTCAATAAAAGTACTAGTTTTTATTGTGTGGACAATTTATTCCTAAGGTAAATTCTCTTTTTACACCTATAAAATATTGTTTATTTTTTCCCCAAAAGTTCAACTAAAACTTTAAGGCATTTAATCACAAACCAGTGCTTCTTTCTTCTTACATTTTAAATAAACTTACTACCTTTTGATTTGTATACTTTTTTTATAATTGTGGATAGTAATAGAACACTATAACATTACAAAAATAAATTCTCACAAACATTTTTTATCCATATTTCTATACTTGTTTAGATTTTGATTATGTTTTCCATTTTGAGCAATACTTTTTTGTCACCTTTTTACAACCCATTCTTATCCAGCAATTCTTCTGTTGCACTCTTTTCATTCTTTTCTTTAATCTTTCTAAAGAAAACTCACAAGCATTTTCCTTTTCCTTTAAGTCACCTATGCTACTCTTGAATTTTATTAATTTCTGTTATGTCTGTTAAAAAAGTATAATTTACACTTCTTTTTAGTCATCCTTATTTGCTTCACTGTTTTAAGCCCACACTTCTCCAAATGCTAAGCTGGTTTCAGGCCTCTTTTCAGTTGTTTTATTTCCCATCATTCAGGCCTTATCCATTTTCCTGTTGTTTGAAAAAATTTGTGCAGTTTCGGTTTTACCACCTAGCACCACTTCCTTTATATGGCTAACCATTCTTTTAATGTACATGATTACTGATTTGACTAATTGAATGTCTTTGTTACTTTTTATTTTTCTTGCATTCTCACATTTAATTCCCACACTTCACTGATTATGCCTTTAATAGGTTTGTTTTTCTCACTCAGATTGGACTAAGTATAAATAACAATTTTGAATTATTGTTGTTTTTTTTTATGGAAACAAAACTGACCCTTTACTGCTCTCTTATTTTATCACCTACTTGAAAATATGAGTTAAATTAAGTATATATTTTGCCGTATGAGATTTGTATTCCGTTTTGGTAATTGTTCCTTCTAAAGAGCAATTAAAATCACTTGCTAAAATGATTTCTCTTTCATCTGCCACTACTATTTCAACTCAAATTTATTCTGCTTATTGAGTTTCTATACAGGTAATCTGCACATCATATTCACCATACTCCTGTTAGCTTTTATTTGTTTTATTTATTTTGTTTGCCTTTTTCTATCAAGTATAATCTCTTCTGCTTTAATTAGCTTCTGCAGTTGTACAGCATTTATCCCAATCTTTCTCATATTTTTGTCAGTTTTACAACACAGAATATCACATTACTTCAGATACATTTTATCTATTAGTTTTTGAGACAAAAATGTAAAACTAATTCCTTATCTATATTTTACTCAGTATATTCCCACAGTAACAAACTCTGTGAGGAGTTGCTGTTTCATTCTGGGGTGAAGAACTAAACGTTTGCATAACTTGAGAATACAAAAAAAAATGTTTTATCAGTTCTTGCTGCAGTTTACAAGGGCCAGATATTCCCTATTTTTTTAGGCTAAATTTTATTTACTTCTTGATTATTTTTAGTTGAATGGTTCATTGTCTAGTGTGGTCTGGTCATGGAGAGTCTCCCTTCACATGATTTTTTTATTACAAGGGTGCTTGAACTTGAAGAAGTTACTTCTTATCACTGATGTCATCAAAATGATGTCCCTTTAACTAGCATTACCTAGTATATACTGATCTACAGGACTATGGTTTGTAACAAGGGTATTTTTTTTTTTTACTTCGTCTGCTTTCTAAATGCTTATGGATATAAGGACTTTGCTATTGTAGCATTAATCTCTACAGCCATTCATTATCTGTGTCCTTTTTATCAAATGCAGGATCCCAGAGACCACAGCTGATCCCAGCAGCATCAATATTCACACTTACTCATGCCGAGGGGTACTACAATCACTAGTGCAAGTTACTGTGACTTCCTTGAGACCAATGTGAAGTCTGCTATTCGATCCAAGTGGCAGGGACTGCTGTCTCAAGGAGTCCGTTTTCTGCAAGACAATGCACACCCACACACTGCTAAGAACACCAAATCTTGTCTGGACAAGCTGAAGTTTGAGGTATTGCCACATCCTCCTCATTCGTCTGATTTAGCACCATGTGATTTCCACCTTTTTGGACCGCTAGAAAAACATCTGAGTGGTTGTCGATTCAAGACAGGTGACGACGTGAAGAAATTGGTGCACGAGTGGTTGTGAGGACAAGACAAAACCTTTTGTCAAATCAGGTGGCTCAAGTCCATTGAGAAGAATGGAGACTACATTGAGAAATGACATTATCAGTCTTGTTAAGGTTCGTTCCATTTTCTGATAAATCTCATTTTCAAACTTTAGCTTGACTCCACCTCGCAAGCTTGCCCCAGCTACGCAATCTCCATTCTAGTGTGGTGTCATGCATACACACTACTGGAGTGTATTGGAGGCACAGTT
The DNA here is from genome assembly GCF_900747795.2 of Erpetoichthys calabaricus. Classification (NCBI taxonomy): domain Eukaryota; kingdom Metazoa; phylum Chordata; class Cladistia; order Polypteriformes; family Polypteridae; genus Erpetoichthys; species Erpetoichthys calabaricus. The sequence goes on along the minus strand of NC_041400.2, from coordinate 88,431,623 downwards.
TATGAGGTCAACCGGGGGACATCTTTGGGTGAGACACAATTTCTAATATCTTTTCCACCCCTAGAGTGGAGGAGGAGACCTCTGAAGAGCCTTGATAATGCATTTTCTCTGTCCCAGAAGCCCAGCCTCTTCCAGTCATCCCACTACATAAGAAAGGATGCAACCAGAAGTTGCCATTTATTCACTGTTACCTAATGGAAGGAGAATACCCACAGAAATACAGTAAGTAAAAACATATTACTGAAATAATCTCTCACAGATTTGTTTTGTTATTCTTTTTTTCATTTTTCCTTTGGTTTAATTCACATTGTTACTATTAAACAGGTACTCATTGGAGACCACAACACTAATTTTTGTCTTAGCCACTGTGGAATACAAGGAATTAAGTGAGATGCAATGAGCAAGAATCCATTGAGTCAGGACTGGCAAGTTCAATACTAGAATATTATTTTGTTATCCTTGCATAGGAATGGGTGCAAAGTTTAAAGGAATGACCAGGAGAGAAAATATAAACAAACCAAAGACCAAGACCAAAGATACCCATATCTAAACCCAATAATTTTAGTAAGGGAGATCAAAGCAAAAGTCCGAACTGGGAAATCTTAGTAGCACAACTAATGCGCTCACAAAGATATGGATTTTCTTTGATATCTGCAAACTTTGATAGTGACACATTGAATGCATCAGTTGTTGTGGTGGTGTGTTGATGACCTCAACCACATAATTTCCAAGAACACATACAACTACAACTGCCGTGCAATGACAAAACAAAAAGGGTGGTACCCAGGAAAAAAACGAAATGGCAACAAAATGCAGAAAAATAATTTAGAGCAACTGAGAATAACAATTTCTATGATACAAATACATGCAAAATCAGATTCAGCACATCAAAAACCCATACTGGGAAATAGCCATTAATAAAAAAGGCTTAAGAAAATGTACAAAAATATGCCATCATACAGAATCATAACAGTTATTTCACAAGGCACACATGATGGGTAAGTGTATCTGGCACTGCTCTTAACTGATTTTCTTCTTTTCAAATCATTTTCAGTATTTGTAGAAGTCTAATAATAGTACTCTTTCATTCCTATCAAAAGCTAGATATGGAGACACTAATCTGCTATTGTATAATTTATTCACAAGCTCTGTTCTTTTTAAATAAAGTACCAATGTGCAGCAGTCCATCCAGCTTCAATAAAGGATGTGAGTATTACAATAAAAGATATGGGAACCTGGGCAGATTTATGAAAATTCATTACGAAATATAAATAATATGTGTACACTTTATCTTGGAAAAAAATATCAGAAAAATATGTGAAAAGGTGAGTAATTGAAAAAAAAACATGCCTACACAAATATAAACATATTAGAGAGCTGACATTGCACAAAGTTCCATGAACACAAGTAATTGTTTATTGAACAAAAAAAGTGAGAAACTGAAGTTGTCCAAATGAAATGTGTGCAGTTCATGTAATCATGTTGTGTGAATTATGACAAGGAGGTATCAGGTATGACTATGAGGGGGCCAAACAGGCCATATATCATATATTTTTGTGCATAATCTATTGGTTTACTTGAGAACACTATTGGTTTATGAATATTTACTATTGGTTTGCCTGCATACTTCATTAGTTTGTGTGCATACAATACTGGTTTCATTTATATGAATTATATTGGTTTGTGTCTGTACATTATCGGTTTCTGCATAACTATATTGGTTTGTCTATGTATGCTACTGGTTTGCCAATGAACTACATTGATTTGCTTTTGTGTATCATTGATTCAGTTGTGTTTGTTATTGGTTTGTGAGTGAACTGCATTGGTTTGCACACATATGCTATCGGTTTGCATATGAACTATATTGCGTGCAAACTGTATTGGTTGTTCGTGTAAACTTCAGCAGCAATGGGAGAAGCAAGAAACAGGAACTCAAGGGCCGGTAGAGTCATGAAGCGAAAAGAGAAGTGTAGAGGAGATGGATCATTTGCTTGCAATCAGATTTTGCAAACCAGTTAGTAAATACTCATAACCCAGTAGTGTTCACATGTAAACCAATAGATTATGCACAAAAATATATGATTTATGGCCTATTTGGCCCCTGATCTATGACAGCAGAGGACTTTACACATATATCAGTGCTGTAAGAGCAGGTGAATGGAGCCTGCTACTTTCACCTTACCAGATTCTGGCGTCAGTTCTTTCTTGGTTCTTGAGTGACTTTGATAATGTATTGTGGGAGTCCTTGATATGTAGAAAGTACTCATAGACACCCCAGTTTATGGACTAAATGCCAATTATTTTAATGAGGCAGTAATGCACACACATTGCTGAGCTACACCAACAACTTCTTTCTTTTTTCAATTCCACTGCTACACCAGCCCTTACTAGTCGTTCCTCCTTTCTTTTAATATAATCAATAAACTTTATTAATACTCTAATATGAACTACTGCTTAGATTACCCCTTACCCCAAAAGAAATGTCTGTATCGATATAATGTTTTTAAGAAATACAATAAATTTAATAAAGATGTATCTCAATAGCTATCAGTATTCACCTAAGCAGTATTTAAATATTACAAGGTGAACTGCCACAGCTCTGGAGATGACATGCAGCTTTACCAGGCCATAACACCTGATGAGCATGACACGCTAGGCTCTCTGCCCCAATGTCTGTCTTATATTACTGAATAAATAGGTAGTAATTTCATCAGTTAACTAATGAAAAAAACTGAACTGTACTGAAATCTAGCAAAGGAGCCCTTGATATGTAGAAAAGCACAACATGATAGTCACCTCAGTCTGTATATTACTTGCCAGTTCTTTTAATGAGACAGCATACAATGCTCAGAAACACCAATCACTTCTTTTTCACAACTCCTCTTCTACATCCTTCCTCACTTGTTGCCCCTCTTTTCTTTTTAACATAATAAACTTCATTAATACTGTAACATGAAGTACTGCTTACATATATTTATAAAGAAAATCTAAGCAAATAGTAACAAACAAGAAAAGGGTAAAATGAAAAAAATAACAAACGAAACCTTGTGGTGGGAAAGAAATGCAGCTGAAAACACTGCAGAACTATGACATTAAAGAAAACAAGTGAACTGAATTGTGGAATTTTTAATAATAATAATAATAACAACAACAATAATAAAAAGTCTGAGTTTGCATAAGTCGTCCTAATTTAGAGTGTTCATTAGAAATGCAATGATTTCCTTCAGGTGGTACACAATAAACAAAAATAGTTGTGTTAAATATTCAAAACATTAAAATGTGTGCTTCAGTTTAAATGATTAAACTCTAAATATTGTCAATTGTAATAGAAATTTGTCTTTTTACACCCTGAAAAAATCAAAAATAAACAAAACAATACCTCATATGCTCATGTTTGGAATTTGCCATTTTTAACTTTGTGGGGCTAGAATCACTGGTAAGGACACAGTTTTCAAAATATTATTGCATTTGTAATCAGCACATGGAAGAAAAATAAAAGAGGTCACATAGCCATTAGGATAAAGTGCTTTTGATATGCTTTCCATATTAAAATATAGCATTCTGCATGCAGGTCCTCCAACTTACAGGGGAAACCTGGGGACTGGTGGCAGGATTGGCACTCCAGGCACCATTTTAATAATAATAATAATAATAAAAAAATAATAAAAAAAAAAAAACTTTCATTGTTCCAGTGTGGTGATGAGGTGTCACCTGCTGCTCTTGGGTCTCAATCCAGGTGGTTCATTGTGTGGTGGTTGTGGCAAAGCGCTGTATCAGCGCATGCTTCCAATCCTCTCTCTCTTACTTAAAGAAATAGCATTCAGGGTTAATAAATGTCAGAAACCTGTTTAGGTATATCAAGAAACCAGAGAAACGTCAAGTGAACAACAAAGACAAAGATATAATACACAAAATGTACTAAAAGATGACTAACAGATGACTACGAAATCAGCGGATGTGTTGTAAACAACCAGAATGGATACTTGTTACATACACAGAAATTTCAAGGGTGGTGGCTCAACTCAAAGGGTATAAGAAGAATAAGAATACTTTTATTTTATATAGATCATTTAGGTACCTCTTCCTATGAAGTCGGAAGATATATAGGGAGAGCATGTGGGGTCATGAGATCAATGGAAAGGAGTGTGTGGCGTTCTTGATATCTATGCAAAAGGACAAAGGTCGAAGTCTTTACAACAACAACAACAACAACATCCATATTACTAACTGAGAATAAACCGGATATGGATGCAGGTACATGGCGATGGGACCATGAGACGTACTGCGCAGGCACGCGTCTCATACACCGCAAGCGAAGTCTTATCCACTGCGAACGAAGGAGTCACGGCCCAAGAACGAAAGAGCTCAACTAACGTGAATGAGAAATGAAGCAACAACGCGCCCATAGCTAACGACTAACAACACAGCCACACACAAAAGAGGATTTTGTGCTGCACCCCAGAGTCAATCGTGAGAGGCTACGGAGGCCCCACAGGTCCACAAAGATAGAATGGAAGGCGCAGGCGTCACCGCCATAATGTGAGTGGCACTACTGCGGAGTGAAGGCGCAGGCGTCACCGCCATATTGTGAGTGGCACTACTGTGGAGTGAACTTAGGAATAATGTGCTGCTTGGGATTGTACACACCACTGAACGCTTTACACCAAATTCAAACACAATACAGCTCAATGATACAAACACGAGCCCGCCTGGATAAGATCAATGAACGCAGGCACCTACAACGCGCGTCTGACACTGCGGAAGCAAAGCAGGCACGGGTTCAAAACGAACGACCTCGACTGCCGGATATACAAACACGAGCCCGCCTGGATAAAATCAATGAACGCAGGCGCCTACAACGCGCTTCTGAAATGCCGCGGGCAAAGCGGGCACGGCTCCAAAACGAACGAGCTCGACTAATGTATTTCAGGATACCCAACGCTTAGGGGGTAGGCGAGCGAAGCGAGCAGGGGGCAGAGCCCCCTTGTTTATTTATATAGCATATTTTCATACAAAAAAGTAGATCAAAGTGCTTTACATAATGAAGAAAATAAAATAAAAATAAAAGACAAAATAAGAAATTAAAATAAGACAACATTAGTTAACATAGAAAAAGAGTAAGGTCCGATGGCCAGGGGGGACAGAAAAAACAAAAAAAAAACTCCAGACGGCTGGAGAAAAAAATAAAATCTGCAGGGGTTGCAGGCCACGACACCGCCCAGTCCCCTCTTGGCATTCTACCTCACATAAATGAAATAGTCATCTTTGTATTTACGGTTCTCATGGAAGGACTTGATGATCATGGTCATGCAGACTTCTGGCTTTTAATCCATCACTGTTGGAACATCACGGTGCTTTGAGTAGATGGTGGTGGCTTGCACCGGAAAAGGAAACAGAAGAGAGAGTAGGGGTTAGTACAGATTTTAGAGCCACCATGAATAGTTATTATAATGAATTGGATATACAGAGTATCAGGATTAAATTACAGTGAAGCTATGAGAAGGCCATGTTAAAATAATGTGTTTTCAGCAGTTTTTTGAAGTGCTCCACTGTATTAGCCTGGCGAATTCCTATTGGCAGGCTATTCCAGATTTTAGGTGCATAACAGCAAAAGGCTGCCTCACCACTTCTTTTAAGTTTTGCTTAGAATTGAGACACTCATTTGAGGATCTGAGGTTACAATTTGGAATAAAAGATGTCAGACATTGCGATATATAAGATGGGGCGAGATTATTTAAGGCTTTATAAACCATAAGCAGAATTTTAAAGTCAACCCTGAATGACACAGGTAACCAGTGTAGTGAAATCAAAACTGGAGAAATATGCTCGGATTTTCTTTTCCTGGTTAGGATTCTAGCAGGTGCATTCTGCACTAGTTGCAAACGATTTATGTCTTTTTTGGGTATTCCTGAGAGGATTGCATTACAGTAATCTAGTCGAATGAAAACAAACGCGTGAACTAATTTCTCAGCATCTTTCAATGATATAAGAGGTCTAACTTTTGCTATGTTTCTTAAGTGAAAAAATGCTGTCCTAGTGATCTGATTAATATGCGATTTAAAATTCAGATTACAGTCAACAGTTACCCCTAAGCTTTTTACCTCCGTCTTGACTTTTAATCCTAATGAACTGAACTAAGAAACTGCACGTCTGACATTGTGGTCAGCAACACAGGAGCGCCACAAGGGACTGTACTTTCTCCGGTCCTGTTCAGCCTATATACATCGGACTTCCAGTACAACTCGGAGTCCTGCCACGTGCAAAAGTTCGCTGATGACACTGCTATCGTGGGCTGCATCAGGAGTGGGCAGGAGGAGGAGTATAGGGACCTAATCAATGACTTTGTTAAATGGTGCGACTCAAACCACCTACACCTGAACACCAGCAAAACCAAGGAGCTGGTGGTGGATTTTAGGAGGCCCAGACCCCTCATGGACCCCGTGATCATCAGAGGTGACTGTGTGCAGATGGTGCAGACCTATAAATACCTGGGAGTGCAACTTGATGATAAATTAGACTGGACTGCCAATACTGATGCTCTGTGTAAGAAAGGACAGAGCCGGTTATACTTCCTTAGAAGGCTGGCGTCCTTCAACATCTGCAATAAGATGCTGCAGATGTTCTATCAGATGGTTGTGGCGAGCGCCCTCTTCTACGCGGTAGTGTGCTGGGGAGGCAGCATTAAGAAGAAAGACGCCTCACGCCTGGACAAACTGGTGAGGAAGGCAGGCTCTATTGTTGGCATGGAGCTGGACAGTTTGACATCTGTGGCAGAGCAACGGGCGCTCAGCAGGCTCCTATCAATTATGGAAAATCCACTGCATCCACTAAACAGTGTCATCTCCAGACAGAGGAGCAGCTTCAGTGACAGACTGCTGTCACTGTCCTGCTCCACTGACAGACTGAGAAGATCGTTCCTCCCCCAAACTATGCGACTCTTCAGTTCCACCCGGGGGTGTAAACATTAACATTATACAAAGTTATTGTCTGTTTTTACGTGCATTATTATCAATCTTTAATTTAATATTGTTTTTTGTATCAGTAAGGTACTGCTGGAGTATGTGAATTTCCCCTTGGGATTAATAAAGTATCTATCTATCTATCTATCTATCTATCTATCTATCTATCTATCTATCTATCTATCTATCTATCTATCTATCTATCTATCTATCTATCTATCTATCTATCTATCTATCTATCTATCTATCTATCTATCTATCTATCTATCTATCTAATGTATCCAGTTTATTTCTAATAGCCTCATTGTATCCATTATTGCCAATCACTAAGATTTCAGTTTTCTCTTTATTTAGCTTGAGAAAGTTACTATTCATCCATTCTGAAATACAAGTCAGACATTGTGTTAGTGAATCAAGAGAATCGGGGTCATCAGGTGCTATTGATAAATACAGCTGTGTGTCATCAGCATAGCTGTGGTAGCTCACGTTGTGCCCTGAGATAATCTAACCTAACGGAAGCATGTAGATTGAGAAGAGCAGCGGACCCAGGATAGAGCCTTGTTGAACACCATATAGGATATCATGTGTCTTTGAGTTGTAATTACCACAACTAACAAAGAATTTTCTCCCTGCCAGGTAGGATTCAAACCAATTTAAGACACTGCCAGAGATGCTCACCCATTGACTAAGGTGATTACTAAGAATATTATGATCAATGGTGTCAAATGCGGCACTCAGATCTAAGAGGATGAGAACAGATAAATGGCCTCTGTCTGCATTTACCCGCAAGTCATTTACTACTTTAACGAGTGCAGTTTCTGTGCTGTGATTTGTTCTAAAACCAGACTGAAATTTATCAAGAATAGCATGTTTATTGAGGTGGTCATTTAACTGCATAATGACTGCCTTCTCTAGAATTTTACTTAAGAAAGGCAGGTTAGAGATGGGTCTAAAATTTTCAAGAGCAGAGGGGTCAAGATTATTTTTCTTAAGTAGGGGTTTAACTACCGCAGTCTTAAGACAGTCTGGGAAGACCCCCGTATCTAATGACGAATTTACTATGTCAAAAATATTATCAATTAGTACGTCTGATACTTCTTTGAAAAACTTTGTTGATATTGGGTCAAGGATGCAGGTGGAGGGTTTCAGTTGAGAAATTATTTTATGTAAATCAGGTAAATCTATCCTAGTGAAAGAGTTTAATTTGTTTATAACGGAATACTGGGGTTTAGGAGGATCCTTAGTGTTGAGGAGATATACTATGTTATTTCTAATATCATTAATTTTTTGATTGAAAAATACAGCAATAGCCTCACAGGTTTTACTGGAAGTACTTAGGATGTATTCCTTTGAGTTACCTGGGTTTAGCAGACGATCAATCGTCGAGAATAAGACTCTGGGATTACTAGCATTGTTATTTATAATCTTGGAGAAATAGCAGCGCCTCTCAAGACGGACTGTGTTATTGTATTCTGTTATTTTAACTTTAAATATTTCATAGTGGATAGTTAGTTTAGGGGCGGCACGGTGGCGCAGTGATAGCGCTGCTGCCTCGCAGTTAGAAGACCCAGGTTCGCTTCCCGGGTCCTCCCTGCGTGGAGTTTGCATGTTCTCCCCGTGTCTGCGTGGGTTTCCTCCGGGCGCTCCGGTTTCCTCCCACAGTCTAAAGACATGCAGGTTAGGTGGATTGGCGATTCTAAATTGGCCTTAGTGTGTGCTTGGTGTGTGGGTGTGTTTGTGTGTGTCCTGCGGTGGGTTGGCACCCTGCCCGGGATTGTTTCCTGCCTTGTGCCCTGTGTTGGCTGGGATTTACTCCAGGAGACTCCCGTGACCCTGTGTTCGGATTCAGCAGGTTAGAAAATGGATGGATAGTTAGTTTAGTCTTCCTCCATTTACGCTCAGCTCTATGGCATGTTCTCTTTAAATCAGACACTCTTTTGGTCTTCCATGGTATAACAATGCTAGAAGATTTTTTAACTGTCTTTTCAGGTGCAACTATGTCAACAGCAGCTCTCACTTTAGTATTAAATCTTTCCACCTTATTATTTACATTATCCTCGCTATAGTTGGCACTATAAATGGACTGATTGCTTAGAATGTTTGTAAGTTTTAAAGCTGCTGATGAGTCAGAGAAGCGTTTTTTAACAATATGCTTCTCATAAGTGTTTTCTATCATTATTTCAATATTACAAAGTAGAAGAAAATGGTCTGATAGACCCATATCAATGACCTGCTTTATATCAACTTTTAGTCCTTTAGTAATCACTAAGTCTAACGTATGACCTGCTTTATGTGTAGGCTGATTAATGAGCTGTCTCAAATCAAAAGAGTCCAGGAGGTTCATAAATTCTTTTACTTTTTGGTCACACTAATTATCTAAATGAAAATTAAAGTCACCGACTATTAAGAGTGTGTCATAGTTCGTATTTAAAATTGACATTAAGTTAGAGAATTCCTCAAAGAAAGCCGTGTTGAATTTAGGAGGTCTATACACGGATAATACTAGAACGTGAGAATCTCCATGAATAACAACGGCGAGATACTCAGAGGACTTGAATTAACTAAAACTGACATCTTTACATTTTAACCGGCTTGAGTAAATGTTTGCTAGTCCGCCACCTCTCTTTCCTTGGCGATCCTCATGAGTAAAACTGTAATCCGGAGGCGCAGATTCGATTAAAACAGCTGCACCATCTGAGCTAAGCCACGTTTCACTTAGCGCAATAAAATCAATTTTCCTATCACTAATAAGATTGTTGATAAAAAACATCTTGTTAGTTAAAGCTCTAACATTTAATAGTTCCATATTTAATGTTTGTGAGGGGCAGAGATGAATACTATGTGCGTTCTTGATATTTGGAACAGGAACTAAATTATTTTTATTAGCGCCGCTCTGTGTGTATTTTTTGTTTAATCTATAGTCTGTTTTTATAGTTTTAATACATTGTTCATCTAACGTAGTAATTTTAATTAAATTATTGGTGTTTATGCCATAGTGCCTAGTTATTCTACGTGCATTGAGATTCGTTATTAGAGTATTATTTAGAGTCCTGGTGCTTCCTGTCTTGCTAAATTTTTGCGAGACATGGACTCTATCCAGTGACCTGAGACGAAGACTGGACTCCTTCTGTACTGTGTTTCTTTGGAGAATCCTTGGGTACCGCTGGTTTGACTTTGTGTCAAATGAGTGGTTCTCATGGAGTCCCGAATGAGGCACATTACCTGCATTGTGAGGGAGCGTCAGTTACGGCACTACGGCTATGTGTTGTGATTCCCCAATGGTGATCCAGCTCGCAAGATCCTCATTAACATTTATCTAAATTAATCAGTAAGGCCTGGGGCCTCATGTATAAATGGTGTGTACGCATAGAAATGTTGTGTAAGAATGTTTCCACATTCAAATCGCGATGTATAAAACCTACACTTGCCGTAAATCCACGCACTTTTCCATGGTACCTCATACCCTGTCGTATGCAAGTTCTCCGCTTGGTTTTGCAGACTGGTGGCACCCAGCATCAAAGCAGTGCTACTGTTCCTGTGTGGTTACCCTTTCTTAGATTCACATCCACGATGGCGGCTTTATCAAATACACTGAAATTAACTGAATAAATTTAATGCATCTGATTGTAATTAACCTGTAACAATATAATGGTCCACAGAATGGTCAAACTATTCTAAATACCATAACTGATTTTGCGTTGTTACTCTCACTGCACCTTCATCTTCTTCGATCAGCTGCTCCCGTTAGGGGTTGCCACAGCGGATCATCTTTTTCCATATTACTCGCACTGCACCACTCGGAGTATTTATATCACTGTATCTGAGTGTGAATCACAGATCTACAGCGATTGGAAAGAGAATTATCGGTATACAGCATCAAGCACTCGCTGCCTCAGCCATTCGCTATTTGAACTGCTCTCATCCGACCAACGCTTCACAGCCTTTCCTGTTCGGACCTCACAAACAGTTTCATCCCAAGAACTATAAACACACTCAATCAGTCCATCAAGTGCTCCTTGTAGAACTGTTCGTACTTGCAAGTTACCGTGAGGTAATTGTACTTATGATACAGTTATAATATTGCACAACCTGAGCCACTTTATAAAGTGCGTATTTACATATGATGACGATATCATTTTTAAGATAAAATGCTGCAAAATACGTTTATTATATTATACAGATAAAACTTTAACTTTAACTACACGGTGCCGCTTCGTTCACGGTTTGTTCCTGCCTCGCGCTGTTTTCATGCTGTGGCTGGCGTGACACTGGAAGGACAGATGGATAGAATAATTAAACATTACGAAGATATTTCGATGTTTCTTAAAAGTTTTGAAGAATCTGCATTCTAAGCTTACAGATGGCTTAACATCTATTACAGATCTGATTGCGTGGTGATTGGGTATTTGGAGAAAGAAAAGTAAGGACAGGAATTGGGGGTTAGTACGTTTGAAAAAGACAGTACTTCTGTAATAAAGCATTTCATTGAAGGTTGCGCATGGCGCAGCAAGCATCTTGCTGTAAGACATGAACAATCACTGCGCCACCGTGTTCCCATGTTTAATAACATGCTTTAACTCATATCATCATGAAAATGATATCGCGTATACTTCTCAGTATTTTAATTACTCAGAGAGCTGTAATATTACGAACGTAATGGATTCTGTGTCCTGTCGGAGGAAGAGCACGTAGTGATTCGGGCACATAGAGCACATATAAGATCAAATACAAAACAAAGCATTTAATGTGCTACTTTAGTTACGATGGGATTTGAGAAACTAGTAAATAAAACGATTTTAAGATGAAGTTTATGATGTTCTACTTTAATGACAAAATAAACTACGTGATTAAAGTGGAAATTTCGAGATTAAAGTTGACATTTCGTGCTTTTTCACACTGTGTGCCTTTTTTTTTCACTGTACCCTAATAAGCTTTCATATGACACTCAGACAGTGGGCTACGAGTCGCCTTTTCACGCCGACTTTGATATGTGACAACTTTTTTATTTTGGGCACTGTGCGACTTTGTGAACTTGAGCTTTCGAGTTTCTCCGACACGCTATGTCACTTGATCAACTTCCTTTTGTTGCTTATATAACTGTTTAAACCAACAAATAGTAAGTTTTTCTTTGCCTCCATTTGGTATTCGCTGAAATTCTTCTATTTTTCCTCGTACTTTTGCCTTTGCCTTTTCACAGAACGATGGGCTTAAGGGCTATTTATATTGTTTTGCATATTCAAAGAGGCTGCGGTGGGTTGGCACCCTGCCTGGGATTGTTTCCTGCCTTGTGCCCTGTGTTGGCTGGGATTGGCTCCAGCAGACCCCCGTGACCCTGTGTTCGGATTCAGCGGGTTGGAAAATGGATGGATGGATGGATATTCAAAGAGGCGTAATTCTGATAGGAGTTGGGCGTGACAGCAAGCGTGTGCACGTGCGCTTATTTCTACGCTGAGCGGGATTTATGTAGCGGAAGAACGCGGAAGTTGACGAACGCACAGATTACTGCATCTGGATTTTTCTGTGCATAAGCACATTTCGGCTTTTGTGTTTACGTCATGTTATAGTGCAAATTCTACGCACAGCATTATGCATGAGGCCCCTGGCCTGTTTATGTACGTTGCAACTCATATTGAAAGAAAGAAAAGGAAACAAAGCATTCTTTCATATTGTCAACTTGATCGAAAGGAATGGCAAATGCAGACTTGTAATGACCAAAAAGTCGATAAACAGAAAAAAATTGGAGAAAAGATCACAATTAATATGGTTAATATTTCTAAATATAGTAACACATTTTTGTGAAGAATGATGCAAATGAATATTCAAATTAAAGTAATGAGTTTATGGATAGAAATACTCATCTCATTACTCTCAACACTGTCTATATCAACACCAACAGGTGGAAACCAAGTTCAAAATATGATCTTTCTTGTGTATAGGAAATTTAACCTGCTATAAGAGATTGAAATAATTAAGAGTATCAGTAAAGCTGACTGCATATGTACAAATAAGATCTGCAACATGCATACTGATCTCACTATACAAAATGATAACATAAGAAATGGGTCTGAGAAGTGTCTGGAGTTCAGTAATTTAAGTGAAGAATACAAACAACATTTGGGCCAATAAATAAAAAAGAGTTAATTTTAAATGCAAGACATTCAGAAGTTCATTACACTTGGAAAAGCTATTTCTCTAAATAATAAATCAAATCTGTGACCCTGTGTAGAGGATGTCGGTTTGTCAATATATTTGTAACCTGTAGTAGAACTCCTAGTAAGATTGAAATATTCAATGTAGTGATTCTGAATTTCACAAAGAAAAGTCCACTTTTAATTCCAAAATCCCTTCATACAGTTGTACATTTTGTATTGTTTAAGAAGAGTATGTTCAAATCAGCAGATCTAACGATTTTACGACATATGATCATTGCAGTCTGAGCAGTAACTATTGGAAGGTGACGCAAGGTAATTCTGATAATTCCCAAAGTAGTCTTCCAGCAAGTCTTCCAGTCTTCTAGTAGTATTCCAGCAATTCTGAATTGAAGTAAACAGGTTAATAAGGAGTGGTGGCTCTGAGGCTAAGGATCTGCACTGGTATCTGGAAGTTTGCAGATTCAAATCTCAGTACTGCCAGATATTTATTTTTATATTTTATATTTTTTATATTTTAGTTTTATTTAAACCATGCGTAATATCTGAGATAATTAACTTTGTGATACAACAATGACATTTTTCAGAAAATAACAAAATGTAATGTTATATCTCTAACAAAAGTTTCTGAATTGGAACTTTTTAGTGTTTAGAACTTTAATGCATATGAGGAAATAATATTCATTTCAGCTTCTTTCACAACCATATAGGAATGATCAAGATACACGTTATTTAAATGGAAAAGCATTTTCTAAAGAAAATATATTTCACGTTCGTTTCAAATAAATATATAAAGCATGTATCTTTTCCATCAATCCAGGAAACCCTAGGGTGAGACTACCAATGATCTCATGAGCACATTTTTAAGAACTAATGTTTCATAATGCTACACTTAATGCAGGCAAGAAATAGCATCCATCATGTTTGACAGCTTAATGACTCTTTGTAAATGGTGTCACATGCATTTTAAATGTCTGTGTTATGATTCGCTTCTCTTAAAAATGTATTATTTAGTACAGAATATTTGTTTGTTGGAGCATATACAGTACTTTATTAGAGATTTTTTGGTATTTGTTTTTAAATTTCCATACATGGTATTCAAGTTAGTTTGTGAATCGACCTTTAATGCAGAATGAAACTATTTGAAACAATTAAACTGAGCAGCAGCACAAGCCAGCACATCAGTGTTGTTGTCTTTTTCATTTTATCATTCCCCAGCCCTAGCTGCATCATTCTATCAATTTCTTAGAGTACTGTAGAAAAATAAAATAGCATTTAATGTGTCCCTTGAAGAACAACCTATTGTTAAGAATTCGTATTTTACATCTCTGGAGTATTCACCTGCAATTTTGAATCTAAAACTCAGGAGTATTTTCTTGTGACTGAGTGGACAAAAAAAAAAAAAAATTCTATTTGTATGCCAAAGTAAGCTTTCATCGTTATAATATAGGGTTCTACAAGTGAGAAATTCCACAGAAAAGTAAAGCCTGAATGATTTTAAAGTAATCCCTATCTATGATAATTAAATATCAAAATAACTCAAATGAACCCTGTCCCTCCTTTAAAACAAAATTAGTTATTTCTTTCTCATTCTGAGATATTGCTCTTATTTAAATATTTTACTAATATATTTTGACATCTGGCATATTTGTTAGCCAAATATGTTTTATTCATCTAAAAATAAAATTCAGAGACAGCTTTCTCAAAATATACTTTGTGTAATGCTATGGCCAAATAGTACTATTTCAACGATTTTCTGTCAGAAACATGTTACACTTCGTTGAGTATTCAGCAGTGCAATAGACAGAGCTTGCCAAAAAACAAAATGCAAAAAAAAAAAACAAAACTAAAGGTTTAATGAAATAACCATTGTGCACTAATAAAATAATGAGGTATTGCCAAATATCATGAAAACTGTGTCACCATATTTGCTGATGACACAACAGTAGTATGACTGATTACTAATAATGGCAATAGGCATGAGGTTAAGCACCTTACTAAATGATGTGGTAACAACAGTGTGTCGCCCAATTTCAACAAAACAAAGAAGAAGACCTGTTCCTTTGACTAGGAAGAGTAAGTAGTTTAAATTTATTAGCATTCCATATTAAAGATCCCTCATTGTCCCTCAGTTTATCAGGTGAATAACAGAAACAATAAATATATAAATAACAACAGTAATAATACAGAATAATTACATTGAGATTTACATTTTTTCACTTATTAGACACGTTTAACTAAAGATATTTATAAAAAAAAAAGGTCAACATAATCTAGTAAATTAGTGAGTCTGGGTAACTTTTTAGGAACCAGAGTTACAATACAAAGTTACAAAATTGATCATCACAAGTAAGAGCTCTAAATAAAACAGAACATAACACTAGTTAATCTTTCCTTAGTTATAAGTATTGGTGCCAGCTCTGTAAGAGTCCTGAAGCTCAAATATCCCCAATAATTCTTAAACATATAAGAATACCACACAGCCTACACGTATCCAGGATGTTCTGTTGTAATATGACTTTTAATGTGCTTTGTTAATTTCCAATTGAAAAAAAATTCCAGTTCTTTTCACAGAAAAAACAACACCAGTCTGCTAAAGTTATACTTTGTTAACTGATTTGTTGTGGTCTTACATGCTGTTGGCTAGACACTATGCTGAAAGCACAATTACAACACAACATATAGTTAACAGTCAAGGGCATTTTGATTCACTTTGCTGATTCATTTAAGTGTTTTAGTTATTTCATTCTTTTGATTCCTTAACAGGATCCACGATAGAAACTCAAATATATAATCATATTATTAATATATCTGTCATGATGAATGTTAAATTATTTATTAAACAGAGGGCACACAAGCATGGCAACATAGTGAAAAACACATTTTAAAAAAAGAAAATTAGTCAACATTGCAATTCTTCTTAGGTGCGTGCTGGACAGAACTTTTGACTGATAATGGCAATGTAGTTTTAGGATTTACTGTGTAGCTTTCAAAGTATCTGTGAGTCAGGGTTTGATTCATTTTAAGAATCAGAAGTGAACAAGAATTTTGTAACTCGTTCACAGATTTGATTCTATTTCCAACTGAACAGAATCAGTAAATAATACCTGTGGAGTGTAGTCAACGAGTTGTAAAAAGTCTGAACTAGGGGCCATATGAACAGTGATTGTTAGAAATTAGAATAATGTTTTATAAGATTAAGTTTTGTGTTCAATGTACAAAGCGGCATCAACATATTAGTTTAGTATTAAGTTTACATATTATATTTTCAACTATTGCAAGTTGTCAAACAAAACTGATGCATTTTATTATAAGTGTACTCACTATTGATATGTTGTTAAAGTATTGTATTTGTGTGATGAACAAGAGTGCTGTCAGTGAGTTAGTCCTTGTTCACCGGCACTGATTCAGGTCATATTCGAAAGGATCACAAGTCAACGAGAATAATGAATCAGATTGGTGGTACATCCACATGCACTTTAAACATCTACCCACAAAACAAAAAAATGACGACAATGGTAGGCATTCAGCATAGCATTAGTAGTATAGTCTGATGATTTGCTTTGCTAATATGCATAAAATTATTTGTACGATTCACTGAAAATAATCATTCAAAAACAACAATTTGTTGGTTAATTGCCTGTCATTTTTTGACATTATTTTATTGCAATGAACATGGCAAACACTAGTATATTATCGGAAATTAAAAATAGGGAATGTTAGTTGTACAATTAAATACATTTTTATCAGCACAGTTGTCCATGGCTCAGACAAACCTAAGTAATAATGTGGAAAATAACAATTTAAACAAAAAAATAGGCAAGAATAAAGGTGCAGTGCACCCAAATGCTGGCAATTAATTGCAATGAAAGCAGTTTGAAAATCAGGGAGAAAGAATGGACATCATGAGTATGTAAGCTTCTATAAATGTGTATCTATGAAATGAGCACTCCCAATTAACGTTAAATGTTGGCGCTGATGGTTAAAAGATTTTATCAAAGCCATTATCAATTAGATAAATATTCACAGAATAAGAGAGTTTTCAAATACTTCTTGAAAACATTGAGGGAGTCAGCAGTTTGGATAAAGGTGGGCAGCTCATTTCACCAGCTCAAGGGCTATAGATGAAAACAATCTGGATTGATGCCACACAGAGATTGAATCACCAGATGTTGTTTACTTGCAGTACTGAGAAGGTGAGAAGGAGCATAGATCCTTGAAAGTGTCTCTATAAACATAGGTGCTGACCCATTGACTACTCACTAGGCAATCATGAAGCAGACAAATAATCACTGCTTGAGGCACTAAATAAAAAGGAATTTAAATAACAGGGTTTTGTAAAGAGTGTGACTTGAAGTGGTAGTATGTGCACAGGATTAAAAATGGGAAGTGCGCTCATTTTAACAGATATTGGATGTTAGTTAGCCCCTTCTGCACATTGTAGTATATACTGTATATTCAAAAATATAACCAAACTTTGTTAAGTACAGATAATTGGCTGATTGCTAGGTTTTCTTTGATTATTTTTTCTTCTGCTATTTAAAATGTAGAAGTATTCATTAATTGCAGAATTAAATGATTGCATATGATGTTTCTAATAATATTTCAAAACTGCCTCAGAAAAATTAATTAAAACAATTTTCAGTACACCATTATTCTGAGACTGTTCCAATTTTATTTGGCATTCTACCAGGCCATTTCATGGTTTATGTTCAATAGCCTCTACTTATCCTGCTCTTTGTGTTATTGCTGCTCCCTCCTAGTTAACAACACTATATGGCATCTAATCACCCTTCAGTATGCCTTGACCACACAGTTGCAGAAACTGTAACAGGTCATTTGCAAATTTGAAAAGGAACATAGACTAGAAAGTCATGACCAGATTGTGGCCACAGTATGACAGTACCTTTTTGCAGAGCCTGCTTTCCAGACTTGCCCATTAAACTCACAAAATGCCTGCCAGTGGGTAGCATGAGGTTTTGCAGGTGTACATATGTTAATAAGCCACCACAAAGGAAGATTTCTCTAGGTCATATTCGTGTTAGGGCATGATATACTTTGATCAGGTCAGGTCAGGTTGGGGAGCATGCACTGGTACAGCGTGTTGCCACATTGACCACACAACAAAACAGCTTGGGATCCTGGTTGGCAACCCTCCAGGCAGACACTCAGTCCAGTCCCTCCCTCCTGAAATAACCCTCTATATGCCGCAGCCATATGTTACATAGGCATCACCTTGGCCTGACTCTGCCACTCGGGTCCTCAACAATGAGGATCCTGTGAGCTGGATCACCCTCA
Source organism: Erpetoichthys calabaricus (assembly GCF_900747795.2). NCBI lineage: Eukaryota > Metazoa > Chordata > Cladistia > Polypteriformes > Polypteridae > Erpetoichthys > Erpetoichthys calabaricus. The sequence goes on along the minus strand of NC_041400.2, from coordinate 88,413,217 downwards.
CCCTAGCCGTAATGCCGTAACTTACCCTTCCTTCTCAATGCAGGTAATGTGATTCATTTGGGACTCTGTTTGACACAAAGCCAAACCAGCGGTACCCAAGGATTCTCCATTCTTTATCTAAGGCTACTGGATAGCATTCATGTCGAAACTATATAGCAAAACAGGAAGCACCAGGACTCTAAAGATTTGGATCTTTGTCCTTTTGCAAAGATATTGGTTTTTATCCAGGACATTTGCAAGCCCAGACACTCAGGCTCCTTGCTCAGACTCTCAGAGCCTCCATTGACTCTGTGAAGATCACAGCATTGTCAGCAAAGTCAAGATCAATAAATCTTTCTTCTCCAATAGTTGCTGGACCCAACGACCCTGCCCAACACCCAGTCCATGCAAGCACTGAACAGAGTAGGAGCAAAACCACATCCCTGACAAACCCCAGAATCAAATGGGAAAAATGCATAGGTTCAGCCTCCACTCTGCACAGCACTCATACTACCATACCAGTGCACAGGCCAGCCATGATATCCAAGAACTTTAGAGGAATCCCAAGAAGTCTCAGGATATCTCACAGGGCAGCTCAATCAACTGAGTTAAATGAGTTAAAAGGAAACTGTACCGATATTCGCGTTTGCACTCCATGAGAACCCTCAGTACCAGGATGCGGTCAATGATTGACTTCTTAGGTGTAAAACCAGACTACTCCAGTCATTGGTAGGTGAGCAAGTGATTGCGGAAGAAGTTGCCGTAATCCAGGTGATCACCCTTCCCTTCCAGATAGGGATGACATGTCCTGTTTTCCAGTCAGTTAGGGTGACAGACGTCTCCCCGATGGAAGCAAAGATTGCTTGCAATGCAAGTAGGACAACATTACCATCTGCTTGGAGAAGTTCATCCCAGATACCGCAGATCCCTGCAGCCTTCCCTGCCCTCAACTGGTTCACCACCTGTGCAATCAAAGAGAGACTGGGTGATTCACAGCTAATTGGAGGATCAGCCTGAAGGACAGTGGACCCAAAGATATCCAACATCCAAGCTGGAGGATCAGCTTTAAAACAGCTGTTCAAAGTAGCAAGCCCAGCAGGTCACAATTGCAGCGTCATCCATAAGGACCGTTCCATCACCCACCCTGACTGCAGCTCTTCAAGGAACAGATTTGGATGTGCATAATGTTTCGATTCCTCTGTAAGAAGGACGTGGGTCACTAGACTATAGATGGTGTGTCACTTGCTCACAGACTAATCTAATAAATTCCTCCTTATTTGCTCTCAGAGTCCTCACAGCAATCCTTCTCAGTTCCCGGTACAGACCGGAGTTGCCATCATATACTGAAGAGAATTTTTTACTATGAAGTAGGCCATAACATTTTCCACATTATATTTTGGTTTGCTATTGTAATGGGAACCATGGGTGCCTGGTCACCTGTCCAAGTTGGTTGTTGATATCTACGGTCAGGTGAGGAACACCCTATTATGGCAATAAGTTTCCCCAGTGGATGATTGCAGCCAATGCTGTTCAGATATAGAGTATGGTAATATTGACACTAGACTGTACATGCATTTTAGAAAGTGGAGGACACATACCTGCACAAGTGCATGGCCAGTTTTGACCTGCTAGTTAACTGGATATTTATATTTGGTATATGGGAGGAAGATGAGAGCAGCCTAAAATGCAGACACAGAGAGAGTCCACAAAGTGAATGCCCCAGGATTTAAACCTAGAACTTGGGATCTGTGATGCAGCAGTACTAACCATTGTACAATTGCTTGAACTAAATCCACATGCAAAAATAAACAGTCTGAAGCATGCTAGTTCCCCAACTGTGCCACCTCAAGTCGTTGTGATATATTACATCTCCATATTCAGCCTGGATGTTAAGCAGGAACTGCTGAAACTGTTGCTGGTATAGGGCTTTAGAGTGAATGAAATTATTTGACTTTACCACCGGTTTCATAACATGATTAAATATTACATGTTTAGCGCAAATAATGATGCAACGAAGTTTAATAGCGCTCCCTCCCTCTTCGCTGACTTTGTTACAGATCAGCATGGACATTCCACTTCATTCGTGTGCCATCGGTAATAATCCCAGTAACTTTACTCCACGGTAGTTTTATATTATCAACAGCTCAGTAAATAGCAAGGAATAAATTGGTTCTTGTTGTTTGGCCTTTAAGGCTTTGGTGGTCAAGCATCTCTTCTGTTTTGTTCATGTCATCATGGACGCCTTTCAAAAAAATCAGTAACTGAGCAGTGTCTGATGTATCTGCGCTTTCATCACAGATTAATGAAAAAAATCAAAATTCATTGCCCTGTCTCCCAGCTGTCGCTTAATATCTGATGATAGCTCTTCAGTTCTCTATGCCACAGTGTAACAAGCTAGGAAAACATTACCAAACTCTGTCTTCTTCTCGGGGAAAATGTTTTCTCCTATTTTCATAACACAGTCTTTAATATACTTGCCTTCGGTACAAGGTTTGCCATGTTTAGCAATTAACATAACCACTTGCTTTGGTGATACAGTGGAACCTCGGTTCACGAACGTCTTGGTACACGTACAACTCGGTTTACGACCAAAAAGTTCGCCAAACTTTTGCCTCGGTTCACGACTACACACTTGGTATACGAACAAGCCAGGTTCCCTTTTGGTTTGTACATGTTCAGTCTCTCCCTGTGCATTTCCTGTGCAGCGAGCAAGAGAGAGAGTGAGAGAGCGCGACACACACACACACACACACACACACACACAGAGGCAGCGCGAGAGACAGAGGCACACACACAGGCAGCTCGAGACAGAGAGAGCCGCGCACACACACAGGAGCACGCGCGAGAGAGGCGCACGCACACACACACACACACAGGCGCGGGAGAGAGAGACGCGCACACACACAGGAGCGCGCTAGAGAGACACACACACAGGCGCTCCAGGCTCGCAAAAGAGAGACGCACGCACACACACACAGGCACGGGAGAGAGAGGCGTGCACACACACAGGAGCGCGCTAGAGAGACACACACACAGGCGCTCCAGGCTCGCAAAAGAGAGACGCACGCACACACACACAGGCGCGTTAGAGAGAGCGAGCGAGGGACACATAAGGTAGAGAAGGCTTGTTTTTGTTTTCAGTTCTGTTTACAGTGATCGGTTCATAGCCTGCATTGTTGCAATGTTACTTTTCTTGGTGGTTTATTAAATTACGGATTTTTCAAATGTTCATTTTTTCCCCTGTGCTTAAAACTCATTAAAAAAAGTGTTTTTAGCGAGCGGTTCCTAGCACTATAGTGCGAACTATTGCAGTGTTAGTTTTCTCTGTTGTTCAAGGTTTTCTCAGTGTTATTCAATGTTTTTACATTTAGTTTACCATTACGCTGTGCATTCTATGGTATAATTAACTATATTTGTGCTTAAAAACTAAAAAATATATATATTTACATACAGTTCGTACGGTCTGGAACAGATTCATTGTATTTGCATACAATCCTATGGGAGAAATTGCTTCGGTTTTGGAACGAATTATGGTCGTGAACCGAGGTTCCACTGTATTTTCATTTGACTCATGGGCCCACCTAAAGAACTGTTGCTGTGTGGCTAAGCTATCTTGAAGTTGCTTTATGGTCAGTCTCTGATAGCTTGTCATATGCATTAGGATATTTTGTCTTGTAGTGTGTTATGTTATATTCCTTAAACATGGCAACAGTCTCATGACAAATTAGACAAACACAGTTTTTTTGGTTTTCAGTTAAAAAAATATTGTAATTTCCACCTCTCCTGGAAGGGGCAGCCTTCATTATCAATTTTCCTTTTTTTACTTGCTGTAGCCCTGACAATTGAAGGGTCCGAGAAAATTTCACATAGCTACGAGGGCTCTAACCACTCTATAATTGTGTTACAGAGTAGTGCTGCCACCACAAGGTAGAAAGAGGAATTGCATGTTGAATTTGTGTGATTTATTTATTCTGTTTGACTGTGCTGGCAGGCCATAAATAATGCATTTTAAGTCAGAAGCCACATTAATAAGCCATATAAAATTTGACCTCTGGCTGTGATTGGCGCACGGGCCGGACTTTGGACATGCCTAGCTTAGGTGACCTCAGTTTGTCTGTGGTGTCCTTGTCCATCCAGGGCTGAAACATTTTGATTGGGAGGGGAGTGGGTGAGGGGGCTCCAGGTGCATCATTAATTAATCTTTTTAAATGTTGCACCTGGAAAAAATATGAAGGCTTTGTTTATAAATATAATGACTGCAGGTAAATATTAGGCAAGAACTGGAGGATTTGCACTACTCACTTCAAGCAAACATAATTTTTACTTTTGGCTGAAGGCAGAGGAGAGCTGCTGCTACGGCAGCAATCCTGAACAATGCAGTTAATACCTGAACTTATTACAATATATCATCTTATACTTCTATGATGTAGAAACATTTCTACTTGTAAGAACGTTCCATTGATAATTTTTTGGAATTGGTACTTATATTAGCAGTTCATGGCACTTTCATCTGTTTAATGATTTGGGTTGTTATTAGTTTTTTCAAAGACTTGTTAAACATATTCTTGACTGTTAGGCATGGTCAGTATTTTTTTTTTTTTGGCGTGATTGGGTTGGGATATGTATCTGTGTCTTCTTGGATATTACACTATTTGCTTGTAGCATTATTATATAAATAATAGGAGAGGCACCTACCTCTTCAGTAACACTGATTTACCCACCTTGGGGGGTGTTGTGTGTATTTGTATATCGATTGAAATTTTTATTTTGTGGTTATTCTGTTATTATTTAATATATCTTTGAATGGTATTTTTTATAATACAGTATTTGACTCAGTTGTTGTTAGGAAGGGATATTTAGGGCTTGCAAAAATTGTATTTCTTTTTATTAACTTCCTTTTGATGCTTGGGGAAGTTTTTTTTTTTATTTTGCTTTCTATATGGTTAATCCCAGCAGGTTTATATCTGCCTTGAATCCATTGCTTTTATAGTACACAACTATTACTTAATTGAGTCTCCTCCACCCCCTAAACTGCAGTAACCTTTTAGTAGGATGGTGATATCACACATTTTTCACTGCTTAGGTCAGTCACAGCTCTTAAATGAAAGACACAAGTGCTTAACATTTACATTATTTAGCAGACGCTCTTATCCAGAGCGACTTACAACAGTGTTTGTTAGTTTTTTTTTTTTTTTTTTTGTTTTTTTTTCGCATACCCCTTGGGGTCAGAGCGCAGGGTCAGCCATTGTACAGCGCCCCCTGGAGCAATTACAGGTTAAGGGCCTTGCTCAAGGGCCCAGCAGAGTAGGATCTCTTTTGGCACTGACGGGGATTCGAACCGGCAACCTTCGGGATACCAGCGCAGATCCTTAGCCTCAGAGCCACCACTCCGCCTCCTTAACAAAATAAATTAATAGATGTCGTTGGAAGTACACTTATTGTTATATCTTACATATTGGACATTTGTTTACACAAAATTTCATTAACATATTTCTATTAAATTATTTTGTTACTACTGTCAAACTACTCTGTTATTGCTTAAACTATGGCAAACTTCCTATTCTTTTTTCCTTTGTTAATTAATGAATGAGTGAGAGGGTAGAAGAGAGTGGTGTAGCTAGCAAGGCTTGTTTCAGATATAAGGCTGCAGTTCTACAGGTTGTTTTCATATAATATTCTTTATTATATCATATTTAGATACATTCTTATTCTCACAATCACTTCATTAAATGCATGTTTGCTGAGCTGCTGGATGGTGCATGTGTCTATCAAAGGGAATAAGATATAAATAGGAGATTGACATAGTTTTACATCGAGATGACGAAAACTAACAAATGTTTAAAAATGTCAGCAACAACAAGTGTGGAAATAAAATAGAAGTGGTCATGCGCAAGTACTATGTAACACTGCACAGCACAGAAGGTATAAGTTATATCTTATATATAGTCAAAGTAAATTAAGCAAATCAGAAGATGGAACATGAAGGATATACATGAATGAATTAGAACTAAACATGAAATTTTTTTCTATTATTAGAAAGATGTGATGAAAATTGCCATTGCCACAGAAGCAGAAATCAGTGTTAAAAGAAATACAATGAACAGCTTCTGTGCTAAAAGACAAGGTGTAGGTGATATACAGATACAGTATAAGTATGATATGATATTAGAACTTGAACAAAAATGTAAAATCCAGTTTATTAGAAATAAAAGAGTTTAAATGTGATGAAAATAATGAGAATAATGAAACAAACCAATATTACAACCTTAACAAGAAAATAAAAATACATAAATGAAACAAAAACAAGGGATATAGACCTACCAGAATAAATATTCTATTTAAGAGAGAAAATCAGTTTCAGGTTTTGGAAAAAATGTTTGGGAATAAGTTCTTCTTTTCCTGTACACTTTCTTTAAAGAAGGGAGAAGCAAAGAAGCCAATACATGGTCCCTTCACAAAAAACATGAAACCATATCTGGAAAAATTAAGGAAAGAAGCAAAAAAGATCAAAAAAGGTGAGAATAGAGCATGAAACTGTTGTTGTTAGTGGTTAGCTAATTAAAGGTCAAGATAAATTTTATTATCCCTAAATAGGAAAGTCAGTTGCTCTTGTATGTTACAACTGTATAATAAAAAGATCAAACAAACAAAAGAAACACAGTGAAATATAAACAATTGTACATATGAAATATATCTGAAACCTTTACTAGATTGTATTGAGCATTTATTTAAAACAGGTTAATTGCTGAAGCTATAGATGATCTTTTCTATTGCGCTGCTTTTATACTGTACTTAATTACAAGATTCTATCACTTATCCATTTGCTGAAATGGAATGAATAGTGCCAAAGATAAGTAGAGCCATTACAGATAAAATAAAGCTTTGGTAGTGCATATAACTGTTCCATAGATGTTTAACTGCCCCAATAACTCTTTTCTGCTTTAATCATGAATTAGTTGAATTTTTTCAAGCACACACCTGTTTTCAAAAACACATATATGATAAAGTAACAAAACATACTGTAAAGCAGATACAGAGAACATTTGTAAAATATAGCAGTCAACTTTAAATTCAGTTGTCATGTAAAAAAGCATTTGGTGTCAGTACATAATCAAAAAAAAAGCATTCATAGTCAAACTAGACTCCATACTTTTTATAAGATGTCACTTATTCAACCAATTCTCTATTTATTAGGATAGATGGGTAGAACAGATTTAACAGATTGGCAAACATAAAATTGAATTAGAAGTATGTTGTAGTTTGACAAAAAAAAAAAGGAGCAATAACAATAATAATTGTCAGCCATTACCTGGGGCTCTGCTACATCCACTCCTTTTCCTTGCATTTTGAACTTCTATCATGTCCATTGCTATGTATTGTTAATTACGGCGCAGTCATGTAATGGGTGTGGTACTAGAAATAAAAGAAGACTCCTAACTTGAGGTCTTCACTCTAGCATTGTGCCATCTGCCCATGCAAGAAGTCTTTAGTCTAGAGCTTCAGAGCTTGTGTAGTTTAATCCTTAAATTACCTGCTTTTATGTTTGGTCTGAAATCAGTAAAATCACTGTAAATTTCATCTGTTTAGGATTAAATTTTGTGACATTTTCTACATTTCACCCAATTAAAGAACAGTAAAAAATTAAACATCCCATAATTTGCACAGTTTCTAAAAAATATTTATATGTTTTTCAGGTCAGTTGTGACCCATCATTGGCTTTAATGTATTTTCCACTGCATTTAGGATACTTAGGTTGTTTTACTTAGTGGCAGGGGAAAGTGTAGTTAGGCAGCATAGGATGGTGGTCTGTAGGATGACATTGGAAATCAAGAAGAGGAGGAAATTGAGGGCAATGTCAAGGATAAATTGATGGAAGTTAAAAAAGGAAGACTGCAAGGTTGAGTTTAGGGAGGAGGTAAGACAGGCACTGGGTGACAGTAAATAGTTAACAGACACCTGGGCAACTACAGCAGAAGTAGTAAGGATGACAGCAATAAGGTGCCTGCTCTACCAATAAGAGTTGAAATCTAGATAAAATGTGCGTAAAATTGATGTTATGTTCTCAGGCATGCTTTGGTAAGAACTATTCCTGTTGCATATTGGCACAGCTATGGTCGGTCAAGCCTATATTTCTTAAATGGTAAATTACTGTCTTTATAACTTATGTAATTGCCAAAGTTTGTTGCATAATGGAGATCCAAATATGGTAAAAAGGGTGTGTGAGGCTTTCAAAATACTCCTCAAAGCAGGCCAGACCATTAACTGGCCAGCTCAGATAAGGCTTACCCCAAGTCAGCCAGGCTGCAACTGCTACCTGACAGCTGCAGCCTACTCTGGATTATAAATGGTTTTTAAATGCATAATCCAAAGACAATAACTAGAGAAAAAAGACAAAAAAGAAATACTTACAAACATCTAGAACAAACTCAGTAATCCTCATAATTCTGTCACTGACTTAATATACAGTAGAGCAAGAGGGAGATCTCAGCAGCAGCAACATCAGGATTGACCATCCGAATATTTAAAGAGTCAGTACATATCATAGGGGGCATATGGGATGGATTGGCACCCCGGCAAGGAGGAGGGAAGATTCCTTACCCAGATAGGAGGTACCGAATGGACATAAAGGCATCACGGCCAAGAGAGGGAAGGATGTCGCACCCACACAAGGCTGCCTTAATGGATGAACAGACATCCCAAGCAGAGAAAAAGATTCCTTACCTGAACGGGAGGCCTCAGGCAATTGGACAAGTGTCCCAACTGGACACAGTTCCAGTACCTTTTCTTGATGGGAGAAAATAAAAGAAGGATAGGGAAGAACAGTCTCTGAGGGATGTTTATTCCCCCCAGACGCTTGATGGCAGCAGTCCTCCATTATCGGCATTCATTTGGGAACCTGCAGGGAATGCCAGGAGTTGTAGTCTTGTAGCAAAGCCCTGTTGGAGTCTGTGGGTGCCGCGAGGGGGCACTTTATGGAGATGTACTTCCTATTATATGGGACTTCTGTGTAGCCCAGAAGTACTTCCAAAGGGTAACAGCCCTTGCACTGGAAGTACTCTTGAGTGCTCAGAAAAGTCCCTTATCCAGAAAAGGTGGAGCTTGGAGGACGGACAGCAACACTCACCTGGAGGAGGGTGAGAGGAGAGTTATTGTGGAAGAAAGAAAACCTGTACTTTGTGCTTGTCTTACTTTTGGAGGTATTTTTGATTAATAAATGTTCTTTTATTTGAACCCGGGACTGTATTTGTGTAATTGTTTTGGGGTTTGGGGTTCACTGGTGCCCCACATAGTGAATAAACATAACAAAATTAACAGAAAAATACAGAGAATAATTAACTAATTAATTAATGAAAACAACAATAAAACAAAATAGAAAATGTGTGTATAAATGGGTGGAACAGGCATATAAATATTGAAGGAAGGAAGTAAAAGAATAATAGATGTAGAAGAAGAAAGACAGATAATGAACATTTTAAAAATAGAGAAGAGTTCATATACATAAGAAAAAACAGAAGGTAATAGTAAAGGGATATAAATGAAACAAGGAAAGGGAAATAATTTCAAAAAAGGAAAGACAAGAAGAAAGATAAAGAATAAACAGAGACAAGGTCAACAAGGAAAAGAACTATTCAGGACACCATATTAAAAGAGACAAAGTAAAACAGTATATGAAGGAAATAATTTAAAATATAAAATTCATTTGCAAAAATGCTTGAAAGGAAAAGGTAAAGCGGTATTGTTTGTGTCTGCCTTATAAAGGACTTTCCAGCAAGACCTCCAGGGAATATTAGATGTGTTATCTTATATATAATACTCTATCGTGGCTGTTCATTTGTTTGTCCAGGATTTTAAATCACCTATAGCTCGCAAACTTTGACCTATTGATCTGAAATTTGGTACACATATACTATGTGATGTCTACTATCCGCTTTCAGGGTAATGATTGACCTCCAAGGTTATTCCTCTTTTTATTTTTATTTTATTGTAGAATCAACTCTCGGCAGTGATAAGCAGTGTGGCCGTGCTCATTCCCTACCACCTTCGCCATCACTTCCCCTACCTCTTCATATCTTAAATCATTCTTGAGGCAGATTGAAGACTTAAGTGCCAGCTTAAGTGAAAAATTAAAGAAAACTAAGTAATTGCAACACAAACACTGACTTAATCAGTTTTAGCATGAAAAGATGCTGACAAAAGAAGAGAAGAAGTGGGCCACTAGGTAAGTTCAGCGCTATATGCAATCATGTAAAATCGTGACTGAGAGAATAAAAGGGAAAATAAAACGGTAACTTTCATAAGCACTATAAATGTACACTGTCTGTTACGAACACAAACCAAATGTATGTGTGTACTGTATAATATTAACAATAAGAGCAACTTACTACTGAAAATGGCAAATATAGGAGTCAGTCGAGATTGAACCGGGGACTCTTGATTTCAAGTCAGCAAATCTTACTGCTACGCCACAGAAGCTGTTGTTTTATCCTTGAACCTTTTGTGAAAGTGTTTATTTGATCTTTGGCCTTCAGAGTTCACACATTATATAGTTTATGCCAACATTTTGTCATTTACTATTAAAATATGAAAATGTTTCTGTTTTAACAATGTGTTTACACAGATTACTGTAGAAACGGAACACTCATGAAATGCATGTGTTCCAAATAACGATCTATTATTCATTCATTCAGTCATTTTCCAACCCGCTGAATCCGAACACAGGGTCACGGGGGTCCGCTGGAGCCAATCCCAGCCAACACAGGGCACAAGGCAGGAACCAATCCCGGGCAGGGTGCCAAAACACCACAGGACACACACAAACACACCAAGCCCAATTTAGAATTGCCAATCCACCTAACCAGCATGTCTTTGGACTGTGGGAGGAAACCCACGTAGACACGGGGAGAACATGCAAACTCCACGCAGGGAGGACCCGGGAAGCGAACCCAGATCCCCAGGTCTCCCAAATGCGAGGCAGCAGCGCTACCCACTGCGCCACCGTGCTGCCCACGATCTATTATTTCCACTCTAAAACTCCAGCTTAATCAGTCAAGGCATGAGCTGGGAGAACTTTGTGCACGTTCTGCAGCTGTGGGGGGATGGAATAGTAAGCTGCTTTCTGCTTGTCTTTATTGGCACATTTACAGGACAAAAGATGCTGACGGAGAGGTGCGAATGGATTTAAAGTGGGCCGGATCTATGAGTTTTTTCGTAGGCTCTGGTAATTCTAGTGTTAACATAGAAATTCTACTGAATATATCACACAAAGGCAAATGGAACTAATATTTGAACAAGGACAAAAAGTGGATATTAAAGAAAAATTTGTATCACGGTTTATGAAAATACAGTCAATTTGTCATGATGATCTGTACTTTGTTTTTTTTTTTGTCTTCTTTTCTTAGGCCTCTAAAATAACCAAGGTAGCATTTTAGGGGTTTTACAGGTCAAGGAATTTAATGATCTGGTCTGACTTTTGATTTCTGAAATTTAAAAAAATTAAAATGTTGAAATGCATCTTCCATTTTATTTTTTAATATTGGTGCCATCATTTTTTGCTGTTTGTAATGCAAGTTCATCAAGCTGTTGCAAGGCAAGACATCTGAAAGTGTGTGATGTGTTATGTAATTACCCCAATAGCATATAGGTCAGTGTCATACCCTCCTTTTCTCTCTGTAAAACTCTAGCTAAGAATTGTTTTCTGTTCTTCAAGTTTGATTTCTGTGTTGCATGTTTACTTAGGCTGTGTGAAATATTCTCTTTTTTGACTCTCTTGTTATGTCTCTCAGTTTATAAATTTGTTTCTTGCCCTGGCCATGTTTGAATCTCATCCTCCCGGTTTCAACCAAGGTTCATGACTACAATAACATTCCATCTCCTGATTCCATCCTAATTAAAACTGCTTCTTCCATGTGCAGGCATTACAATTGAATGGCATTGCATACTTTTAGACACAGAGTCCATTAAAGATGAGGAAGACATTAGGACAGGAATGTATAAAGTAAGAGTTATTTTATGAAAGTATATAAAGGTAATATAAAGGTAATACATTTGCAACCAAAATCTCAGAGACAGATGGAGAGGAGCCATATTTTATGTAACTAATGTGGCAAGCATGGGCAGAAAAGTCATGTGGCAAGCATTTCTATAGGTTTTCAAAATTTGGGAAATGTAGCATGAGAAGATGCAAGCATGAAGCCTGATCAGTTTGGAATCAAATGATATTGCCTTAAGTAGGATAGTCATTTACATGATCCCAAAACAGTGAACACTGTGCAAGATAGCATCTGACAGAACCAACATGAAATCCACAGCCATGTAACAGAGATAAGATTAATTTAAAGTTAAATCTGCTTGTAAACTGGCAGATTAAACGTTTTTCAGTCACCAAAACTCACTCATATTTGTGTTATAATTGAGATTTTCCTTACTGCCTCCAAGAGTTTCCAATTGGCTAAGATTTTTGTGGTAAAGCAAATGTTTTGTTATTCATAGGTGTCTGAATATTCTTTAAAAATATATTGCAGAATGTACCTGGTTCTGCACTCTTCATGTTCTGCTTGCACTTGTCTTTAGTAGCATGTTGTTCAATAGCTTCCTTTCCATTGCTGCTTGTTCCCACATCACAGCAAAGTGAGAGCAATGGATGGAATTTTACTTTTTAAAAAGAATGAGTGTTCTTTGACATTTTTGAATAAGAGTGTGTAGTGCAACTATAGCTAGGTTAACAAGTAGCACAATTGATTTTGTGACCATCTGGGAGACGAGGCAGAGGACAGGGTCTGACCTGAGGATGAACATCTGGTTACCCTAGACATATATTATTTGCTAGCAGAACAAAACTAGCAAGTTTTATGGTAGAGAAAAGTCATGAAGGTGAACAGGAAAGTGGCAAAGAACATTAGCTTAAGTGCTATATATACAAGGAAAACCTGAAATGTAAGTTTTTGTGATAGAAGAATGCAAAGACTAAGAATAAAGAATCATCCAAAACAGATATATACAGTATCATTAGTATTGAAGATAAAGAAAACTAGGTGGAAGAATAAGAAAAGATTTTATTGTTTTGGGATGCAGTGAAGTGTGTTCTATTGGAAACTTTTAAGTCTTAACTGTATGACTTTGGGGTAATAGCCAGAAAGAACCTGGGCCACTGTGGTGTCGGAGTATCCATCCTGCTATATCCTAACTACAGGGTCAAGGGAGCCAATCCAATTGCGCAATGCAGGAAACAAACCCCAGGCAGCGCACCAGCCCACCTCAGGGCATACACACAATGACAATTTAGGATCGCCAATGCACCTAGCCTGCATGTCTTTGGACTGTGGGAGGAAACCGGAGCACCTGGAGGAAACCCACACAGGGAGGACCTGGGAAGCGAACCCAGGTCTCCTAACTGCGAGGCAGCAGCACTACCACTGCGCCACCTCTCAAAGAGTATGTTAACCTAAATTTTAGCATGTACAGTATGCCATAACATAGAGAGTAAAAATCAAGTAAAGCAGTCTCAGTTAAAAGACATGTTAGATAAGAATGTGCATTTTATGAAAACTTTGGCTGGTAATAAATTGGAAAATAATGTCAATAGTGCTGAGTTTTGCCTCAGCCAGGGATGACATCAACACTGAGTCAGCAGCAGTATGAGCTGGCCTTCCATGATTTAAATAAGCCTTTCCAGTGAGAGCTGTCCTATAAAAAGAGCAACTCTGCCATAGTTGTACCATCTCCCCTGATGGCTCACTTAGCCACACTACATTTTAAGGATAGTGAGCTACCTAAAAGAATGATGAAATAAGAATGTATTAAGATGGTGCTGGTAAGCACCATGCAATGTTACATTGGTGTCAAGACTGGGACAAGTAGACAACTCTGTAAAGCATAGTGGAGACCTAAAAATGGACTTGCTGGGTTTGTAAAATTGTTGATGGAGAGTCTCAATGCTGAGATTTGGAAACCTGGAACACCAATTGCAGTGTTAGTTCAATAAGGAAAGAAGACAATCAAGAAGCTGCTACCTCTGTTGCTTCACACAGGGAGGTTTATGTGTCTATATACAGTGCATCCGGAAAGTATTCACAGCGCATCACTTTTTCCACATTTTGTTATGTTACAGCCTTATTCCAAAATGGATTAAATTCATTTTTTTCCTCAGAATTCTACACACAACACCCCATAATGACAATGTGAAAAAAGTTTACCTGAGGTTTTTGCAAATTTATTAAAAATAAAAAAACTGAGAAATCACATATACATAAGTATTCACAGCCTTTGCCCAATACTTTGTTGATGCACCTTTGGCAGCAATTACAGCCTCAAGTCTTTTTGAATATGATGCCACAAGCTTGGCACACCTATCCTTGGCCAGTTTCGCCCATTCCTCTTTGCAGCACCTCTCAAGCTCCATCAGGTTGGATGGGAAGCGTCGGCGCACAGCCATTTTAAGATCTCTCCAGAGATGTTCAATCGGATTCAAGTCTGGGCTCTGGCTGGGCCACTCAAGGACATTCACAGAGTTGTCCTGAAGCCACTCCTTTGATATCTTGGCTGTGTGCTTAGGGTCGTTATCCTGCTGAAAGATGAACCGTCGCGCCAGTCTGAGGCCAAGAGCGCTCTGGAGTAGGTTTTCATCCAGGATGTCTCTGTACATTGCTGCAGTCATCTTTCACTTTATCCTGACTAGTCTCCTAGTCCCTGCCGCTGAAAAACATCCCCACAGCATGATGCTGCCACCACCATGCTTCACTGTAGCGATGGTATTGGCCTGGTGATGAGCGGTGCCTGGTTTCCTCCAAATGTGATGCCTGGCATTCACACCAAAGAGTTCAATCTTTGTCTCATCAGACCAGAGAATTTTCTTTCTCATGGTCTGAGAGTCCTTCAGGTGCCTTTTGGCAAACTCCAGGCGGGCTGCCATGTGCTTTTTACTAAGGAGTGGCTTCCGTCTGGCCACTCTACCATACAGGCGTGATTGGTGGATTGCTGCAGAGATGGTTGTCCTTCTGGAAGGTTCTCCTCTCTCCACAGAGGACCTCTGGAGCTCTGAAAGAGTGACCATCGGGTTCTTGGTCATCTCCCTGACTAAGGCCCTTCTCTCCCGACCGTTAAGTTTAGATGGCCGGCCAGCTCTAGGAAGAGTCCTGGTGGTTTCGAACTTCTTCCACTTACGGATGATGGAGGCCACTGTGCTCATTGGGACCTTCAAAGCAGCAGAAATTTTTCTCTAACCTTCCCCAGATTTGTGCCTCGAGACAATCCTGTCTCTGAGGTCTACAGACAATTCCTTTGACTTCATGCTTGGTTTGTGCTCTGACATGAACTGTCAACTGTGGGACCTTATATAGACAGGTGTGTACCTTTCCAAATCATGTCCAATCAACTGAATTTACCACAGGTGGACTCCAATTAAGCTGCAGAAACATCTCAAGGATGATCAGGGGAAACAGGATGCACCTGAGCTCAATTTTGAGCTTCATGGCAAAGGCTGTGAATACTTATGTACATGTGCTTTCTCAATTTTTTTATATTTAATAAATTTGCAAAAATCTCAAGTAAACTTTTTTCATGTTGTCATTATGGGGTGTTGTGTGTAGAATTCTGAGGAAAAATATGAATTTAGTCCATTTTGGAATAAGGCTGTAACATAACAAAATGTGGAAAAAGTGATGCGCTGTGAATACTTTCCGGATGCACTGTACAGTATAAAGGGCAAATCACCGCACTGAAATAAAATGTTATACACCTCTGCTGATGCTCAGTATCTCTGTTGTGCCATCTCAAATCAGAGGTAGGCAGACATTCCGCTTCTGTGCTCGTGTCACCAGTTGCATGACCACAGCAGAAGAATAGATCACCAAGCATTTTAAAGAGTTTGTGCACCATTGCAGAGAGTTAGTAGTAGTCAATAGGCACAGATGACCTCTTAAAGGGGGGGCTGTGTAATGTCTCCAAGTCTTTCATCAGCCAAAGATGGCATCAGCACCGAGTCAACATTAGTATGATGTGTCATTCAATCATTCAAATTAACAGCTTCAGTACCAGCTGTAGCTGAGCCTATAAAATGGGAAAGCCTGCCACATTGCACAAGCGGCGTCACTCTAGTGTTAAAAAGTGAGCGATTCTTCTAAGCATAGTGAGTTACATTAAATAGCAATAAAATGAGCAAGAGTCCATTCAGTCAGCACTGGTAAACTCTGTGCATTGGTACAATGCATTATGTTGATATTCCTTGAAAAGGGGGAAGCTAACTGAAGTGTCTAGGTTGTCAAGCTTGGGTCACAAAGTTGCACAGGAGAGTTCAGCAGGTTTTCCAAGGAGTAGAAACTTTATTGCTGTTCTGCCAGTTACAAACACAAGTCCCTTATTAGAGGCAATCTGCCTCACAAGGAACAGCTGTCAAACGTGACACACCGGCCCGGCTCCTGTTCAAAAGAACACAAAGTCTTCTTCATCAAGGGAAATCCAGCGGGCTGGCAGCAAAGGCCAGAGTGGAGGGAGTCTGGGGATAAAAAGACAGGAGAGTGAGAGACCTCAGGATGACCACGGCTTGATCTTTTAAATGTTCAGCAAGCTGGCAGCTGCTCCTGCAAGAGGTACTGAAAGAGTGTGTTTCTTTTCCATTGAAAAACTGTTTCAGAGGATGTTTTCTGAAGGGCCGCCATGTTCCCCTGCAGCAGTGGTCACAAGGTACTGTATATTAATCAAAAAGCAAAGTTAGGCCAGAATTAAAGAAAAATATACCAATCATTAAGGAATACTGATATAATAATATTATTATATTTTGTAGAGCATTAGGATCAAAAGTAAATATTAGGATATCTGAATGTAAACTGAAGAGAAACCACAGTGAGGAGTGGGATTTAAGATGTCAGCACGGGGATGCAAATAACATATGCGTGTTGAATATTGTAATGTGTGAGTCACAGACTTGAACACGAGAGAAGGATGTGTGTCCAAGTTTCCGAAAAAATCAACTTTATTATTATGAAGACAGGAACATTCTCAAAGCATTGGTTCAAACAGGAGCTGTCATTTAAGTACACACAGCACACAAGCAGTGACGATGATGTCATCCTGCATTTGCGTCCCCCTCAGATTAAAAGAACAGAGAGCCTTTCTGCACAAGAGAGAAGACACAAAGAGCGCAAGGCCAAGTCAGTGCCCAGTTTTAAATGTTCCATGCACCAACCATCAGGAAATAGACACATTACACGGTGAGCCTGCAAACTTGCAGTTGAACCAGCAGCGGACAAACACCCTTGTCTGTTTTAATAGAGTTTCAGTGCATAGAGCAGTTGGGGGGTTTGTCAAGAATCTGTTGGGGGATTGCTGGGATCTCACAATATAAAACTTAAAAATAATGGAAAAGAAAGAGACAAAGATAAATTTTTAATGGAAATGGGAAATTATAAAAAAAAAATTTAGGAACAGTATTTCCATAAATCATACGTATTTTCAAATAAATAAATACATTAGTATGGGTTCCATGACAATCTAAATGTGATAAATATAGTAATGAATGCAAATATAAAAAGAGGGCAAAGTATCCAAAAGCTGCTTATAATAACAGTGATAAAATTCATAGCTTTGGTAGTAAATAGAGAAAATTCATATGCTGAAAAATGCTTTTGATGTCACACTATGAGCAGCAAAATTATGGTAACTGTTAATAGTTAGACCAGTGCCTTTTTTGTGTTCAAAATTTAAATTAAACCTAGCAGGACAAAAAATAACAAAACGCAGGCAGTAAGTTTTTAAACAAAGAAAATGTCAAACCCCAACCCCCCCATATATTCCCTTCCTCCTCCTTCCCTACCTAGTCTTATAACGGAGCTACTTCAGAGTGTCAGTGGTAGAGATGTTTAAGCAATTTGAGGATAGCGACATGATGCATAACCAACAAAGGGGATAATTAAAAGTATGAACACCCTAAAGAGGAGAATCAGAAATCAAGAATCAAGATCATGACACCAACCCTGGCTCAGCTGCACCACCTCTGCTGGATAGCGATGAAGTAAAAAAGTAAAGTGGTCCAAGAGAACAAGTATTGTGGTAAAAATGGAATCTATATAAAAAGAAGACAGAAAGCTAGGTACATTAAAGCATAAAGCAAATACAGTTGGACATTTCCAGAACATTTGAAGAAATGTCCTTGGGCATTTAATGGACAGAGATGGCAGTTGGAATCCACATCTAGTCCAATGGCACGCCATCTGCATGGCTAAGGAATAACAAAGGTACAAGATAAAATTGGAAACACTAGTAGTTTGGATTTTGAGAAGGTGAGGAAATGTTTTTCAAAATAGATTTGCATGAAATATGAAAGTCATGCTGTCAAACTAAGACTATTGGTAAAGGCCTGTAGGATTCTATTTATATAAATACATATATATATAGACCCCGTGACCCTGTAGTTAGGATTCAGCGGGTTGGCAAATGGATGGATGTCATATATATAGAACTTTGCACAAAGGTACCACTGGTTTCAAAGCTCTGAAGTGTGAAACATACAAATTATAAAGGAGATGGGAAGAATGTGGAGAGAATACTTGGGCGTTGCTCACTTTAAGAACAGATTTAGTTGAAGGTAGAAGAAAAAGAAAGGAAAATAAGGATACCTAAGCTGGAGTCTAATGATTAGAAAATTCAGAGCCTGGTATCATATAAAACATTTCCAAATTTTATCATACTTTAAAGTGTCTAGGGCAAAAATGTTGAACTGGTATACTCAATGTAGTGATGATGAACATAAACAAAATAATATATTGAACTGAAGATAAAACCAAGCTATAGTTATTTGTAATTCATGTTGGTGTTACACCAACAGCACAACAATATCATTATCAGAAACATAACACAATACACAAAGTCCAATATCACACCAACA
Source organism: Erpetoichthys calabaricus (assembly GCF_900747795.2). NCBI lineage: Eukaryota > Metazoa > Chordata > Cladistia > Polypteriformes > Polypteridae > Erpetoichthys > Erpetoichthys calabaricus. Next base: position 88,394,361 of record NC_041400.2, on the reverse strand, counting down.
TTACAGTACCTGCTGAAACAGGCAATGTAATGCACAATTTCCAATGAATATATAATGCAAAAACCAATATAATGAATGAATAACTACATTTTATGTTCCACATTTTATTCATTTGGTAAAGTGATAGTTAAAGTCTGGCAGAGGGTTTATTAAATGGGTTGACTGGTCAATGTGAAAGCACATATGGGTCCTAAAGAGGTATATGTTAGATGAATTGGTGACTCTAAATTGGCCCTACATGAGTAAGCTTAGATATGTATGAAATGTGACAATTTAATTCCCAGTATGCACCTGTAGAAAAAATGTGTGTAGTAGTGGCTGTCACAGTAATGTTCTTCCGCAGCAATACATTTAGCTATATGACATTGCCATTGCTGGAGACAAACCTGGAAATCTGTTTCTGGAATACCCTTGCAGTTCCTCTGGCACATTATGCCGGATATCAGGAATGCATGAAAATCTTTGTCTTTTCATGGCAAGTTTTAATTGTTGGGAAAAGCCATAAATCTCAAGGGGCTATTCACAAGTCATGTGAATAGGATAGATCATCCAATTTCATAGTTTATTTCTTAGCCAAGAAATTGCAATCACTTGAGTGAAGATGAAGTGATTCAAATGTAAGTATTTAATTGGAATCAATTTTCAAATACACAGAGACAATACAATGCAGATAGATAGGACTTTATTTGTTCCCGGGTAGAAATTTGTTTTTTTACACAAGCTCTTAAATAAATAAATACATACACTGATAGATAAGTAAGTAAGTAAGTAAGAGAATAAATCATATACACACACACTTCTGTCAGAACATACACCAGATTGATTATAAACCAAGGAAATTAAAAAGAAAGAAAACTTATGACTTGACTGTCACAGTCACAGTGAGGCATTGTGCAGACGTATTGTTGTTTGTATAAAGCAGTGATTCTTAACCTTTTTTGAGTCAAGGACATCCTTAAAGAATCTGATAAAAGTTATAGACCCCCTTCCCCAGAAATATTCACATAAACACAACTTTGCATGCAATGAATATAATGTACTTTATTTATTGAGATTTGATTGCCTCATACATATGTGACATGCACAAAGTTTGATTAAACTCTAAAGTAAACAATCTAAAAAACACTTTATGCAAAAAGTAATGAATAAAATATAATATAATAAATTTCATTATAATAGTGAAATACAATCCTCGTGTGCAAATTAAAACAGATCTACTACTACATTTTCTACAACCGTTACTACTACTATTATTACATCTAGTCTAAATCAACAGTACCGGGCTGTATAGTGAATATAAATGTTAATTTTTATGTGACCCTAACAGACCCCCTGAGACTCATCCTTGGTCCACAGACCTCATGTTAAGAACCCCTGTTAAAAAGGAACCCCAGTAATGTTTCTTGACACACTTCTGCTGAATAATTAATTGCCTGAAAGTCCTCAGTGCTAGTGTGTCAGAGACTGGATTTGCAGCATTGTTCATAATAGCTCTGTCTTCTTCTGTACTACCACCAAGGGGTCCAGAGTGTGCTCTGTAACTGAGCTTGCCCTTTTAATAAGCTTGTTGAATTGGTGGGCTTCTCTTGAAGTGATGGTACCAGCCCATCACACCACAGCGTAGAAAATCGTACTGGCCATTACAGAGTTATAAAAGTTGTGAAAGATATGACTTCACACATTAAAGGAACACAGTCTCCTAAGGAAAAAAAAAGCCTGCTCTGCCCTTTCTTATATAATTCCTGTGTTCCAAGACCAGTTCAACCTGTCATTAATGCTAACCCCCAAGTACTTGTAGGAGTGGACCACCTCTATATTCACTCTTTGATCAGTGACTGGACATAGAGGCTGCTTGGTGCGGTAAAAGTCAGTTAACAGGCCCTTGGTTTTGCTGATGTTCCTGGTGCTCAGGAAGTGGATTCTCAAATGGCACAGAAGTAAGAAAGAAAGAGAGAGATGATGAAAGACTGACAAGAAGCAAGGCAAACTCCTCCAAGATAGTAGATGGCAGCAAAGATGTAACAGTCTCATAATAGTATGATTTTTATGTTGGTATACTGTTCATATTAAGGTAATTTCTCTGTAATTGAACAAATAAATTGATTGTAAGATAGCCTAATCATTTTTCATAGTGATGTGAGTGTCATAAATTCATTTTGATTGATTTCTGGATGTTGAAAACTGGTGTTTGAAGCTGGTGGGAGGAAACTGTGTCTTGTTTCTAGTAAATCTTTATTGTGATAGCATGCAGGAAAAGTAAACTCCTGCCTTTAGATCCATTTATTTTCACCTTATATGAGGTAACTCTTTTTATTAAAGTGTTGCTGACCTGGTAAATACTGGTATCGTTACACTATTCACTCTTTTACTGAATTGTCTTTGGCTCAGTTTCAGTATTTCATAGATCAATAATATACACATATTCTTGCTGTCTCCATGCCTTAGTTCAGACTTCGAATATTCCAGTAATACAGGTTTTATGTTAGTGACCGTGTTATATTTTCTGTATGTTTGACCTATCAGCAGGAAGACATCACAAAGGAATGTACATATATTTGTATATATTTTAAGGTTTTATGTTTTAAATTATTTATTAATATATTGTTATTGCTTTAATAATTTTGTTTGAAGCTGTACTCTGATTGGGTGGGTGGAATCTTCGTGCTGATGGTTTCTTTTGTTATTGGCGTTCAGACCCAAGCAAAAATAAATAAATTATAGTTGCTCAGGGGGGTGGTAATGTGAATCTTTTTGAGGTTTAGAGTGCCTTGGAGAGTTGTAAAAATATTCTGACTTGGACAGGTGGGACAGTGTTGTCCAGTTCAAAAAATATTAAAAGCTGCCATACAGCTGCAATATGAGTCTAGGTCATTATAGGCAGGTCAGGACTTAGAAGTACAATGATCTTGGTGGCAGTTAAAGAAAACTATGATCGCAGGTCTTTTAACTGCCTCATTCTGCCCTAAAAATTGTTTACAAAGAATCAACTAGAAATGAACATCAGCTAGGAATGAAAAGCCACACATACTGTACCAAAGAATGAATAGAGTCTAAACTTGAGAAAAAGGCTCAGATGTTAAGGAAGAAAAAAGAACAGAGAAGGGAATGGAAGATCAGAGGAAGAGTTAAGATTTGTGGATTCAGGCTTTGGGAAAATAATCCTAATTGATAGACAAGGTACAGAAGTCTGTGCAAACGAGACAAATTAACATGTAATGTTTATTTGCTTCCTGCTTATTGGCCCCTCCTTTAACCGCCACCTTATCGTGGTGGAGGGGTTTGCGTGTCCCAATGATCCTAGGAGCTCTGTTGTCCGGGGCTTTATGCCCCTGGTAGGGCCACCCAAGGCAAACTGGTCCTAGGTGAGGGATGAGACAAAGAGCAGTTAAACAAACCTCCTATTAAGAAAAACTATTTTGGACGGCGTTTTCCCTTGCCCGGACGCGGGTCACCGGGGCCCCACTCTGGAGCCAGGCCTGGAGGTGGGGCTCGATGGCGAGCGCCTGGTGGCCGGGCCTGCACCCATGGGGCTCGGCCGGGCACAGCCTGAAGAGGCAACGTGGGTCCCCCTTCCCATGGGCTCACCACCTATGGGAGGGGCCAAGGAGGTCGGGTGCAGTGTGACTTGGGTGGTGGCCGAAGGCGGGGACCTTGGCGGTCCGATCCTCGGCTACAGAAGCTGGCTCTTGGGACGTGGAATGTTACCTCTCTGAAGGGGAAGGAGCCTGAGCTAGTGCGCGAAGTTGAGAGGTTCCGGCTAGATATAGTCGGACTCACCTCGTCGCACAGCTTGGACTCTGGAACCAATCTTCTTGAGAGGGGCTGGACTCTGTACCACTCTGGAGTTGCCCCCGGTGAGAGGCGCCGAGCAGGTGTGGGTATACTTATTGCCCCCCAACTTGGAGCCTGTACATTGGGGTTTACCCCGGTGGACGAGAGGGTAGCCTCCCTTCGCCTTCGGGTGGGGGGACGGGTCCTAACTGTTGTTTGTGCGTATGCACCGAACAGCAGTTCGGAGTACCCACCCTTTTTGGAGTCCCTGGAGGGTGTGCTAGAGGGCATACCTTCTGGGGACTCCCTCGTTCTGCTGGGAGACTTCAATGCTCACGTGGGCAATGACAGTGAGACCTGGAAGGGCGTGATTGGGAGGAATGGCCCCCCCGATCTGAACCTGAGCGGTGTTTTGTTATTGGACTTCTGTGCTCGTCACGGATTGTCCATAATGAACACCATGTTCAAGCATAGGGGTGTTCATATGTGCACTTGGCACCAGGACACCCTAGGCCTCAGTTCAATGATCGATCTTGTGGTCGTGTTGTCGGACTTGCAGCCACATGTCTTGGACACTCGGGTGAAGAGAGGGGCGGAGCTGTCAACTGATCACCACCTGGTGGTGAGTTGGCTTCGATAGTGGGGGAGGATGCCGGTCAGGCGTGGTAGGCCCAAATGTGTTGTGAGGGTCTGCTGGGAACGTCTGGCAGAGCCCCCTGTCAGAAGTAGCTTCAACTCCCACCTCCGGCAGAACTTCGACCACATCCCAAGGGAGGTGGGGGACATTGAGTCCGAATGGGCCATGTTCCGTGCCTCTATTGTTGAGGCAGCTGACCGGAGCTGTGGCCATAAGGTGGTCGGTGCCTGTCGTGGCGGCAATCCCCGAACCCATTGGTGGACACCGGCGGTGAAGGGTGCCGTCAAGCTGAAGAAGGAGTCCTATAGGACCCTTTTGTCCTGTGGGACCCTGGAGGCAGCTGATAGGTACCGGCAGGCCAAGCGGAATGCGGCTTTGGTGGTTGCTGAGGCAAAAACTCGGGCGTGGGAGGAGTTTGGGAAGGCCATGGAGAACGACTTTCGGACGGCCTCGAGGAGATTCTGGTCCACCATCCGGCGTCTCGGGAAGGGGAAGCAGTGCAGTATCAACACTGTATATGGTGGGGATGGTGCGCTGCTGACCTCGACTCGGGACGTTGTGGGTCGGTGAGGGGAGTACTTCGAAGACCTACTCAATCCCATTAACATGCCTTCCAATGAGGAAGCAGAGCCTGGGGACTCAGAGGTGGGCTCCCCCATCTCTGGGACTGAGGTCACCGAGGTGGTCAAAAAACTCCTTGGTGGCAGGGCCCCGGGGGTGGATGAGATACGCCCGGAGTTCCTCAAGGCTCTGGATGTTGTAGGACTGTCTTGGCTGACACGCCTCTGCAACATCGCATGGACATCAGGGACAGTGCCTCTGGATTGGCAGACCGGGGTGGTGGTCCCCCTCTTTAAGAAGGGGGATCGGAGGGTGTGTTCCAACTACAGAGGGATCACACTCCTCAGCCTCCCTGGAAAAGTCTATTCAAGGGTCCTGGAGAGGAGGGTCCGTCGGATAGTCGAGCCTCGGATTCAGGAGGAACAGTGTGGTTTTCGTCCTGGTCGCGGAACAGTGGACCAGCTCTATACCCTTAGCAGGGTCCTGGAGGGTGCATGGGAGTTTGCCCAACCAGTCTACATGTGTTTTGTGGACTTGGAAAAGGCATTCGACCGTGTCCCTCGGGGAATCCTGTGGGGGGTACTCCGAGAGTATGGGGGTACCGGCCCCCCTGATAAGGGCTGTTCGGTCCCTGTACGATCGGTGCCAGAGCTTGGTCCGCATTGCCGGCAGTAAGTCGAACCCGTTTCCAGTGAGAGTTGGACTCCGCCAGGGCTGCCCTTTGTCACCGATTCTGTTCATAACTTTTATGGACAGAATTTCTAGGCGCAGCCAGGGCGTTGAGGGGGTCCGGTTTGGTGGGCTCAGGATTGGGTCACTGCTTTTTGCAGATGATGTTGTCCTGTTTGCTTCATCAGGCCGTGATCTTCAGCTCTCTCTGGATCGGTTCGCAGCCGAGTGTGAAGCGGCTGGGATGAGAATCAGCACCTCCAAATCCGAGACCATGGTCCTCAGCCGGAAAAGGGTGGAGTGCCCTCTCAGGGTTGGTAGCGAGATCCTGCCCCAAGTGGAGGAGTTCAAGTATCTCGGGGTCTTGTTCACGAGTGAGGGAAGAATGGAGCGTGAGATCGACAGGCGGATCGGTGCGGCATCCGCAGTAATGCGGGCTCTGCATCGGTCTGTCGTGGTGAAAAAGGAGCTGAGCCGCAAGGCGAAGCTCTCAATTTACCAGTCGATCTATGTTCCTACCCTCACCTATGGTCATGAGCTATGGGTAGTGACCGAAAGAACGAGATCGCGAATACAAGCGGCTGAAATGAGTTTCCTCCGCAGGGTGTCTGGGCTTTCCCTTAAAGATAGGGTGAGAAGCTCAGTCATCCGGGAGGGGCTCAGAGTAGAGCCACTGCTCCTCCGCATCGAGAGGAGTCAGATGAGGTGGCTCGGGCATCTGATCAGGATGCCTCCTGGACGCCTCCCTGGTGAGGTGTTCCAGGCACGTCTAACCGGGAGGAGGCCCCGGGGAAGACCCAGGACACGCTGGAGGGACTATGTCTCTCGACTGGCCTGGGAACGCCTTGGGATTCTCCCGGAAGAGCTAGACGAAGTGGCCGGGGAGAGGGAAGTCTGGGCATCTCTGCTCAAGCTGCTGCCCCCGTGACCCGACCTCGGATAAGCGGGAGACAATGGATGGATGGATGGATGCTTATTGGTTATAATCAGCTTTGTATCCATGTGCTTCTGGGTTAGGTTCCGTCTCTGTAGTTTTAGAATCTCTTTGTCTTTGAGCATTTTTTTTTTTCTTTTTTTCCAGTTTGTTTTTATTGTGTAGGTGCAATCATTAGAGACACTGCAGTGAGATGGTACATTAATATGCTAAAATCATCATCATTACATGCATATGCAACTGCAGATACTGTATGCAACATTGTGGTAGACATTTTATAATATAATAAGACAAGAGCACAGCATACCATTGAATCTTTCGTGCAAGAGAAAACTCAACTAGTTTATGTCAAAATTTCTAGAGAATAAAATGCATTATTAAAAAATGTATGGGCACAAAGATAAAATTGTAAAAGAAAAGAAATGCCTTTTGTTTGGTATTTGTTTGCCGAAAGTATTAGTTTCTTTAAGAATGAGCCCCTCTCAGCAAGTAGACTGATTAGGAATAATGGGGAAACTGTGTCTAAGATACTGTACTTAGTTTATGATTTTGTTTATGTTTTCCATCTTTCCAGGTTTTTGACTTCGTATTTGCTTCTACTTCTGTTAAAACAAATTAATGTCTCAATTTTCTGGGTATGAATTAACAATAGCTAACAAAAAAATAATATGTACTTTCTATATTGTTGTAATTTAACTAGATAAAAACACTTGCAAACCTTGGAAACCATTTTGAACTAATAAAATTGTCTTTCACCATTTTAATTTTATTTTCTTATTGTCATTCCCTCTCTTCACTTTTGTTGTACCCTGACATACACCTAACATGAAATGTACCAATTAACCTCTTAGGTTCTTTTCTTAATGGGAAATTTTATCTGCAACCTCTTGCTTGTCTCAATGTCCTTATTGTACCTTGTGTTTTCAACCCTAGGGACCTCTAATGGCAAGCTGCTCGCTGACAGGACTGTCTTTTTTCCTTCACTTGCTTATCATCAATTGAGGATTCCACAAAGTTTCCTTCATCTCATAAAGGGACAACAACTAGACAAGAAATGATCAATCCAGCACTCGGCAACACTAGTAATCAATAATCAGACACAGACATTGAGTTTAAGTTTTCACTTAAACATTATATTTATCTGCATAATAATCAATAGCTGCAAATATAAGTTATACAAAGAATGATATAATCTGGGTAGGTTTATGCAGTGTTAATGCAGCTCCACATGACATTATTCAGATGGTTCAGTTTGATAGTTACAGATTATATTGATTATATACACTTATACACACACACACACACACGCACACACACACACATATATATATATATATATATGTGTATATTGTGGAAGTTCAGCCCCCGTGCACAGATAGACAGACACCAGATGTCCAAAAACACATACGTTTAATAATTTTCCACGTCTTTACAACACCACACAATGCTCAAACCAGCCAAATTATCAGTCCCTTCTTTCTGTCTCTCTCTCTCTCTCTTCTTCTCTTTCTGCCGCACTCACTCCTCCACACGCTAGCTCCATCCTCTTCCACCTGACTCCGGCTCAACTAATGGAGTGAGGTGGCCCCTTTTATAATGCCCTAGATGCTCCAGGTGCTTCATGACGCTCTTCCGGTGTCACTTCCTGGTGTGGCAGAAGTGCTGCAATCCAAGGCTCTATAATCCTCTGGGTGCCCCCAGACAGCTGCCATCTTGTGGTCCAGGGGAGGTATTGTCCCTCTCCCAGTTCTTCCAGGCATCCTGGCTGAACAGGATCCCTAGCAGTCCACCACAAAAAAAAAAAATATATATATATATACTGTATATTACTGTATATATATTGTGACAGTTTAAGGGTCATGTGATCTCTTGAACCTTCAGACCAGATGTTAGACACCAGATAAAAGTCCAAATAATGGTTTATTATAATAATAAATGTGCACAAAGCACCCTCCACTCCACAATACTTAATAAATCAATAATCAAATAATCAATAATCACAATCCTCCACTCCCAGACACGTTGCCACCCTTCCACCCAGCTCAGCTCATCTTCTGGGATTTCCCATAGTCCTTTTATATTCCCTGACCCGGAAGTGTTTCCAATCCCTCAGTCCATGTGATCTCCTATCACTTCCGGGTCAGATAAAAATCCTCTTCTTCATCCCGGAAGCACGTCATTTCCCTTGTCGACTTGCCTATGACGTACATCCAGGTTTTAGGGTATGTAGAATTCCCTGAGCCTCCCTACAGCATCTCCTGGAGGTCCCCATGGTATCCAGCAGGGCTGGTTGTAAAAACTACAAGGTCCATGAGGCCCTGCTGGAATTCGGGGAACCTCTATGCCGCAGGGAGAGCTCCATCTGGCGGCCTGGGGGTGTTGGCCGGGAAGACAGACCGGCCATCCCTCACAGTTCTCTCCCCTTAGTGAAGTCCAATGGGGCGGAGCGTCCAGCCCCGTGAGGGACGTCTTCCTCCAGGAGGACCCATCAGTCGGGCCCTGGCTACGTTGTCTAGCCTCCCCAGAGAACCTAGGGGGAACGTTATAACGGGTATCCCTCTGATTCCCTGTCCTCCAAGGACAACTTCGCCATACGTGGCCCGGCCGACGAAAGTTATAGCAGATCCGCCATCCTCCTGGTAGCCTTCCTCCGCGAGACTGGAAACACCTCGGAAACTCTGTCTCTGCCCTTTTCTCCGCCGAGGGAGGTTCCATAGCCACCTCTGTGCTCTCAGCACCCTTTTCAAGTCTGTTAGGAGAGCCCCGCTTAAATTTCGAGATCTCCTGTTTGATCTGGGGCTTATTCACAGTTTGGGTCTCTCTATTAGCAAAAGAGAGCCCTTTCACTGTCTGAACACCCTTTTTATTAGAAGGAGGCGGCGTCTTCAGCACCGTTTCGCTCCAGGAGACCGCACTTTCCAGCTGTTCCGGATCGATCGGTGCTTCCCCCGCCCTTTCTGTCATTATCCCACATTCTTTTGTAGGGCACGCAGTGATTTGGCACCCACTACTTATTAAACGTGGGCCCGGATCACACTGCATCCCTGTATGCTGTACGGTACCGGCATTACTCACCTGTACCGCCAAATCATATAAGACGGGACGCTGTCGACCTAACCGCCGCAGGTACTCATCTACCTTCTTGATCGGCGCTTCGGCCATTGCTCCCAAATCTCCAATGATCTTCTTTATCGCCTCGATCATCTGCAAAATACTCCGTACAGGCTCGATTAATTTCTCGGGTTCCCGCACATCTACAAAGTTATTAAATTCGGCCAGAGGTAGGCTTACTTCCTCATTGTGCCTACTTACCGGCCGGGAGCCAATGAGCACGTCCATTCCAGGCACATGCTCTGACGGGTCTCGCGGAGGCTTCTGGGAATTGGAGTTCTTATTCGAGGACCGGGCTGCCATCTTTGGCTGACTGCGATCTGCCTGTATTAATTTAACGGCGGCTCGATCAGCCATTTCCCAGCCCTCTTTATCTTTTCGTGGGGTGAGCGGTGCTTCTTTCGCCTACCCCATCCCCTTCGGAAAGCCTAAGTCCGTTGATTTCAGGGTACAGCCGTAAGCAGTTGGACGCGGACCTCTTCCTTCCCACAAACCTTCGGGATGGGTCAAGTGTCCCTCGCCGGCACCCAACATGCGGAAGTCCTTTGTTTTATTGTCCTGCCTGAATGAGATTGCATCACCGTCATCGGGACGTTCTCCTGCCATCCGCAGAGCCTCCGGATGGACATCTGGGAGGTATGTGCACGGGACAAAATGTGTTATATTAAAAAGGTTTTCAAACACTTCCCCGGCACATACCTCATTGAAGTTGTCCTCCTCCGGATGTTTCTCCCGAGACAAATAGCCGCTCCATGGCTCATCTTGAGTGCAGGCAATATGGAATGCAGGACCTCCACTTGGTCTGCCGTTCTGCTTCAGGTTTTTCTTCCCCATGACGGACTTGAAAAGGTGAGGTTTTGGCAATATACTGCGTGTTCTGATGCTGCCTTCTTGGGTATTCTGTCCACAGTAAACAATTTTTAAATTCAGGTCCACTGCCAAACCAACGGCCAGCGAAACCTGCCAAGACTATGCCAACTGTGACAGTTTACGGGTCACGTGACCCCTTGAACCCCCAGACCAGATATCAGACACCAAATAAAAGTCCAAATAATGGTTTATTATAATAATGAATGTGCACAAAGCACCCTCCACTCCACAATACTTAATAAATCAATAATCAAATTATCAATAATCAATAATCACAATCCTCCACTCCCAGACACATTGCCACCCTTCCACCCAGCTCAGCTCATCTTCTGGGATTTCCCATAGTCCTTTTATATTCCCTGACCCGGAAGTGTTTCCAATCCCTCAGTCCATGTGATCTCCTATCACTTCCGGGTCAGATAAAAATCCTCTTTTTCATCCCGGAAGCACGTCATTTCCCTTGTCGCCTTGCCTATGATGTACTTCCAGGTTATAGGGTATGTAGAATTCCCTGAGCCTCCCTACAGCGTCTCCTGGAGGTCTCCATGGTATCCAGCAGGGCTGGTTGTAAAAACTACAAGGTCCATAAGGCCTTGCTGGAATTCGGGGAACCTCTATGCCACAGGGAGAGCTCCATCTGGCGGCCTGGGGGTGTTGGCTGGGATGACAGGCCGGCCATCCCTCACATATATATATATATATATATATATATATATATATATATATATATATATAATATATATAAGTCAATGTGTGTATGTATGTTCCAGCATCATGTCCGAACGGCTGGAGCGATTTTCATGAAACTTGGTACACATGTTCCTCATTGGTCGACTAAAAATATTGTAGGATGAAATCAGCCCTAACCCACCCCCTTCTGGGTAGGGTGGGGGGGTGACACTCGGAACAACCACTAGAGGGTGAACTGGAGGTGACTGGCAGCATTCTTTAGGTTTGAGCGCCGCAGTGCCCCTGTTGCTTTTGAAATTAAACAGAGTTCTATGCGTGCAAGTGTGTGTGTCTGTCGACCCGGAAGTGAGTAGAGTAGAGTCGGAGTGAGGGTTCCAGCTCTGAGGATACACAAGCGAGGCCAGCACACCGGCAAAAGAAAACCTCCTAACGCCAGGTTTATACTTCACGCAACACGACACATGCTGCAGCAGATGCTCCTGCTACGCAAGTGTTGTACTGTTTATGCTTGCGCGCGTACTTTCCATAAATCTGAAGAAATCCAGCAGATGGCAGTTCAAGATATTATCATGGTGAGAACAGGTTCAGCTTCGCTATGTTGTGAATTGCCTGGAACACCCATTAAATTCCGATGACACCTTACAGCAATATCTCTGAAAAGGATGTTTAATGATTAAATCCATCAGTCCAGAGATTTTTCCATTTCAGCAAACATTAGGCACGAGGCAGAAACAATCCCTCACATACATTAGCGTCATTTTAGTGTAACCAAAATCTTTGGAAGGAAACTGGAGCACACTGATGAAACCCAGTAGGAAAACATGTAAACTCCAGGCAGAGAATATCAGCGATGTGACTCCCTACAAGACAGCAGCGCTAATGCTCTGCCACCGTGTCACCCCCATGTGTGTAATTATTAACAGTACTCATTATTTAAACGAAATTACCGATTTATCAGTAAAATGTAACATACATACTTTAATGCATTTCATCATGAAAATGATATCAAGTATAAATCTAAGGATTCTAAATATACAGAGAGTTGGAATATCATACATATAATGTGCTCAGTGTGGCGATCTATTGCTATTTGCTGCTCCTGTCAGTACCGGAGGAAGCCCTAGAAAAAACGACGGCACAGAAGACAGTATGTGAGACTTATAAAATGTATTGTGTCATTACGATCGGGAATATGCGACGCTTGAATATAAAACCACCACGAATGCATCTGTATATCGGAATTTTGCTTCACTACATCAAACCATTCATCAAACATCGAAGCGCGCACATCGATCTCGTAGGATCCGCAAAGCGGCTTTCTGTCACATGTAGATAGTTAACCAGAGACTCTGACGTCACATTCCAACCCTGTTGCTTTTCAAATTAAATAGAGTTGTCTGGTTCCGAGCGTCAACTGGATGATAACATACATACAAGACAAGACAAGGACATTAGTGAGTCTTTATTGTTTGCTAATTTATTTTTATAGGTTGTTTTTTTTAATTATGTTTTTCTCAAACAATTAAAAAAAAAACCACTTTTTTTCTTTTTGGGGCAGCACGGTGGCGCAGTGGTAGTGCTGCTGCCTTGCAGTAATGAGACCTAGGTTCGCTTCCTGGGTCCTCCCTGTGTAGAGTTTGCATGTTGTCCCCGTGTCTGCATGGGTTTCCTCCCGTAGTACAAAGACATGCAGGTTAGGTGCATTGGCGATCCTAAATTGTCCCTTGTGTGTGTGTGTGTGTGCCCTGTGGTGGGCTAGCGCCCTGCCTGGGATTTCTTCCTGCCTTGCACCCTGTGTTGGCTGGGATTGGCTCCAGCAGACCCCCATGACCCTGTGTTAGGATATAGCGGGTCGGATACTGACTGAATGACGTTCTTTTCCTCCAGGGCAATGCTGGGTATTTCAGCTAGTGTATGTATATATATATATATATATATATATATATATATATATATATATATATATATATATATATATATATATATATATATACAGTATATATCTATCTATTATAAAAGAAAATCCTGTGGGATGGAGTGACTAGGAGATGATACGTGATAATCATGGAAGACAAATAAAAGACCCGTGAGATGAAAGAGAATGGCCACGGGGTGTCTCGCGGGGATATAGAACATGAGATTCTTGCAAGACATGACGCGACAGCAGCTGCTCCCCCTTCACAACAGGAGCAACTTTATACGTCCTGCAAGAAAGAGATTTAACCACTCCTGGTGCCGGAAATAAAGGACAATTATTGTTTTTACAACATCACGCGAGATAAGGCAGTGAGCCATCATTTAAAACAAGTCCACAGACATCTAACCAAGGAGTTGCTGGATTGCTTTTGGCAGACACGCATTATGTGCTCTCTGCTCTTAAAACAATGATGTGCAACAAGCAGAACAGGCAGCTCACCAGCAGCAGAAAGACAGTTGATGATCCCACGGCATATCCTTAGCGTGCATTCAGCCGATCACCCCCCCTCCCCCCATTATACGTCTTGTGAGAAAGAGATGTAACCATGCACTGGGCCGGAAATAAAGGACGAGTATTGTTTTTACAAAAGTTTGTAACGTAAAAGTGAAAATCATGCATATGTAACAATTCCCATGAAAATAACAATCTCTTTAAATTGCAAATCCGTAGCACGCACAGATCATGTGCTCTCAGCACATACTGTACAAAGCGTATAAGGACAATACGTTCTAGATGAAAAAACGCAAAGAAGAAAGAGCAGCGCAGAGAAAAGAGACCCAAAAGCGTTGGAGAGAAATAAAGGCAGATAAGAGATTATGAAAGCAGTGGAATTCGAAAGGCTCAAACAAACGATGGCGCAATGCACATGCAGAGAAAGGTACAGAATATGAAAGCAGTACAATTCAAAAGTATCATACTGTCCCAGCCAGGTTGAAGACTTTTTTGTTTTAAGTGACTGATAGGTCCGATTGAGGGGGGCGGAGTACAGCACGGAAGACTAATAGCGGAGTACTGATTGATGCGGTAAGGGGAAGGCGAGACCCGGAGGAGGAGGGGTTGGAGAGGGTGCAGGACAGTTGTTACGAAGTCGGCAATTGTTCAAGTAAAACTTTTGTGACACTTTTTTACGTCAGTCGCTACAGTATCAAAAAAAAGATAGTAAAGATCGCATTAGCGCAAACAAAAGGTAATTAATCATCAGAGCCAGGTGTAATTGAAAAAATAGCAGGACAAAGCAAGGTCAGAAATAAAAGGCGAAGAGTAGAATACAAAGTCTTTTCGCCTTCGCATCATTCAATGCATAAAACGTGGATTTATACAATAATGGACCATACGCTATGATAATCTGTGGTCCCACAACAGTTAAAGCAACGACAAGTTTAATTTCAAAGAATACACAATTCGGTCAGGTGTAGGGAATCCATTTCCGGACGGGTTTATCCATTCCCGGGAATTCGGGAAACCCGCATTTCATTCCCGGGAATCCCGGGGTCCTGGGAATGACACAGTGCACGGGCATCTCACATGTGAACGGTTTTTGAACGACCGACTTATTTTTAATAAAACTACTGCAATATGTTGACACAAATAAAAGACTAACCTTTTCTACAAGCAGTTCATGCTGTCATATACGTACATGTATCTTTAGTTGCGGTAATAAGAGCGTAGAAAGCACAACGTGTCCAGCGTGTGGTCGTCCAGGCAAGAGCGCACCTTCGTGCAGAAGTACGCCAGCTGCTGAGAAAGCACGCTCTGCCTTCACTGAAGTAGGTGACACAATCATCATATACTGATACACTTGTTCTAAACAACACCCGCGCTTGCCATTGCTCTGAAACACCGCCATTTCAGCTTTTACTGATGCATCCAGTTTCTTGTCATCATTCTGTGATGGCAAGTTTCTTGGCACAGATAAAGCGGATGCAACAGACTGACGCATTGCAATTTCAAGTTGCTGTTCAAAGCTGTTGTCTGATGAAGTGCAAGCTGCAGCAATGGTGCCACCTTAATTATTTTCAACTATAACTCTTATTTCTTGATTGATTTTTACACATTTACACGCTATATATGCGAGCTTGGCCGTTCCCGTTTTCCCGGGAATTACAGCAGTTTGAAAAATGTCCAGGAATCCCAGGCTCCCTGTCGGTAATCGGGAGCCCAGGAATGGATTCCCTAATCAGGTGTATATTTATGATGACGGAGAAGCAATGCAAATTTTAACAAGCGACAAGAAAGGTGATGTATATATTCCGCGAATAACATTAGACACCAAAGGAGATTGTGATATGCCATTCGAATTAAAATGTTTACAGTTTACTGTGAGAATAGCTTTTGCTATGACAATTAACAAATCCACAGGGACAATCATTAGAAAAAATCTGATTATTTATTAGAGAAACAGAAACACTATTCACTCACGGGCAATTATACGTTGTGTTGTCACAATGTGTCTCCAAAAACAGATTCAAAATTCTATGCAATCTTGAAGAAAAGGTAATTCCAAATATTGTTTTTAATAAACCTTTAAAGTAAAAGTGCAACTAATGAAATTGAAACAATTCCAAAAAAAAAAAAAACTTTTAAAACTGTATATCCGATTAACCAAACAGTGGCACGGTGGCGCAGTGGGTAGCGCTGCTGCCTCGCTGTTAGGAGACCTGTGTCCTGAGTCCTCCCTGCATGGAGTTTGCATGTTCTCCCTGTATCTGCGTGGCTTTCCTCCGGGTGCTTCTTCCCACAGTCCAAAGACATGCAGGTTGGGTGGATTGGCGATTCTAAATTGACCCTAGTGTGTGCTTGGTGTGCTTGTGTGTGTGTGCGCCCTGCGGTGGGCTGGCGCCCTGCCTGGGGTTTGTTTCCTGCCTTTCAACAACAACAACATTTATTTATATAGCACATTTTCATACAAAAAGTAATGAAGAAAAGAAAAATAAAAGACAAAATACAAAATTAAAATAAGACAACATTAGTTAACATAGAAAGGAGTAAGGTCCGATGGCCAGGGTGGACAGAAAAAACAAAAAAAAACTCCAGACGGATGGAGAAAAAAATAAAATCTGTAGGGGTTCCAGGCCACGAGACCGCCCAGTCCCCCCTGGGCATTCTACCTAACATAAATGAAATAGTCCTTTTTGTAGTTAGGGTTCTCACGGAGTCACTTGATGGTGATGGTCATACAGACTTCTGGCTTTTAATCCATCCATCATTGTTGAAACATCATGGTGCTTTGGGTAGATGGTGGAAGGACACCGGAAAAGGAAACAGAAGAGAGAGTAGGGGTTAGTACAGATTCTGAATGAATAGTTATTATAATGAATTGGATATACAGAGTATCAGGATTAAATTACAGTGAAGTTATGAGAAGGCCATGTTAAAATAATGTGTTTTCAGCAGTTTTTTAAAGTGCTCCACTGTATTAGCCTGGCGAATTCCTACTGGCAGGCTATTCCAGATTTTAGGTGCATAACAGCAGAAGGCCGCCTCACCACTTCTTTTAAGTTTTGCTCTTGGATTTCTAAGGAGACACTCATTTGAGGATCTGAGGTTGCGATTTGGAATATAAGACGTCAGACATTCCGATATATAAGATGGAGCGAGATTATTTAAGGCTTTATAAACCATAAGCAGAATTTTAAAGTCAATTCTGAAAGACACAGGTAACCAGTGTAGTGACATCAAAACTGGAGAAATGTGTTCGGATTTTCTTTTCCTGGTTAGGATTCTAGCAGCTGCATTCTGCACTAGTTGCAAACGATTTATGTCTTTTTTGGGTAGTCCTGAGAAGAGTGCATTACAGTAATCTAGCCGACTGATATAAGAGGTCTAACTTTTGCTATGTTTCTTAAGTGAAAAAATGCTGTCCTAGTGATCTGATTAATATGCGATTTAAAACTCAGATTACAGTCAACGGTTACCCCTAAGCTTTTTACCTCCGTTTTGACTTTTAATCCTAATGCATCAAGTTTATTTCTAATAGCCTCATTATATCCATTATTGCCAATCACTAAGATTTCGTTTTTTTCTTTATTTAATTTGAGAAAGTTACTATTCATCCATTCTGAGATACAGGTTAGACATTGTGTTAGTGAATCTAGAAAATGGGTGTTATCAAGTGCTATTGATAAATACAGCTGTGTGTCATCAGCATTGCTGTGGTAGCTCATATTATGTCCCGAGATAATCTGACCTAGTGGAAGCATGTAGATTGAGAAGAGCAGCGGACCCAGGATAGAGCCTTGTGGAACACCATATAGAATATCATGTGTCTTTGAATTATAATTACCACAACTAACAAAGAATTTTCTCCCTGCCAGGTAGGATTCAAACCAATTTAAGACGCTGCCAGAGAGGCCCACCCATTGACTAAAGCGATTCTTAAGAATGCTGTGATCAATGATGTCAAATGCGGCACTCAGATCTAAGAGGATGAGAACAGATAAATGGCCTCTGTCTGCATTTATCCACAAATCATTTACTACTTTAATGAGTGCAGTTTCTGTGCTGTGATTTGTTCTAAAACCTGACTGAAATTTATCAAGAATAACATGTTTATTGAGGTGCTCATTTAACTGCGTAATGACTGCCTTCTCTAGAATTTTACTTAAGAAAGGTAGGTTAGAGATGGGTCTATAATTTTCAAGAGCAGAGGAGTCGAGATTATTTTTCTTAAGTAGAGGTTTAACTACAGCAGTCTTAAGACAGTCTGGGAAGACCCCCGTATCTAATGACGAATTTACTATGTCAAGAACATTATCAATTAGCAAGCCCGATACTTCTTTGAAAAAATTTGTTGGTATTGGGTCAAGGGCACAGGTGGAGGGTTTCATTTGAGAAATTATTTTATGTAAATCAGGTAAATCTATCCTAGTGAAAGAATTTAATTTGTTTATTACTGAATACTGGTGTTTAGGAGGATCCTTAGTGTTGGGGAGATATACTATGTTATTTCTAATATCATTAATTTTTTGATTGGAAAATTCAGCGATAGCCTCACAGGTTTTACTGGAAGTACTTAGGAGGCATTCCTTTGAGTTACCTGGGTTTAACAGACGATCAATCGTCAAGAATAAGACTCTGGGATTACTAGCATTGTTATTTATAATCTTAGAGAAATAGCAGCGCCTCTCAAGACGGACTGTGTTATTGTATTCTATTATTTTAACTTTTAATATTTCATAGTCAGTAGTCAGTTTGGGTCTTCCATGGTATAACAATGCTAGAAAATTTTTTAACTGTCTTTTCAGGTGCAACTAAGTCAACAGCAGCCCTCACTTTAGTATTAAATCTTTCCACCTTACTATTTACATTATCCTCACTATTATAGTTGGCACTATAAATGGACTGATTGGTTAGAATGTTTGTAAGTTTTAAAGCTGCTGATGAGTCAAAGAAGCGTTTTTTAACAATATGCTTCTCATGAGAGTTTTCTATCATTATTTCTATATTAAAAAGTAGAAGAAAATGGTCTGATAGACCCATATCAATGACCTGTTTTATATCAACTTTTAGACCTTTGGTAATTACTAAGTCTAACGTATGACCTGCTTTATGTGTAGGCTGATTAACGAGCTGTCTCAATTTCAAAAGAGTCCAGGAGGTTCATAAATTCTTTTACTTTTTGGTCACACTGATTATCTATATGAAAATTAAAGTCACCGACTATTAAGAGAGACTATTTTGCCCTGTGTTGGCTGGGATTGGCTCCAGCAGACCCCCGTGACCCTGTAGTTACAATATAGCGGGTTGGATAATGGATGGATGGATGGATTAACCAAACACAGGGGTTGGTAAGCGAAGCAAGCAGGGCACAGAGCCCCCTAGTGTATATATATACTAGACAAAAAGGCTGTTTCGACAACGTAAGATGAAATGGGCACGAGTTTGTGTCAGCAGTGTATGAAGAACAAAGGATAAGTAAGAAATAAATAAGAAAGTGATGTAAGTAATGATAATTAACTAAGAGGTTTGGGATATGTATGACTTTATCACAGTGAAAAATACTGTACACTTAAAAAATACATGCTATCTATGACAATGTTTTTTGTTTGTATACTGGAGGCCTGTCAGTAAGCAACTAAAGTTGTAAAATCTCTCTGTAGACTACATTTTTTGTGAAGACACTCTCACTGTTTGGTAGTAATTTCCCTTGATGTGGCCCATCTTTAACTTGCACCTTCACATCACTCACCCTTCTGACTCTTGAAAAAGCCACATACAATTGACCATGGCTGAAAACGGGTTCGACAAGGAATATTCCTACCATGTGAAATGTTTGTCCTTGTGACTTGTTTATAGTCATGGCGAATGCTAGTTTGACAGGGAATGCCCTTTGAATTTAGAAACACATGTAGTCTTTAAGCTTAATTTATTTTGTGTCATGTGCATAAAAATTGCCATATTTTATAACTATGTAGGCCTATGGCAGTAAAAGGGAAAAATTG
Organism: Erpetoichthys calabaricus; assembly: GCF_900747795.2. Classification (NCBI taxonomy): domain Eukaryota; kingdom Metazoa; phylum Chordata; class Cladistia; order Polypteriformes; family Polypteridae; genus Erpetoichthys; species Erpetoichthys calabaricus. The sequence continues at coordinate 88,374,700 of NC_041400.2, read as the reverse complement.
AGAAATACAATTCAACGAAAAGTAGAAGAAGAAACGAAGAAGTTTTTTTGTAATGATTTTAGTCCGCTTTACTCATTACTGTACAGGCTTGTACTGTTAGCTGATGAATTTTCCAGGCCTATACTATAATATTGAATGACGAATGTTCCAGTAAAATATGGAATAGTAATAAGTATAAGCACCATAAACCTGATATAGGTGTATTGAATGAATGCGTAATTGAATCAGAATGCGTAATTAGGCCTCGAGCTGTAGTCGAAATCACCTTTCAGGCCTCTAGAGCTTTAATCGAAGTCGCCTTTCTCTTTGAATTTTTGCGGCCATTGGCACCAAGTTGCGAGAATAAGCAGTTTTGAAAGGGCGAGGATGCAAGGGGCATTAAAATCACTCCAGATGGTGTGGTGAACATTCAGTGCTTGGTGCGAATAGGCCAGCAGCATTTTATTTTACTCAGATCTCTGCAGCAGCGCACGACAATGCGTACCACGCCACCTGTGGAGATTTGTATGCAGTTAGAATGTGTACCTCGCTTTGCACACATCAACATCTGCGGACGACGGTAGTGTAATGATCGTGATGGCTGTGGAGTCGTTTCTGCCACTGAAAGTACTTAATAATAATATGTTCTTGCGTATTATTTTGAGTGTGAGGGTTGGCTGAGATCAGGGCTAATATCCTATGCCTGGGTGGAAGGATTTGGGATTTCAGAATAATAATCCCGAAATGCGTAGGCTAAATCCGCCGCCTGCTGCGATGTTGGAGTTGGATTTCGGTCTCGTAAGGTTTTTCGGGCAGATGCGCAGAAGGCGACTGCGCATTCGGCTTCGGACGTGCGCAGAAGGTGACTACACATTCGGCTTCGGAACGGACGTGAGTGAGTGAGGAGGCAGGTGAATTATGTATTAAGGTATTATATATATATTGTGGGAGTTAATCCCGTGGAAAAAATAAATCTTCAAGCAAGATAAAGGCTTGGGGACCATCCCCATATATTGTCATAAAGACAATGTGGAAATAAACGGATCAAAGTCTTTCTCAAGTATATTTGACAATTTTACTCAGGAAACATGGCATTTTTATATACAATGAATTATGAGAACAGGAAATTGTTGGCATGAAGTGATGTTGGAGACAGGAACCGGAACCAATGTCTTCACGGTGAGACGGAAGTGGAGTAATCTGAGAGGGCCGGAAGTGATGTCATCGTGGATCACCGGAAGTGACGTCGTCGCAGCCATTTTGGTATCTGGAAGTGGAGGCGATTATTTTTCTTCTGGTTTTCTGTTGAAAGAAGAGATTCAGGTAAGTACCACGTGATGACCCTTTATCGCGCGATAAACTCACCTTTAGGCTCTTTGACTGCCTCCTAATCGCACGTGTGTGACATGACCCCCCCCTCAGCCCAGAGCCATCGGGTCGGGCAACCTGCACCAAGAGGTCGTGGACACGGGAGAGAGCATCCGCGTTGGCCTGCAAGGAACCTCTACGATAAATAACACTAAAACGATAAGGTTGAAAATCCAAAAACCACCTAGTGACGCGGGGATTCGACTCCCGATGAAGAGACATCCACTGTAATTCGGCATGATCCATCACCAGAGTAAATTCACTCCCCAATAGGTAGTACCTTAATAACGTGATAGCCCACTTAATCGCCAAGGCTTCCCGCTCCACCGCGGCATACTTGGTCTCCCGGTCCAGCAGTTTCCGGCTGAGGTACATAATGGGGTGATCAGTTCCGTCGACACACTGGCTCAGCATGTCACCCAATCCTGTGGCCAATGCGACGGTCTGGAGGATGAAAGGGTTAGAACAATCAGCAGATTTCAATACAGGTGCTGAAGTAAGGGCCAACTTTAAGTCACAGAATGCTTTATCAGCCGAATCATCATATACCACTTTCAAAGGTGCATGTTTCCTTGTTAAATTAGATAAGGGCGTAGCAATTTTGGAGAAATGCGGTACAAAACCTGCAAAACTCAGAAATGCTTGAACCTGCCTCTTATTCGTCAGATAGGTCCAATTAATGATGGCATCAATTTTACTACATTGTGGTTTAACGATACCCCCACCCACCAGGTAGCCTAAATATTTGGCTTCTCTTAATCCAAAAAAACATTTCTTTGGATTAATACGAAGACCCGCTGACGCTAGCGTGGAGAGTACCGTTTTAACCTGCAATACATGTTCCTTCCACGTGCCGGAATAAATGACAACGTCATCCAGGTAGGCGGCACTATATGAATTGTGGGGCCATAGCAGTTTGTCTACCAGACGTTGAAAGGTAGCTGGTGCCCCATGCAAGCCAAAAGGAAGAACCCTGTATTGCCAATGTCCACTGGGTGTACTAAAAGCAGTTTTTTCTTTAGCGGAGGCCATTAAGGGAATTTGCCAATACTCTTTTGTCATGTTAAGAGTAGTTAGAAATTGTGCGTTCCCCAGCCGATCAAGTAAATCATCCACTCGCGGCATGGGATACACATCAAATTTAGAGACCTGATTAAGTCGACAGAAGTCATTGCAAAACCTCCATGACCCATTAGGTTTAGAAACCAAGACAATTGGACTAGACTAAGGGCTATAGCTTTCTTCAATAACCCCTAATTCTAGCATTCATCTAATTTCCAACTCTACTTTCGCTTTCTTTGCCTCCTGGACCCTATAGGGTTTCTCTCTGACAATTACCCCTGGGTCAGTAATGATGTCATGAACAATCAACGCAATTCGTCCAGGTATTTCGTTCACAACTTCGGGTACAGACACGATAGTCATTTCGAGATCTTGTCGTTGTTCTGGTGTCAAATTGGGACCAAAATTAAGGTGGGATTGTGACATAAAAAGAGAACGAGGCTGGCCGGAGGTGGGATCAAGTTCCCTGTCCTTCCACGGTTTCAGCAAATTAATATGATACACACGTTCACTCGGTCGACGATTGGGTTGTTTAACCAAATAATCAACGAGTCCTTTCCTTTCCTTAATTTCATAAGGGCCTTGCCAATGTGCTAATAATTTAGAATGCGAAGTTGGGACGAGTACCATTACATGGTCACCCGGGACAAATTCCCGGATGGTGGTGTTTCTGTTATAATAACGTGACTGCGCTGCTTGTGTTTTTTCCAAATTCTCTTTTAGAATAGGTCTAATTTTCTCCAATCTATCGCGTAACTGCGCGATATATTCAAGAATATTTGAAGTAGGATGGACCTCCTCTTCCCAACCTTTTTTTAACATATCCAATATACCTGAGTTGTCTTTCATATAATAATTCAAAAGGAGAGAAACCAGTAGAGGCCTGTGGAACTTCCCAATATGCAAACAAAACGAGAGGAAGCAACTGATCCCAGTTTCTCCCATCCTCGTTAACTACTTTACGTACATCTGTTTTAAAGTTTGATTAAAACGTTCTACCAAACCATCAGTTTGGGGATGATAGACCGCCGTTTTCAGATGTTTTATTCGGAGTAATTTAGCTATCTCCCTGAATGTCTCCGAAATGAAGGGAATCCCTTGGTCCGTCAGAACCTCTTTGGGGATCCCAACACGAGCGAATATCCCTACTAGTTCCCATACAATGTTTTTAGTAGTAGCCGAGCGCAACAGAACAGCTTCGGGAAATCAAGTGGCATAATCTACTAGGACTAAAATATATTGAAAGCCTTTTAACGAGGGTTCTAAGGGTCCTACGCAGAGGCGTAGCTAGGGTTTTCAGCGCCCGGGGACAACTGAAGATTTCGCGCCCCCTCCTGTTTGCCAAAATGCAATGGGGAACATCAATTCGGCGCCCCCTGGATGCTGTGCCTGGGGACAGATGTTCCCCCTTGCCCCCCCCTAGCTACGCCACTGGTCCTACGAGATCAATTCCAACTCGTTCAAAAGGGATATAATTAAGGGGAAAGGGAATGAGAGGAGTTCGGGTCCATCTCGGAATCTGGCGAAGTTGACACTCTGGACATGAAGTACAAAATCGTCTGACCTCCTCGTTAATTCCCGGCCAATAAAATCGGAGTTTTATTCTCTCCAATGTTTTTTTCAGAGCCTAAATGGGCTCCTAGAAGGTGAGCATGTGCTAATTCACACACTTGTCGCTGAAAAGTGCATGGAATTAACAGCAACACTCGCACTTCACCCCCGTGTTCTGCCACCCTATATAATAATTTATTTTTAATTACAAAGAACGGCATTGGTGGCATGGGATTTAGGGCCATATAACCCTCAGTAGATACTATTGCATTCCTTGCAAATTTTAAGGAATCATCGTTCCATTGTTCTCTTTTAAATGAAGAAGGTGTTAATAAGAATTCAGTAGATAAATTTTGTATTGGGTCTCTTTCGACCTCAATGGGAGGGGCTTCTGCCTCCACGTCCTCTACGTTAACTGTACTAGCTCCAGCAGGGGATGATGGGACATCAATTTCTTCGCATTGGGTACCTGTATGGGTCCTTGCTACTGGGGAACACGGCGTGGAAGCAGTCGGAGTAGCATTCTCCATTACTAAGCCCAAATTCTTTTTAGGTACAGTTACATTATTATCACTGTTAATTTTATTCCAATCTCTTCCTAATGTGACTAGAAAAGGGGGGTCTGGTAATACAGCCATGGCCATTCCTGTTACGTTGTGGTTTACCGATACCACACATCTAGCTGTTTTATAATACCGGATGTCCCCATGAAAACATTTCAGATTAGTTTTTGTTTTTGTCTACTGTTGCGGTAAAACGAATCAGGCAGCAACAATAGAAATGTTACTCCCGGAATCAAACATTGCCCTTACTTTCCTGCCATTTATAATAACTGCACCTGTATATGGAAGAGATAAAGGGTTAGTCACAGTGGCACAATACCTTTCCCCCTTCACCAATGAACAATCCATGGGCTCAAAAGTACAGTTAGGGGACAGATGTCCAATCTCCCCACACTTGAAACAGCGAGGGAGGTTGACCTATCTGTCCCTTTTACGGACGGCAGGCTCGGGAGCTTGTCGGGTGGGCTCAGGAGCTGCCCTATGTGCCTGTTGGGTACGTCGAGAAAACCATTCTGATCGGCCTGATTTACAAGCCGCCCAATGACGCTCTGCGATCTTGATTAGGGTGTCTATATCCTCAAAATTTTGTTTCCGGACCTGCTGGGCGATATTTTCAGGGAGGGCATAAAGGAACGTTTCACATGGCAGTAGCTCGGCCATCTTATGAGAATTATTAATGTCTGGCCGTAGCCAGTGACAAACTTTTCCCCAAGCCTCAAAGGCCTGGGTTCTCAATGGACTCTCAGGATTGAACTGCCACTCCCTCCATTCTCTCCATTCTCTCGCCTGCTGTTCCGTTGATATGCCGTAGCGTTTGAACACCTCTAGTTTCAGAGCATCATAATCAGCGGCCTGCTCCTCGGTTAAATCATAATAGGCTCTCTGTGCCGTCCCCTTAAGGTAGGGAGCCAGTAGGTACGCCCATTCCGACCTCAGCCATGTGTTCCTATCTAAAAATAGGTCTCAATATCATCATTCTCTGTAAGAGTGATTAGTTGGGTTGGTAATGACCGAGCCGCCTCTGTCCGTAATGCGGCGGCGGCACAAGCCTTGGATTCTGCTATTTGTGTCTGGGTCTCACCCATCTGTACTTTCAAAGTACGTAGATCGCCCATGATGGAATTGAGTACGGTGTTCAGGTCCTGTTCTTCCGACATTTTAAAAAAAGAAAAACAATCCTGCCGACTACGCCAATTGTGGGAGTTAATCCCGTGGAAAAAATAAATCTTCAAGCAAGATAAAGGTTTGGGGACCGTCCCCATATATTGTCATAAAGACAATGTGGAAATAAACAGATCAAAGTCTTTCTCAAGTACATTTGACAATTTTACTCAGGAAACATGGCATTTTTATATACAATGAATTATGGGAACAGGAAATGGTTGGCATGAAGTGACTTTGGAGACAGGAACCAGAACCAACGTCATCACGGTGAGACGGAAGTGGAGTAATCTGAGAGGGCCGGAAGTGACATCTTCGTGGATCACAGGAAGTGACGTTGTCGTGGCCATTTTGGTACTCAGAAGTGGAGGCAATTATTTTTCTTCTGGTTTTCTGTTGAAAGAAGAGATTCAGGTAAGTACCACGTGATGACCCTTTATCTCGCGATAGTTCACTCACCTTTAGGCTCTTTGACTGCCTCCTAATCGCACATGTGTGACAATATATATATATATATATATATATATATATATATATATATATATATATATATATATATATATATATATAGTGGAAGCCAGCCCCAGACACAGACAGACAGACACCTCCATGTCTACAAAAACACATGTTCATTTACAATAAAGTCCACAGCACACGATGCCCCTTCACCAATCACCCTCAGTCCAGGCCTCTTGCCCTCTTTTACCACCTCCACTCCTCTCCTCCGAGCTCTGTCCTCTTCCACTCGACTCCAGTTGATGAATGGAGGGAGGTGGCCCCTTTTCAGTCCACTCGGACGTGCTCCAGATGCCTCCTGATGAGCTTCCGGCAGCACTTCCTGGTGTGGAGAAAGTGCTGACCTCCAGGGTTTCCTAGGCATCTGGGCACCCCCTGGCGGTGACCAGGGCAGCTGCCCTCTCGTGGTCCAGAGGACGCATAGTCCCTCTCCTGGTACTTCCAGGCGTCCCGGCTGGTTACCACCCCAAGTCGCTCGCCACACACACATATATATATATATATATATATATATATATATATATATATATATATATATATATATATATATATATATATACTTAATTGAAAGTGAAAAGAAAAACTTCTTTCCACAGCTGCTTGGAAAGTGTCCAGCAGATAGCAAGTGCCATTTACAATGTCCATGGCTCCTCTGAAAGAGTCAAAAAGGCAGCAACCAAACACTCCTTCACCTCTTCTCATTTTCAAATCTGTTTAATTTACTGTCACCATAAGGTGGTTGGGAGGGGACACTGGCGCACACATGCTGTTGCTGTTCCTCTCTGCTAACAACACTTTTAACAAAACTCGCTTTAATTCTACACTTTCTTACGCTTCTTTTATTTCCTTTATTGTATGTATAGTTCATGGATGAAGTTGACTCGAATTGTATGGATTTGGTTAATATTTACAGATTTTATGAACTCTACTTTGACTGGGAACAACTGAACAAGTGGATCACGGGACGAGACCTACGAACATTTCTTTGTACCTGCCGATCTAGAACCTTGGGATAATTTGTCTCCTTGATTATATTGCTATTCTGGTCTGCTCCCGATTCATTTTACAGTACTGTTTGACTAAGAACTGATCGTATGTTCATATCCACCTGGTCGCTGGCTCCGGGGTGATCACGCCTGTAATACCCAACATTACTGTTTATGGCTGTATGCTGGAACTTCCAAATCCTGCTACCTCCTCCTGCTATGCTTTCGCTGCTTTGCTATTGCTGCTCATCTATGCTACCACACCTGCCTGTCCTACCAGCTCCGCTGTGCTGTGCTGCTTTTCCACTGCTATCAGTTAAGTATCACTCACTATCATGCTAAAATACTTTCCTTCTTATTAAACAATTTGTTCAGAGCAAATGGTCTGACTGGAACATCCTAAAAGATCGCGGGATTTTGCAGCGAAACAAAATATGTACATCGCAGGTCAGGTCGCTGCCACAGCCGGGCTGAGAATGAAAAGACCACCAGCGACATTTGCTCAGGAATACGCCGTCCTTCTCATGGCCCTGAAAATAGAAGTGTCAGTGTGCCGAATTTACTTTATGTGAAAATAAACCCCGATCACGGCTCTGTGCAAAAAGAAGCCTTATTAACTAATATTGCACTGTCTAATTTGAGATCTCTTAATGGCAAAGCATTGGTGCTGTCAGAATTCATCACTGACATCAAACTTGATATACTGTATCTAACGGAGACTTGTCAAAAACCAAACGAATTTACGTCTCTCATGGAGGTGACTCCACCTGGATTCACTTTCCTCACAGAACCTCGCAGCTCTAGACAAGGAGGTAGACTTTCAATAATTGTCAGAGTAGACTTAAACATCAAACAAATCCCAGTTGATTGTCCATTGTCTTTTGAGTGCCTGGCTCTTAAACTAATAACGGAATCAGGTCCCGTCTCACTCATTGTTCTTTATCGTCCTCCAAAATACAATGCATCCTTCTTATTTGATCTGATTGAACTTTTGACCGACTTAAGCTCTCACTCTGATTGAACTTTTGACCGAGTTCACTCTCAGAGAATTACCCTTCTTGGTGATTTCAACATCCATATTGACATCCCCACATCTAAACTGAGAAATGAATTCCTATCCTTGACTGTTTTGACTTGACACAACATGTTGATTTTCCCACCCACTCTGGTGGTCATATATTGGATCTGATCTGTACTTCTGGATTATCTGTTGCCAACATTTACAGCACTGATTTGGGACTCTCTGACCATAAAGCAGTACTTTTCACTGTCTCATTATCTCTCCCTCCTCTTATCTGTAAATGACAAATTTCTTACAGAAACCTTAAAAATACAGTATCTGTCCCTCTATCCTTTCTGGATCCATTTCTGATCTTTTACTGTCTGCACCTATTCCGTCAACACTAGATAGTTTTGTTGACCACTATAACACAGCCCTTCATTCAGCATTAGATAAAACAGCACCTTTAAAACATAAGGAGGTTTCCTTTAAGCATTCAGCTCCTTGGTATAATTCAGAATTATGATCTATGCAGCTGGCCGACGCCTTGAGAGAATGTGACTGGCCTCACTGTTCATATCCAGGCTTTCTCTAACCACCAAAGAGCTTACAGAGAAGCACTAACTGCTGCCAAGAACACCCATTATGGCAGAATAATAGAAAGTGGCCACGATAACCCAAGGGTTTTGTTTTCTGTAGTTAATAAACTACTCAAACCCACATCTGGCCCAACTACCTCTTCTACTGAAGTCTGTGAGAAATTCCTCCACTTTTTCCGTAACAAAATTAAAGATCTAAATAATTCAACTAACATAAATACATCATCTATTTATATCTCTTCCTGTTTTCCGACTCCATCCAGCTCCTTCTCTAAGTTCTCACCAGTCACATCTGTGTAGCTGCGTTTTCCCAAAGTTTCCAAAATTCTGCAGCTCTAACTCAAAAAAAATGGGATTCAACAAAAGCCTGACGTGCAGAAATGATTCCACAGACAAAATATCTTCGTTTTTGTAAAGTTTAGTTAAGTTTCAAAGTAAAACAGTTCACACAAAAAAGAAAATTAAAATAGCAAAAAAAAAGGAAAAAATTATAATAAGAAAAATTTAGTTCTAAGCTTAATCTTGTTACATCTAAAATCGTTACCAAACACTTATAATTTCTGAACCATTTCAAAACGGTCAGAAAACTGTATGCTTATCCCATTTCTAAACTTAAAATGGGTTTATCAAGTCCCTCTTTACTGGGACCTGTTCTAAACAACAACTAGAGCTTATTATCACACTGTTTCTCAGTTATAGCAAGAAGGTTCTATCTCTTACTAATAGGGGGAAAAGACTATACCATTGTTTATGACTATGGAAGAAATTATATTCTATTCAAATAAGGCAAACATTAATATGAGTTTAACTCAAAACTTTAACTTTCTATGATTGGCTCTTACACATCTGTATTTGTTAATAATCTGCTTTGTAAGATGAGGCCGACTACTGGTGTACTGGACCTCATCCCCAGTACACTACTCAAATCCTGCTTTTATGCCATAATCCTGACAGTTACAACAATGATAAACTCATCCCTTGACACAGCCTCTGTGCCGATCACTTTTAAAAGTCGCCTCTGTAACCCCAATGTTAAAAAAGTCTGGTCTTGATGTTGACAATCTTAACAACTTCCGGCCTATTTCCCACTTACCTTTTCTGTCAAAAGCTCTTGCGCGTGTTGTAGCTTCCCAACTCACCAATTACTTAACCTGTAATAACTTGATGGAACCCTTTCAGTTTGGTTTCAGGGCGCAGCACAGCTGTGAAACTGCTCTGCTACGGGTAACCAATGATTTGCTTATGGCAGCAGACTCTGGTCAAACCAGCATATTAATTCTATTAGACCTCAGTGCAGCATTAGACACTGTCAGACATGACATCCTACTGTCCAGAATGGAGAATATGCTGGGTATCTCTGGCACTGCCCTCCTGTGGTTCAAGTCTTATCTGACTGATAGGCAAGAGTTTGTTAGTCTTGGCAACAGCAGACATTCAAGGAGTTCCTCAGGGCTCTGTCCTCGGCCCTCTTCTTTTCTGTATTTATATGCTTCCCCTTGGCCATATTATACGTAGCTATGGACTGGGTTATCATTTTTATGCAGACGATACTCAACTTTATTTCAATGTTAAAAGTGGAACTTCATCAGAGCTTTCTCAGCTCACAACCTGCCTCAGTGAAATTAATACCTGGATAGAGTAGAACTCTTTAAAATTAAATTGCAACAAAACTGACCTCCTTCAAATTGGGACTAAAGTGCAACTTAATAAAATGAGCTCCTTGCCAGTCCATCTTGGACTTAATATCATCAGACCTGCCTCTGCTGCAAAGAATTTTGATGTAATTTTTGATTCCTCCCTTTCTTATTCCGCCCACATAAATCACATTAAGAAACTTTCTTACTTTAACCTTTGTAGCATATCCCGTGTTCGTTCCTTCTTCTCCTTTTCTAATGCTGAGAAACTTGTCCATGCTTTTATCACATTCTGCATCGATTATTGTAACTCGCTGCTGGCAGGTTCCCCTTCTAATCTTATATCTCAGCTCCAGCTTATTTAAAACTTGGCTGCAAGAGTCCTTACTCGAACCAGCAGAAGCGAGCACATCACACCCATCCTGCTCCACTTTCACTGGCTCCCTGTGTCTTACAGAATCGAATATAAAATCCTACTAATAACCTACAAAGCCTTAAACGACCTTGCGCCAAACTACATCAGTGACCTTCTCCATTAGTATGCGCCTGTCCGCCCACTAAGGTCCTCTGATTCTGGCAATCTTGTTGTGCCCCACACTAATCTACACTCCATGGGTGACAAGGCCTTCAGCTGTATAGCGCCCAGACTCTGGAATGACCTGCCGTAATTAATTAGATCAGCTGACTCCATGAATTCTTTTAAAAAACAACTCAAAACTCATCTGTTCAGGAAGGCTTTTAGCTCTTCTTGACTTTATTACCCTTCTCTCAGTTTACCTTTATGTCAAGATGCTCATGTAACCTATGTGTGTGTGCTAGACCAATTATGTTGTCTGTTAGGCTTTTTTTCTCTGAATTTACTATCTTAATCTTCTTTATTTATTTGTCTGGTTTGTACAATGCTATATACTGTATACCCTGCCGTTCTATCTTAAACTCTGTGAAGTGCCTTGAGCATGGGAAAGGTGCTATATAAATAAAATGTATTATCATTATTATTATTATTATTATTATTATTATTATTATTATTATTATTACCATTCCTGATAGTCTTCATCCAAAATAGCTTGTATCACCTCATGGGTAGTTATAGGTAAAAAATGATCACTATCACTAATATTGCACGGATTAAAAAAGGCTAAAATATGTTGAAAATGTCAAAAATTGGGGCAACAGATAGAAGATTCTCTGTCTTAACTTCTGTCTTGCATTGACTTCACATCTTTAGTAAATTTTGAATGACTGGGCTGCTGATAAATTAATAGTAAATAATACTGATTGAAGCAGAGAGCAGGGCATATAAAGAAGATTAGAACAGGATTTCCATTCTATTACTAACCTAGCAGGTCTTTGATATGTTCCCATATTTTATTGCATACATGTTTGCAGTTAAGAATTTTAAGTTAGTTGGTGTCATGCAATCATCTGCTTTATATCTCTATAGAGTTGCCTTGTTAATGTGTGGCCATTTTTGAGTTCAAGATAAATTATTACAGTTGAATCTAAATTCTTAAAGATTGCTTTATTGATGTTTATAGGAATTCTCTTAAAAGGTAAATAAGCTTTGGAAATATTTTCATTTTGACAAGACTGATTCTCCTGACTAAAGTAATGATGGAAGGAGCACTATTTATTAACATCCTGTGTGATGGACTTTTAAACTGTGTTAATATTGTGTTAAAAAATTCCTTGGATTGAACATCATCTTCATTACACTGTAAAAAATATTAGGACTTACTATATTCTTTAAATGTTTTAGTTATTTCTTTTTGCTATCTAATTTTTATTGCCAGTTGCATTATTAATCTCTATTATTGTGTTTTAAAATTTCTGTTTACTATATGTATTTGTTTAGCTTAAATCTGATTGGCCTTTTCTCCATTTTAATACTGATTGTGGTGTGACTTAAAGGCAAGTTGTTCTGTTACTTTTGTAGCCAAAATATAAACTTTTGAGTCTAGAGCAGGGCTACTCAAATATAAATTTGAAAGGTCCACTTACTAAATTTCCATTCAGTCTGAGGTCCGGAAAAGTGACGGTCAAATTCCAAATAGAGAACTCCAAAAAAAGGCAATCCCCAAACTTTAGAACTATACACAAAAAAATGACATGGTAGGCCTTTTAGTGTGAAAGGTGACACCTTCTTTGTGCCACCAGTTGTTTGAACTTGGGCATAAAAGGTGTGAGGGCAAGGCGGAGGCACTGATGTAAATGTTCATTGGTGAGGGTGTTGCGGTATGTGTTTTTCACCATGTTCATAGTGGAAAAGGCAGATTCACAGCAGTACGTTGAGGGAAACATTGTAAGAATTTGAAGGGCCATCTTCTGCAGGAGAGGAACACCTGCCGCAGTAACCATCTTTGTCCAGAAGGTGACAAGGTCACAGTGAGATTCCTGCAGTGCTAGGTTTTCTTGTAGCTCAATTAACTCTGTTTGCAGAGAAGCAGCACTGGCCCATTGGAAGACTTTTGTGGCTTCATTTGAGAATTCTGCAATATTTTTGACAAGAAATGGATTTTCGATGCACAGCAAGACTTGTTTTCCCAAAGGGAAATCTTCAAAGCGAGTTTGGAAATTTTTAATCAGCTTGTCCAGGAATTCAGCATAATTGTGATGGTGATGTTTTCCTGCAGTCTGATCCAAAAGTCTTGGGAAGTGAAGCAGGTCCTGCTGTAAGTCACATTTGAACACCTCCAGCTTCCTCTGGAAAGCACGGACAGCTAACATGAGGTCACACACTGTGCTGTTTTTGCCTTGGAGCTTCATATTAAGGTCATTAAGATGGGAAGTAATGTCCGTTAGAAAAGCAACAATTTCCATTTTCTCGTCATTCTTCATGAAATCCACAAACGGTTTGGCTTTTGCACTCTTCTGATCCAACAGAAATGTCTCCAGCTCTTTCCGCAGTGCCCAAAAACGCTCCAGTACCTTGCCTTTACTAAGCCACCGGACATTGTTGTGAAGGAGCAAATCATCAAATGTTGCATTCACCTCTATTAGAAATGAGCGCAATAAACGATGTTGCAAAGCAGAGGATGCTCTCAGATAATTGACTAGTTTCATGACTGTTGTCATGACTTGTGAGTACCTTTCTCCAAGGCTGGCACACAAAACCATCTGGTGAATTATGCAGTGGTATGCCATGAGGTCAGGGTGGTGAGTTCTCAAGCGTGACACTAATCCCCTCTCTTTCCCAATCATACATGGTGCGCCATCAGTAGCAATGGAAACAACATGCTTCAGGTCTATCGCTCTGTCTCTAAGCATCTGTGTCACTGCTTCATAGATATCATCCCCCCTTGTGTGTCCATGGAGGTTTGTGAGACCCAAAACATCTTCATGAAATTCTCCCTTTTCTTCATCAAAAAATCTGACAAAGACCATGAGTTGTGCATTGTCCGTGATATCTGTGGATTCATCCACAGCCAATGAAATGAATTTGGCTTTTTTTATAGCAGAACTAAGTTGTTCAAGCAAATCATCAGCGAGTATTTCAGCTCGTCTTGCAGCAGTGGAATCAGAACAGGGTATTTGGTTTATTTTCTGGATTATTTCATCCTTTTGAGTCCCTTCAAACAGAGCAGTCACCACTTCACTCATACACTCTTTGACTACTTCAGCATCAGAGAAGGGTTTCTTGTTTTTTCCCAGGACCCATGCTACTCTAAGTGAGGCTTCTGTTGCCCGCTCCTGTTGTGTGGCTGATCTAACTATTACACTGCTTGTAGCTTCATATGATGATTTCAGCTGGTTTATTTTTATGGTCCTTACCTCTGAGTTCTGAGGGTAATTTTGTTCGAAATGTGCATGCTTGGTTTCATAATGGCGTTTCACATTACCACTTTTGATTATTGCTACCGTCTCGTTGCAGATTAAACACATTGGTTTTCTGCTTCCCACGGGGAGCACGAACGTATATTTTTCTGTCCACTCACTCTTAAATTCGCGGTTTTCAAAATCAACTTTTCTTTTCTTATCAATGTACTGTCTTGAGCCAGCCATCTTCACTTTCAGTCAGCAAAAAAAAAATTCAGTTATCGAAATTTGCACTGCCTGCGAGTGATGAGACTGCCTGTTTGCCGGCCTGACCCAGAGCACGTGACCGGTACATAAATCTGGCTGCAGTGAATGAGCGAGCGAGCGAGCGAGTATTGGGGGTTGGGGGAGGCGGGGAGTAGTGGGAACGATACTGTTACAACTGGTGTGATTGGACATAGATGAAGCAACCAAACCGAGTAGAAACCTCAAAGATATATCGCGCGGAATCACAATTGCACACTTCATTGAGAACTCATTTGGATTATGATTACATTTGCATGTTTGTTTTGGCGTCGGTCCAGATTTAACCGTATTTGGGTCCGGATGCGGACCGGAGTCCGCCTATTGAGTACCCCGGGTCTAGAGCAGTCTTTACTTGTAAAGAGCATTATTTAGTGATGTAGCAATTCTAGAAATCTCAGTAACCAGCACCTATGCCTTCCTATTTTGCCTGTTATTTTAATGTGAAACATTCAAGATAATTTGTCCTCCTAAAACTGCCTTCAGTTTTTCCAGTTTTCCTGCAGATATTTCTATGAATTACTGGTGTCTAAGAAACGATTAATTTATGTAGTTATGAATTTTATATTTCCAGCTAGTATTAACAGGTTAAGTCACCAGTTGGAAGTTAGATTTATAGGTCCTAAATATTTGAAATCACTATTGATTTTAATATTGAGGTCCATATCCATATTAATCATATTGAAAATAATTACTTCAAATTTGCAAGATTTAATATAAAGTAGTAACTTATTATTTAAAAAAAAAATTCCTGAGTACCTAGGGTGCAATTTTTTTTAATCAAATTTAGATACAGAAATCTCTAGGAGTCAGAGAATCCTACAAAGATCCTTAAACTGCATAATTTCCATTGCAGTTTTAGATGTCACAATAGCAATTGTAGAGGACTAACCCTTTTAAGTTTCAGAGTGCTCAGTGTATGAAAGGCGGAGTCAAATCATCATGAGGATGGACTCAAATGCTGCCTTCCAGTGAAGCATTGTGGGCAGTAGGAAAAGAAGATAAAAGAAAGTGTGTTTGTTTGAAATGCTAGTTACAGTACTAAAATTTTATAGTGTCTTTAATGAAGCAGTGTACATTTAGTCTATATGTTTCCAGTAGTTTATTGTGTAAATTGTTTGCAAATGTTTAGCACCAGTGAGTAAACTCTGTTAAATTTAAATTTGTAAAGTGAATAAGAAAGATAACTACATTTCTGAGAACTAAAAATATTTAATGTAGTAATAATGTTTATAATTGTTTTGTTTTGTAGTTTGTAGTGTCTTCTATCAACCATTTTCACTATTGCACCTGAAAGGATTTGCAACATGGTGCTTATTTTTCTTTAAGTATTGAATTAGATTATTAATAATAGATTTTTCCTGTATTGTAGACCACACACATAAACAAAGACTACATATTCAAGTTTATATCAGTCCTTTTAATGGCTTGATAGAGAAGACTTCAGATTTAATGTATTGTGGATTAAAGTACACATTAAAGCCTGGACTTGGATTCTACCTTCTAGGTGTTTTAATTGACACAATGCTGCAAATACCAATTATTTCTGCACAGTGATTCACATGATTTAGTTTTCTTTCTTTCATTGTGGTCCTTTGAGCCAGATAGTGCTGTTTACAGTGTTCCAGATGTTTCAGTTCCAAGCAAGCAGTCATTCAAGCTGCCTACAGGGTTAATACATAGGCCTGGCTATCTAGAAGATTATGAAGTTTATTAACCTGGGCAAGAATTCTACAGCATCAACCAGAGATCAGATCAGCTCATATGTAGAGGAAATTGCCAAGATTTCCCAAGTCATGATTGTTGTTCCTCATGATAAACAAATTAATACAATGCATAAAGAACACTATTTGTTATTATTATTTTAATTGAATTTATTAAAAGCAAGTAACATTCCACACAAACAAATGAAACTTAACAAAACTAAATTCAAGAAGAGAAACAGAGGAAGGCCAACAGTGAGAGTATAGCTTTAAGAGTAGAAAAGAGGGAAGAGAATCATCTTCCCCAATATAAAAGCTTATTCTAAAATGTTATTGATTAGATCCTGCCAGGTTTTTAAAAAGTTTTGAACAGATTCTCTAAGTGAGAATTTGATATTTTCCAATTTCATATAGTATATAACATTAATTACCCACTGACTTAAAAGAGACGGCCTAGGATTCTTCCAGTTGAGCAACATAGGCCTACGTGCTAGTAGCGAATTAAAGGCGATTACCGTTTGTTTGTCCTTCTTCACTTTAAACCCAGCTGGGAGTACAGCAAACACAGCTGTTAATGGATTAGTAGTGAATGTGACACCAAGGCTGTCTGGTAGGCATTTAAAGGTTTTGGTCCAGAATAATGTTAATTTGGTGCACAGCATTCACAGAATTGAACACCATTGCCTAATCAAGCTGCTGTGAGGCAAGACATTAAGCAAGAGATGCTATATGCTGTAACAACTCTTTCTTCCAGCCTCACTTCAAGACCCACTGAAGGTATACACCTGATGCGAGTCTTAAGCCCTCTTCAGTACCCTCTCCTCATCAACAAGCAACAGGACATGATGCAGCACTGATATTGACTTAGAATTCAGTGGCTCTTCTAAGGTGTTTACTTTTTCCTTAAGGCTTTCCTGTTCCCTTTGTTTTCTTAAAAGTTCCCCTGTAATCGTTGGAATAAAGGGGGTGTCAGACAGTGGACAAGAGCAAATCCATCTTTTCCTCATTTTTCTGTTGTTGTGTACATGACCTCTCTCTCTCATTGAGGTGTTAGAAAGGAGCGCTAACCACTAAGCCACTCTGCTACCCTTAAGAGTACTATAAATTTCACTTTAAAGAAAGGTATGATGCTCATTACAGTTACTGGTATTCTTCTGATTTATGAAGAGCACCATATTCTTTTCTCCCATAACTATAGTTTAGTTTATGTTGCTTTTTAAAAATAATTTCAGAAAGATGTTATTAATGATTAGAATATATTTGAATATTAAGTCTTGTTTGATTATATTACATTAGTAAAATGATGAAGTGGATTGCTTTTCTAGTAATACTTAAAAGAAATATTGCATTTAACATACAGTATATAATTAAAAATATCACCAACTTATCATAAAAAGTGATTTGCTTATTCTGCTTTTTTCTTGGCATGCATTGGTGAATACCAGACAGCTTTTGTGTTTTTGCTCAATGATAAAGATTTTTGTCTTTGTCAGCTCAATACTAACTTAGTTTACAAGCACTTTGAGTCAATATCATTACATTTCTTTTAGCCCAATAATAGCAACCACAGCATTATCTTAAGCCTAGAGGAGACATTTACATTCAGACAGCACTTTAAAAGTTCAGTGGAAAGAAATGACATTTCCACTTTGTGGCTAGAGTGTAAAACAGATATAATTGAATGAAAAAGTCATTAGTAATAATGCTGATGTAGTATTATTTGTTACCAAGCACTTGTTTTTACACTTTAAAATATACAAAAACAACAAAACAAACCAATGGATTTGTTTCACTTTTCAAATGATCCTGAAACCTCAAATATACTGCAGAAGGTTCAAAGAAACATTAATGAGGACCATGTAGATTTACAAATCATAAGTACAGTTGTTTATTATTTTGACAACACACTATTTACAGTATACTGTTTTATGAATATGTTTCATACAGCTTTACAAATTTCATGTATCATAGGGAGATGAAACCCATTACTTCTGAAACAAAAGGATTCAGTCAGTGGAGGCTGGTGAAAAAAAATTGGGGGGGTGCTCAGCTTTTGGGGCCACAAACTGAAGCAGCGCTTATCTATTATTCAGTGCCTTTCACATCTATTTATTATATAGTGCCTTTCTTTTCTATCTATCTGGTCATTCCACATGCTTTTGTGTTTCTCAAAGCAATTTCAATGCATATCTTGGCCAGTCCAGTACCAGACCCATGGGATGAATCCAGGCTAAAATATGTTATATCCTTACCACCATGATGCCCAATCTGATGCCAGCTTTCCCATTTCTATTGTGCTCCATAATTTCAATCTGTGACATCCACAGTCCCTTTTTTCTTCCCATAACTTGCCCTATAGATGTGGAAAGGAACTGATGCACCTGCCACCCAAATTTTATACTACACCTGTCTCTAAATTGCCCAGTCCTCTGCTCTTTCCTCCTTCTAAAACCCACACCATGTCTGCACCTCCACCTCCATAATCTTCCAATAACATGGACTTCTGTCTGTCCTGTAACATATCCATAACATAAGTGAAATCCAAATCTTATTCTACCTCTGTTAATAGAGCTCCCAGAACCTTGCCCATTTCCACTGTATTCCATAAATCCACATTATACAATCACTAGTCCTCTGATTTTTCTGGTATTGCATCCCAGATTACCGCATCCACAGAGTCATTCCCCACGCTAATTTTATTCTCCACTTGTTGCCAGTTGCAGATTTGCCAGGCTTACCTCACCTGGGCACAAATTTGCATTGTAAGATCCACAGAGCCCATTTTAAAGCATAACTACCCCCCCAACGTGTTTTGTACTACACCAACAGGACAAGTCCAACCTAAATCCTATTCTGCATTTACAATCAGGATACCTATATCTCCTTGAACATAAATTTTGCCCCCCTTTCCTTCAGGCCTGAAAATTTCTTTTTACTTTCTGAATAAATTGAGTCATTTCACTAAGCCTGCCAGAAAAATTAGCTGCATACTATTGTCTAGAGCAGTGTTTCCCAACCTTTTTTTCTGTAGTGGCACACTTTTTGTAACCAAAATCATCCCAAGGCACACCACTATCTTACTAATCACAAACACACACACACACATATATATATCATATATTATTCTGGACAGGATGTGCCGATTTTTGGTTACCTCATCATTTTGCCTTCTAATGCCAATCCTGTAGTCTTCATCTAGCTGTTTAGCAATACTAAGCCTGCCAAAAAATTAGCCTCATGCTATTGTTTAGATTGCTGCAGCTACTTTCATGCTGCTTGCATTTTTCAGAAAGGTGTTTTAGACCTTGTATCTCCGTCGTTATCCATAATGCTTTGGTATCAACACTTTGAAACAGCAAACAGGAGAAGTAAAAAAGGCATTACTCACACCACACCTGGTTAGCTAACTCTGTTTATCATAACAAGAGCTGGAAGATGTCCTTGTGTAACCTTGTACTTGATTACTTGTCCACAAGTCAGGTAGCTCCGGTCCAAGCTCCTTTAACTTCTTTTTTTCTACAAGTGAATGATTTACGCAGGGGTGTTTCATTAAAGAAATCACCAAATTTTCTTTGATTTCTGAAATTCTGCTTGAAGTAGCCATCACCTAAGTCGTACTCGGTCATCTGTTGTTATGTAATATTAAAGGCAGGTGTGAACTGTGAAGCATTGATGTCAACATGGCATAGTGCTTTGACAATTGTCCAATCACATTTGATTAAAAAAACCTAAAACAATACTAATTCGCTGCCAATAAATATGGGAGTGTCTGGGGCGCAGAGAGCTGCATCCCTGGAAAAATCTTAAAGCAACCAATTAAATGACAGCCTCAGGTCACCAGCTTTTCAAAAGATCAGGGACTTACAAAGACTGTTTCTTGGCTGGCATCCTTCACTATGGAAATATAGGTATTCACACAGAATTTTCTTTCATTTTTATTCATACAGAAATTAAACAAATACAAGTCAGAACCAATTTTTCATGGATTTTGACATGCACTGACATCAGGCATCCTGTGTAAATAAAAAACTTATTTCATTATTATATCACATTACCTGATTAATTTAAGTAGAATTTCTAAACTATTGTAGGGAACAATACTCCAGCACTCCACATTACAAATCACCTTGGGTTTAGTTGTAATCTAACACGTTTTCTATAGTTAATTGTGTCACATTTATGTCCTGCCAACAGCACTCACAATAGAACAGATGTCTCAGATAGTTGATTGAGTGACAACTTGCCATCATACCCACAATTAGTACCCCTTTCAGAGTACAATGTAGCAGGTCCCAGTAGAACCATTTCCAGGAGCCAAAAGCTGCTTCACCTGTAAAAATGCTAAACATCTTTATAATGACCAAAATGTAAATGAAAAAATACAAAGCAAATATAAATATTTAACAGTGTAAGGTCAGGTCAGGTTGGGGAGCATGCACTGGTACAGCGCATTGCCACACCCACCACACAGTGAAACACCTTGGGATTCCTTTTGGCAACTACCCAAGCAGACACGTGGTCTAGCCCCACTCCCCAGGAAATAACCATAATGCTGCCACATTCAGGTGTTACAAGGGTGTCCTATTGGCCTGTTCTAGCTGCTCGGGTCCTCAGCAATAGTGCCAAAACTTTCGTTACCTCCCAATGCTAGTAATGTGCTTCATTCTGGACTCCACGAGCAGCCACTCATTTGACACAAAGTCAAATCCGTGGTACCCAAGGATTTTCCAAGGAGACACAGAACTAAAGGAGTTCAGTCTTCATCTTGGGTCACTGGTTAGCATCCATGTCTCACAACCATATAGCAAAACAGGGAGCACCAGGACTCTAAAGACTTGGTCCTTTGTCCTTTTGCAGAGATATACACACACCCCTTTCCAGCGATCTCATGAATCCCCTGTGCTCTCCCAATTCCCTGACTTCATAGGAAGAGTCACCAGAGACATGAATGTCGATGCTGAGATAAATAAACCTCTTGACGAGGTTGACATTCCCTCTGCAAACAAACACACTGCTAATGGCTGTATCCAGGAGGGTGGGGTGGGGAATCCCATGAAGTGGGGGGTGGGGGAATCCCATGAAGTCTCAGGATGTCCCATTTGCAGTTGATGAGAATCCTCAGTGCCAGGATGCACTCAATGGTAGACTTCTTAGGCATAAAACTAGACTGCTCTGGTTGCTGGTAAGTGAGCAAGTGATCACGGATCCTATTGAAGATGACCCTAGCAATTACCTTACCTGGTACAGAGAGCAGTGTTATCCCCCTATATTAGCCGCAATCCAGACAATCACCCCTCCCTTGCCAGATAGGGTCGACAAGTCCTGTTTTCCTGTCAGTTGGGGTAATGCCTACTTGTAATGCCAGGAGGCCAGCCTTACCACCTGCCTGGAGAAGTTCACCTCCTCATACCACAGATCCCTGCAGCCTTCCCTACCCTCAAGCTGGTTCGCCTAGTATGCAATATCAGTGACATTGTGTGGTTCACAGCTAATTGGAGGATCAGCCTCAAAAACATTTGACCCAGAGATGTTCACCGTCCTAGCCGGAGGAGCAGCTTTAAACACCTGCTCAAAGTAGCCAATCCAGTGGGTCACAACTGCAGTGTCATCCCTAAGGGCCATTCCATCACCCGCCCTGACTGCAATTCTCTGAGGAATAGATTCAAATGTGTGTGATACTTCAGTTCCTCTGTAAGCAGAACATGGGATCACTAGATTATAGATGGTGTGTCACTTGTTCACAGATTCCTCTACCAAATTCCTCTTTTTCTGCTTTCAGAGCCCTCACAACCATCCTTCTCAGTTCCTGGTACAGACCGGAGTTTCCATCAAGCCGTACACTGCAACTCCTCTCAGTGATATCCAGGGTGCCCTGTTTGATGAAATACCTCCTTCTGGGAACACCAACACAACCCTCTGCAGCCTTCAGGGTCTTGTCACAGAAGGTCTCCCACATCACATTAGGATGAGCAGTCACATCCAAGTCTGCAAGTCCCTCACAGAAACTGTGTGCAAACTCATTAGAAACAGTTTGATCTTGAAGTCCGGCCAGGTCCAGCCTCATTCTCCAAGTAGGTGGTAGCCTACTGGACCTAAGTTGGATCTTCAGAGTAGCAGCAACAAGTCTGTGGTCATAATTCACAAACTGGGCACTTCTGTAGACCCTGCAGTTCTGTAGGAGCCTCTAGTGTTTGCTCACAAGAAAGTGATTGATTTCCTTCACTGCACCACCAATACTGAAGTACTAAGTCCAACGATGAGGCTCAGAATATAACGATGGTTACAACGATGTAACCAACGATGTAACCAGAATCCAGTGATCCGCAGCCCCTGACCTTTTGCAAAGTCAAGGAACATGGAGCCACTTTCACCACAGTCACCAGACCCATGCTGACCTATACAATCCTCAAAGTCAGCCCTGTCAGTGCCAGTGCCTCACGGGCACCCATCAATCACTGAGCACAGTTGTGAATAAAATGTTTCCTTCACCGAGACATCACTCATTATGGTCAGAGCATACACTGAGACAACAGACAAGGCACCAAGAGAGTGGCTTAACCTGAGTCTTATAATACACTCATTGAAAGGAGTGACATCGGACACCAGTGGAAGGAGCCGATCTGCCACAGCAACAGCTACTCCTGAGTATGACAATCATCAGAGCAACCAGGCCAATAAAAGGTGTATCCATGTACAGAGATCTGGCCAGTCCCAGGTCTGCGAACCTCAGAGAGAGCCACCATTGAAATAAGGAGTTTACCAAGCTGCTTCGACAGCAGAGCAAGATGATCATCATGCTGGAGAGACAAGATTTTCCACGCGCCTACCCGGATGTGCTCCCTCAAAATGGTCTCCGAGTGCTGCCGTGCAGCAGGCGATGCCTCAACACCACACCAGTTCTGATCCCCACAGGCCTGACCACATTGACTCTCTGGCAGTTTCAACTCTTCCGGGAATGAAGCTCCTGAGGGCTTTCCTCCACCCCTTTCATAATGCAAGCAGCCTTCCTATGGGTGGTTGCAGCAGGGCTATTCCAGCAGAGAGCAGAAAGAAGTCTTGTCTGCTGTTTCAGATCTGTGTGAAATTTTTACAGTTTAATTTTTTAAGGTGATAATGGTACATGTGACTAATAAAATGCTGATATGCAATTCAATTGTGTATGAATTTTGAATATTTGTTTATCACTCTCCAATACCAGAATAAATATGAGGAAACTGATAGCATCCAGTGATCAACTTTGGGCCAAAAATGAATTGTTCAATGTTATTTTTATATTTTTTCATCAAAAAAATTTCATTATATAACATTTTGAACTTGAATAAAACAAATTGTATATACTAAATTTTAATCTGAATGCATATGCACTTTTAAGATTCAAAATTATATATTGTAGATGCCACACGGGCTGGACAGGCATCCCGACCAGGAGAGGGAACAGACCTGGAAGGAAGGGCCAGAAAGGGTGGACGGACAGCCCATTAAAAAGAGAAGTTGCTGGAGGATTTTTATTCCCCCAGCACACCAGATGGCAGCAGCCCTGGAGGTCGGTGCACAGTAAGAGAAACAGTAAGAGAAAGAGAGTGGAAACTGAAAAATGGTGTTTAGAAAGAGCTTCGGTAAGATGTGAAAATACGGAAAGAAAAACAATGAAGAAAGGAGAATTTGAAAAAAACATGCAAGCTCTTTTTTTGTGGTTTAGTCAGATGAGAGAAAAAGGCAGCCCAATTTCTGGACCGATATTACATGCAAAGGTTTTAGAATTTCATAAGCATTTCAAAGAAAGGGAAGAAGAATTCACAGCTAATGCTGGCTGGTTGGACCGGTGGAAAAAAAGGTTTGGAGTTAGACAGTTAAACATTACTGGGGAGAAACTGTGAGCTTGTACTGAAGAAATAGAAAGGTTTACCGCTAAAGTGGCGAAGATTAAAGAGGAAGAAAATTTAAGACTCAATCAGATTTCCAACTGTGATGAAACAGCATCCTCTTTAAAAAAACCCCTGTGTGCGTCCAGTGTCCGTGTGTGTGTGTCTTCTGGTGAAGTGCGCATGCGCGGGGCAGGGTGCGATGCTTCAAAGCAGATGCTTCAAAGGCCGCCTGACGCGTCACACAAGAAGAGAGAGGGCAGGAGCTATAAAATATCACGCGGCTGATCCAATCAGATTTCGGTAAATGAGGTAAGACCTAAAACATAAAACACGAAAAATCCAATCGAGTACTGAGACGTGGAGACCAGCTTCCCCAAAGAGGTGGGATTAGTGTTTGTTGTTGTGCAAGTGTTCACTCTGAGGATGTCAGATTTGCGATTAAGAAGCTTGGCCCGGTAAAGTGTAAAGTGTCAGTTGTTGAAGGGGTTTTCCTAAATATACGATTTTTCATGATATTACAATACGATGACTTTTAAAAGTAGATTTATTTTCGCGCACATTACATCAGTTGCTGGGACACATATTACGGACAGCAAAGCCAGTATTACTGTCATAGAAAATTACAGGCATTTTATGGAAAAAAATTAAAGAGGTAAAATGTCCTATGCCATTTAATATAGACTGTTCCTACTAATGTTTATGGACTACTGTTCTAGCGCCCATTATTGTAACGGGCTTAATGACTAGTAAATTATAAAATACTTCCAACCAAAACACTTGCAGCGAGAGAAGAAAAATCAGCACCTGGGTACAAGCAAAGCAAGGAGAGAGTGACGGTATTGGCCTGTTCAAATGCATCAGGTAGGCATAAACTTAAATTAACTCTCATAGGAAAATCAACAAAACCCAGAGCCTTAAAAAATGTAAATTTAAATAATCTGTCAGTTAACTATAGAAACCAAAGAAGTGCATGATTGGATTCAATTTTGTTTAAAAATTGGTTTCATGAAGAATTTGTTCCCAGCGTAATACATTTTTTGAACGTGAAAAAGCTTCCACATAAAGCGCTTCTAATACTAGATAATGCTTCATCCCATCCAGATGAAAGCGAACTAAGTTATGGTGACATCAGAGCTCTTTTTTTGCCTCCTAATGTGACTTCACTTATTCATCCCCTAGATCAAGGTGTACTGGAAACTTTGAAATGAAACTACAGATGGCAACTTTTAAAAAATCTCCTTGAAGACCTTGAGAATGGCAAAAGTGTTACTGAGAGCGTTAAAAAAATAAACATAAAAGATGTTACTTACTGGTTGGCAGAAGCATGGGACAATATAAAATCATCCACACTGAATAAATGATGGGACAAAATATTGTGCTCCCAAAATGAAACCAGGACGGCACGGTGGCGCAGTGGGTAGCGCTGCTGCCTTGCAGTTGAGAGACCTGGGGACCTGGGTTCGCTTCCCGGGTCCTCCCTGCGTGGAGTTTGCATGTTCTCCCCGTGTCTGCGTGGGTTTCCTCCGGGCGCTCTGGTTTCCTCCTGCAATCCAAAGAAATGCAGGTTAGGTGGATTGGCGATTCTAAATTGGCCCTAGTGTGTGCTTGGTTTGTGGGTGTGTTTGTGTGTGTCCTGCGGTGGGTTGGCACCCTGCCCAGGATTGGTTCCCTGCCTTGTGCCCTGTGTTGGCTGGGATTGGCTCCAGCAGACACCGTGACCCTGTGTTCGGATTCAGCGGGTTGGAAAATGGATGGATGGATGGAAAATGAAACCAGCCAGAAGGAGATGACGAACAAAGATGAAACTGCTAAGGAAACACTTTTTGAATTAGCCAAAACCCTTCCCATTTGGAGGTACTCACTACAAACGATATTGAAGAGTGGATAAATGATGATGAAGAGCAGGAAATGACTGATGGCATGATAGTGAAATTATTGAATGAAGGAAAAGATGAAAATGATGATGGGGAGGATGAAGAGTGTACAGAAGTTGTCAAAAAAATATCACATATGGAAGGTCTACATGCTATCGAGATGGCTCTCCGGTATGTCGAACAACAGGAAGATACCAAGCCTGCTGATCTTATGATGCTGAGGCGCCTACGGAATGCAGCAGCAAACAAGTGAGGAAAATCAGCTTAACAAATGATGGTCAGAGACTTTTTTGGAAAAGTTTAGAAGAATTTTAAAATTGAGTATGAAAGAAGTTAGATCAACACAATCTTAAACCAGATATAAATGTAGTGTAATTCATTTTTGGTTGTTTTATCGGGTTTTTAATTTAATATTTTATTTGTTTAAACTGCATGATACCATACTATCATGATATTATGTTGCTGCCTACAGGATATTCAAGAAAACAAGTGGGAACCGCAAATAGACGAAAGACAAATACTGTATGTCATTAATGAAAGAAAAAAATATTTTGTTTATGAAAGTACTGAATGTATTATTTTTGAAGATGTTTAAATATATTATATGTATGTCGTACAGTGGCAAAACATGGAAATATCTTATTTTTGTCTTAATTTATGTTCGCACATAAGCCTTCCATATTATTTGAGTTTTTGATTATCCGAGGTGGCCTCAGTCCACATTACCTTGGATAATCGAGACTCTACTGTATTGGGAAAAGGATGTTAAAGATATAGCTGCCAGGCAAGAGAAAAAGAGGAAGGCCAAAAAGAAAGTTTATGAATGTGGTGAGAGAGGACATGAAGGTGATGTGACAGAGCAAGATGTAGAGGACAGGAAGATATGGAAGAAGATGATCTGTTGTGGCAACCCTTAACGGGAGCAGCCGACAGAAGAAGAAGGTGACTATATATATTACTAATTATATATAATATGACTAAACTGGTATACAAGTTTATATTGCCTATACTGTTTTTCCAGGTACATTAAAGATGAGGTTGCAAGTATCACTTGCCAGGAACCAGAAAACTTAAACATTCTCTATTTTGAAAGTGATACAATACACGTTCTTTATAACATTGATCTTTTCTTCCAATACACAGCACAAACAAACATTTTCTAAAAGATCGCAAAGAACAAAAAAAACAAGTCCCTTTGAGGTCTACTTAAAGTGCAGACATTCAGGGACATTAGATTCTATATGAATTTGCGGCCTGGTGTCCCTGTATGAATGTAATGCCTCTGCAAGCTAAAACGATTCCAGGGCATGGCTGAAAGGGATTGTGTCTGGCTTGAGATGGTTTTAACTCCAATCAATATTGAGTGAAGTGCCTGAAAGAAAGTTGGAGAAGGAAGAAGCCAATGTGAAGAGTTAAATAGATAGATAGATGACAGATGTGTGCTTGGTGGGAATTAAACAATGTACCAAGATCGGTTTATGTAGGTCCACAGGGGCAGCACAGTTTTTCTTTACATTATACCTATTTCTGAGATCAAACACATAAATGTGGCGATTCTGTTAACTGTAACTTACCAGTTGACACTCCTCTAGCTTTGCCTTATCATCTTAGCTGTTTTTGCTCCTGTGTTCTGATACTGAGTACTATTGAATAAATGAACACTTTTCTTACAGCCTGTGCCTGCCTCAACTGCTTAAGCCAATTAATTTTTCTTGAGTAAATTGTGGTCTTGCGCTAATAAACAGGAGAACTTTTATCCTAAAACTGAACTTCTGATTACATTTCCAGATTTGAAATAGCTTTAGTTATAAATAAATCATTATATTAATTAAAGGAAAAATATGTATGTCTTTTCACATTGTGATTGTGATTTTTCATGAATTTCAAGTATGTGTGTGGGTAGGTAGTTATTAATACATTTATACTTAATAATTCTTCAAGTTTCAGAACAGGGTTGAATGCACATTGAAATGTTGAAAATGAAGTAACATAACTGCTAAAACAGATGAAGGAATAAAATATTTTCTGAAAGCAGACACATTATGAATTCCTTTGCTTCTTGGTAATTACATCATTCCGCAAAATGTAGACTGATAGTCACTTTCATGAAAATATACATAAAATTTGAAATATAGCAAAAAGTTTACAATTTTA
Source organism: Erpetoichthys calabaricus (assembly GCF_900747795.2). Taxonomy (NCBI): domain Eukaryota; kingdom Metazoa; phylum Chordata; class Cladistia; order Polypteriformes; family Polypteridae; genus Erpetoichthys; species Erpetoichthys calabaricus. Next base: position 88,346,626 of record NC_041400.2, on the reverse strand, counting down.
TTTTACAAACTGATATTAACCGCATTGTAATCTACGTAGGCCAATAAATTAGTAAGTAATCAGAATAGTTTCTTCTCCTCAGAGACTACCAGCTAGATTTAGGAAAGCAAAATTTTCACTTTGCAAAATAAAAATAAATGTGATTTCACACATTGAGATATGCCAAACTTTTATGCATACCATTTTCAGAATGCCTTTTTAACACCGATCTTACTTTCTAGCACTCACTTATCAAATAGTCACAGTGCATTCTGCTTCTCTTTGAAAACTGGCAATAACCTGGTGCATACAAAAATATATATCTTTCTTTTTTTAATCGTGCAGTGTTCTATCAGTCAGAAATTTAAATAAAATATGTAATGCATTAACATTGGTGGATTAAAATAAACACGCAACCAAACCTGGCACAAACATAAATATGACTTAATCTAAAAATGGCTTTGAAAACATGTGGTTTTTAATATAGTGCTCATGTCTGTGGCTTTACAGTTGCTAAATTCAAAGACCAAGCTGTGTTTTGTCCGGGTTTGTCACTCATCGAGTGTTCTACTGTGCCAATTCATATTCTGCTTTTATAGTTCACTAATCTTGTGCCCTGCACACAGTTGAGACCTACAGTACCTTAAACCCACCCATCTGCAATTGAGAGGCTGTTTAGTACTTTACTAAAATTGCATTTCTTCATTTTACTTATTTCACTTATCCAGTGTGTTTGTTTATATTCTTTACAGATGTAGCTCATTTCCATCCATCCATCCATTATCCAACCCGCTATATCCTAACTACAGGGTCACGGGGGTCTGCTGGAGCCAATCCCAGCCATTTATTTTTATCAAATGCATTTTTCAAGATATAAGGAGTTCTGTCATTTTGGTCTTTTTCTTACAACTCAGTTTCAAGAGTTCTCCTGCTGCAGATGCTCCCAGCACCTCAAAGCTCTCCTCTGTATGTAACTAAGGATATATTCAAATATACTTATCTCTGCTTGTGCTGTACATTATGTTTCTTCAGCAAAAGGATTCGATAACATTCTTTAAACTTGGGTGCCAAGTCATATTTAATGTAACTTCTACATACTCCCTTAGCGTGCTAAGTACTGGCAGAATAATGCATATATGAACATGTGACATGTCTTAAGAGTTCATTTTTTATTTCCTTCCGTATAAGTAAGTTAGCACCCTTTACCTTTAAACTAATTTAAGTATTAGTATAGTATTTTCCTAAGGGAACATTACCTATTATGAACATGTATTACTTTGTCTGATTTCAAGTCTCTTTCTGGATGAGACATAACCCTGGTCCAGTCAAGATTGACTACTGAGGCCCATTTTGGACATCATTGACCCAGTTGATCCAAGTTCTGATGCATCCCTTTTTCTGTGAATGACAGCAGCAATAGGTCATCTGTGTTTAAAAAAAACACAAAAAAAAAAACTGACATCAGTTTCTCCTCTCCACTGCACTAATTTACATACCCAGTTCTGCCTTGTTTGTTTAAATCCTCTCTGTCTCTTGCTTGGGCTCTTTTTAAGCTGTGATAGGGATGTGTTAACAAGGCAATTTCCTGTCACGCCCATCTACATGTGAATGCCTGGCCAGCCAACTGCCCATCAACACCCCGGAGCCGCTCTACCATGCTACCGCTTGCACCTGTACCCCTCTGAGCCTCAGTGCACCATTTTCATTAAATGAACTTGTACATTGACACAGACCTAAAATGTCTCATCATATCAACTCATCATTTTTTCACAAAACAGTTTTCAGCTGTCAATTATAGTTTTTTTTCCCACACTATAGATGATGAAATACCAAAATCATCTTTTAATGAAAGTTTATTTGAATTTAATGTCTTCTAATATTAAAATCTATGTTTATTTTTCAATAATAAGGTTTGAATATAGCTGAAAGTTCTGTGTATTGGGTCAGTAGTCATGGCATACAAAATTCCCATGGTTTCTGTCTGAGTGGAACAACAGAGCCAAGAATTTACATTGTGTTCAGAAGGAATGGCCATGAAATAGGAAGTCTGGTAGACTTTTTCTGAAATTTCTCTGTTTCTTTTCTCCTAAGTAGCTCAGAAATGCCACCCAGTGAAAGCACCTCAGCCACTGCCCTGCTCAACTGAACCACACCTCATCTGGTCAGGATGATATATATTTATGATCTTTCAAAAGATGACATCTCAGTCTGAGGAACATGGTCCTGCATGATGGAGCTCCCTGATTCAAACCTACTCATGAGAAACAATAATTTTGAGAAGCTGCAGAGGCTAAAGAGGCATCAATTATGCTTGATTTCTGTTGTGTCACTGCACACTCATTTTTGTTCTTTGTTTTGGATTCTGGCGGCAAATGGGTTGGGCTTTTTGGCCAACTTTTCTTTGGTTCTTCCTCATTTGCACCTCACAACATATACGAGTTGGCAGAAATTAGAATGTTGAGATGGATGCATTGAGTTATAAAAAGGACAGAATAAGAAATGAGACAATAAGAAGTACAAGAAAAGTGGGAAAGATGTCTAAGAAAGTACAAGAAAGTAGAATGAAGTGATATGGATATGTGAGGACGAGAGTCAATACATAAAGTACATAGGTAAAAGAGTGATGGGAATGGAAGTACAGGGGAAGAGAAAGTGAGAGAGGCCAAAACATAGGTGGATAGATAAAGTAAAAGAATATGTGAAGGAAATGGTTTGACTGAGGAGGAGATGTAGGATCAAGCTGTATGGAGGATGACCAAGCATATCAACCACACATTGAAGCGGGAAAAGTTGAATATATATTGTGACTGCATACATGTACAGTACACAGTATATTATTATTATTAGAGTAAAGGGTAGAACATTTTATATTAATCATGAGATGTGTTTTGTTTCAGCCAGGGTTCCCCCCTGGCTGGGGTTCAAAGTTATTTTTTATGTCTTTTTTATGCTTTTTTTATGGTAATATTGTTGATAATTTATTGTTTATGTGTCTATGTATCTTCACCAATGTTCTGTGTGTCTTATGGTCCATTTGAATGCCCCTGGTGGTTTTGGTAAGTTATAGTTTTATTTGTAATTGTGTCCATTTTAGTACCTTAGCTCTGTTTTTTGACCTCTCTTTATGTTTTTGGGACTTGTTTGCTTTGGGATTGCCTACTTCAGGTCAGGTGGCACAGTTGTGCAAGGGTGTATGTTTATTACAGTGAGTTCTGTGATGAGCTGCCACACTGTCCAATGCAGTGGGGATAGGCTGCAGGTGTCTATGATCTTGAACTGGATTAGGTGGGCTTGAGAATGTTATATAATAACAAAGGTCTCACTGACACTGATCTACGTAATATCTCCATTTCACTCTAAGTTCTACATCCAGTGTTAAGTCAGTCGACTAGATTACTGTAACGCAATCCTCTCAGGAATACCCAAAAAAGACATAAATCGTTTGCAACTAGTGCAGAATGCAGCTGTTAGAATCCTAACCAGGAAAAGAAAATCCGTGCACATTTTTCCAGTTTTGATGTCACTACACTGGTTACCTGAGTCATTCAGGATTGACTTTAAAATTCTGCTTATGGTTTATAAAGCCTTAAATAATCTCGCCCCATCTTATATACTGGAATGTCTGACATCTTATATTCCAAATCGTAACCTTAGATCCTCAAATGAGTGTTTCCTTAGAATTCCAAGAGCAAAACTTAAAAGAAGTGGTGAGGTGGTCTTCTGCTGTTATGCACCTAAAATCCGGAATAGCCTGCCAACAGGAATTCGCCAGACTTATAAAGTGGAGCACTTTAAAAAACTGCTGAAAACACATTATTTTAACATGGCCTTCTCATAACTTCACTATAATTTAATCCTGATACTCTGTATATCCAATTAATTATAATAACTATTCATGGTGGCTCTAAAATCTGTACTAACTCCTACTCTCTCTGGTGTCCTTTTATCTACTCATCATCTCGTCATCTACTCAAAGCACTGTGATGCTCCAACAGTGATGGATTAAAAGCCAGAAGTCTGCATGACCATCATCATCAAGTCCTTCCGTGAGAACCCTAAATACAAAGAGGACTATTTCATTTATGTTAGGTAGAATTCCCAGAGGGGACTGGGCGGTCTCGTGCCCTGGAACCCCTGCAGATTTTATTTTTTTGTTTTTTTCTGTCCCCCCTGGCCATCGGACCTTACTCTTTTTCTATGTTAACTAATGTTGTCTTATTTTAATTTCTTATTTTGTCTTTTATTTTTATTTTATTTTCTTCATTATGTAAAGCACTTTGAGCTACTTTTTTGTATGAAAATGTGCTATACTGTATAAATAAATGTTGTTGTTGTTGTTGTTAATCAAAGTGGCAATGATACACCCTCTACTATTGAAAAACAAGAAGTTCCAGTAATCAACAAGTAGAATGAATTGCCAAAGTCAAAACAGCATAAACACTTGCCAGACTCTCTGAGGAGTATATTATTCTAAACTATTAAGTCTAACATATTTTGCTTTAAATATTGAGATTGTTAGCCCTTCTTTTATATTGATACATGGAGGTCCAATAATTAAAAAAGACACTGCCCTCTACAGCAAGTGTATTTGTCCTACAAATTTAAGGAAGGCACGTATATCGTGATCACGTTATATGTTCTGAGGATTAGCCATTAATGATCAGTTACCTGCTTCTCACATTGAAGAGCAGGAACAAAACCAGAAAGTTATGAATTTAATAACAAGGTATAGACAATATACAAGATCAGTGACAGAAACAATTATAACTGTATGGAAAGGGTAAAAAAGCAACATATATTCAAAACTTTTTATAGATTTTTAGAATTATTGACTGGCACATGTACAGAGTGCAGTGAAATTCTTATGTTCAGGTGCTAATCAACATGCAAGACTCTTTAGTACCATGATTAATGAATTTAAATGCCTTTCTTCGAAACTTGTGTCTTCTTGAAAAATACCAAGACACATTACAACTAATACAAAATTGTGCTCATACTTAAAAGTGATAAACAGCTCATGTTCATCATATTTGGTAAATCAGGTAAAAAAAAACTAAGTGAGACTTGCTCAATAACAGAAATTTTGGAGTGAAATATAAAGATTAAGCAAACACTATCAAAAAACATCACAAAATGAGTATCGGAAGAGACCTCAAGTTTAATAACAACAATTTGTCCAGTGTGAAATAACAAAATGTGACAGGTGTCAACAATATACCACAGCTTTATAAATGTAGGTTATTCATATATTTCTGGCAGGTCTGGTTAGCAATATGAAAACATGCCATTTCATAGACTATTACTGGAAGTTTCTTATGAAATCCAAAAAAGATCAAAGAGGTAGAAATATTAACCAGTCCTTGGAAAGTAAAAGAGGTTCATGAAAAACACTAGATTTATAGGCATTTCTAATTGTTTCACATTTTGAATCTAATTACAAAATATACTACATTCACTTATTTACAACTGGCCAGTTTGGAGTTTCCAACTTACCATGCACATTTTTGAGATATGGAAGGAATTATGGAATAACCTGAGCATACTTTCATAGTTCATAATAATAATAGGAGCGCTGCAAACATTGTAAAGTACAAATCAATATTGTGTTAAAGATAGAATGGGAGAAGGTTGATTTGACTATTTGACTTTTGAGATGTTTTTCAACAAGCATTAAATGATAGTTTTACCCTTAAAACAATATTATCATAGGGCCTTTGGTAATAATTGATTTTTACAGGCAGGCCTAAGGAACCCAATGCTGCAAAACCTCAATACAGTATATCAAATTTTTTTTTCAGGTTCATCACATTTATCCACCAAACATATACCAATCCATTTTTAAACAAGTGACTCCAACCTTCTCCCATTCTATCTTTAACACAATATTGATTTGTACTTTACAATACCAAAATAATTTCTTAAAGTGTGAGAGAGTTCCTAAAATCATTGTTCAATAACTATATTTTCTGGTTATATTATTACTAGAAATAAAATAATAATAACAACCACATATTTATAGTATTTTTTTCTATCCTGTGTTTACTCCTAGAAAACACAGCAACAGAAGTGAGGAAATTCTGTTGTGCAGCAGATTGGAAATACTGCAGGAATGAATAATAGATTGTTAGATGTATAAATGCACTATTCAAGCAGGACTGAAATGTTAAATGGCTTTTAGACTTTTTTACCAATACACACATACTGAGGCAAAGCAAAAAAAGGGTTCTTGGATAGTTATTTTGATAGTCTGAAATGAAAAGGATAAATGCGGCAAAGTATTGCCAGTGAAGTGCTGCAGCTCAGTGTGTAACTCCAGGTAACCTTTAAAAGTCTAGAATTGGGATGACTATAGAACTTTCAGAAATCTTCAAAGTTAAAATTGATCCTTAAGCTTCACTCTCAATACAAGGCAGAATAGAGTACTATTATTCACAATAAACATTTTTAATAACAAATATTAGAAAGAATAAATATTTAGAAATACTACTTTTTTTAGGAAAAAGTGGCAATTATGAAGCCCTGCTAAAAATAATTTACATTAGAAGAAGACAGTTGCATTATTTAATCGATAAAAATGAGTTATAAAACTCTATTTTTATATATGCATTTACATATAAAGAGGAAATTGACTTGATTCTCCTGTGACAATGTCAATTATATATATTTCTCATGCTGTTTTTAGCAAATAGCAGTGACAGAAACTTGATCATGCTTGAGCATATAATTACTCTTTGGATAATACCAGCCAAAACCACTTTTAATCAGGCATATATTTTATTGGGAGGAAATGTATGAAGATTACATTTGATTCCAAAGGCCTACTCCACATGTACTGTACCTGGGTACTTTTAAAAACAGGAGATTTCCTCCTTCGTTCTTAAAAAAACTTCCTGTCCACTCGTGCACTGTTTTTTTCTTTTTTTCAAATCTCCATCCACATGAAAATGCAAAAATCCTCTGTCAAGAACATGCCAAAACAACAGACGGTGATATAACCTTAACGTAATGCCATGTTGGCTAATCAGAAGCCTGAAAAAAGTTATTATCATTTCAGGAAGGCTAACAACAATGGTGCATCAAGGTAAGGGGGAATCTTATGCATGGACTGATAGTGAAGAGGAGTTTTTCCTTAGTATCACACTCAAAGTTAGCAAAATTCAGGAAAACCTAGACTGCAGTAATTGTACTGTATATACTGTATACAGGGCCCAAGTGAACTGTAGTTGCTTCACACATTTGCTTTACTATTTTAGAAACCACCTGTCTTGACAACCCAAAGGCGTTTGCCTTGTGTAATCTCCCCTAGTCTGCTAAATAGTAGAATGTGCAACTTTTTTGACAACACTGACAGATGATCTCATTACAGTTGTGTTGTTTTGATGTGCAGGTACAGCAATTCAATCAAAGACAACAGCAATGTCCTTGACAAACAAAACTTCTCTTGCCATTCTTCAACAACAATCATTTCATTCTCAAAGTTGCCCCACCAACTTGAGGTCTGTCCAGGTCTCGTTCAAAACTGGAGACGTTGGTGGCCGAGTCGCCAGAGTGTTCAATTTAGCAGTGACCTCTGCAGTGCATTCTGATGTCTCTGTTGCTCAATGTAGTGATAAAGTAATTAAACATTTAAATGTGAACATCTAAATAGTCCTGTTAACAAGGTTAATACCAGCACTGTTTAAGCTATGTCCGACATTGCACAAAATTGCCTCATGTAAACTAAACAGATGATGGCACACACACTGACATCAAGCAAAGAAGATACCAGTGCACATTTTGACATTACAAGCCCAAAACTCTGTTTTCACTGTCTACACATAAACAGGGAAGACAGAGTTTCTAAACATCTTCATCCTGGAAGGAGTTTTTCAATAGGTCCATTTTCAGGGACCTGAAATGAAGTTTGTGTGAGGCTAAAAGGCCAAAATGTCTATAAAAAGTTACATTTAAAAAAATACCCAGGTGCATGTGGACTAGGCTTAAATGGATATCGTAAACATCTCTCTAATCCTATTATTGATTTAACAAACTGAATTTATTAATCAAAGAGGCATTTAAAAATTACATTGAAAATAATCCTAATAAAATTCTAAAAGTCTGGATGATGAGGCTACCCTACAGACATCTGAGTGGGTACTGACCCTGGCAGAGAATACTACAGTAGGGCACACCACTTAATCAGATGAAGCTTTAACGTGTAGTAAGAAGGTAGTTAGTACAGATATTAGTTGGTACAGATATCGCATTTTGTTACAAAAGTGCACAACCTGAAAACAATGTTGCTATGCAGACTTTGCCAGATAACAACAGATGATTTGTATCAAGTGTAAAGGATGACGCACCTGGGCGGGCATCCCAGCAGGATTGGGGCAAGGTTTCTTACCTAAACGGGAGGCCAGCCCATTGGAAACTCAGGAGGAAAGACACAGTGTTCCCTACCCTAGCCAGGAAGATGGCAGAAGGTGCCAGTTTTGAGCTGGGTGTACTGGCGTCCCAGCATAGCCAGATCAAGGAACAATCTCTGATCTGTAGGCCAGTGTGATAGAGGAACCAGGGGAGACAACTGGTCATGGCTACATGCTCCCATGATACATTAGGTGGCAGCATCCCTGGGCGGCGCTACCTGTATGGCCACCCACAAGATATGCTGGGAACTGTAGTCCCATGGGGCAGCCTTATTGGGTTCCGGTGGTGCTGCCAGATTCTGCTGTGAGGGTATGTGATCCCTACTTTCAGGGACTTCTGCTTGACACAGAAGGACTTCCATTGAGCCATCCCTAGCACTGGAAGTAATCCAATGCCTAAGATTAAGGAAGCCACTTGACCTCATTCAGACGAGTCAGTCGAGAGAGGAGTTGGACAACACTCGCGTGGGACAAGGGGAGGAATGAGAAAGAGAGGAGAAGAGAATATTGTTAAAGTGCATATAAGAACCTTATTGTAAGGTACTTTTGTTAATAGACTTGTTTTATTTGAACCCAGGACTTGTGTAGTGTGGTTGCTTTTGGGATTTGGGGTGCTGCAACTCCCCCTACTGGTCATACAAGGTAGAAAAATCAAAACTCAGTCCCTATGTACATAAAAACCCCTTTGATCATTAAGGTACGTTAAATAAAGTCATCTAATTAAACATCCATTGATTTATAGATCTTATGTTGGATATACAAACACATTCTGGTGATCCATAATGCATATTGCAGCTTTCATCTTGGCAGTTTATTGTTCCAAATTCAGCTCTGCAATGCATGCATTCCATATGTTTCTTAGACAGTGGTGCTTCTGCATTCATGACAAGTTTTTCCCCGTTCTCCCAGAACCTGGTGTTGTTGTGCAAAAATTAAAATAAGTAGTAAATTCCTCTCAACAATTTATTGTTAAAGTGTTTATTGCAACCTTAGCCTACTCATTATGACAACATTTATTTGAAATTTCCATTATATGTTTGAAGAAATTTATTATATAGGAAAAAGAATTGTATTTGAAGTATGAAAAATGGTCTTTGTACCTTACACAGCTAGATAACCTGTTTGCTGGTTGCTTGGGGAGGTCATTGAAATTTGCAGCGTTGAAGGCCAACCCTTTCTTATGTGTGTGCAATCTCCTTACACACTCTCCTTATACAGCCTCATACCAGCATCATTGCTGCTGCTGCTGCTCTGTTTTTCCAAGTCTCCTTCGATGTGGCTCCAATGCTCTTTTTTTCCTTAGTTATCAACTGACATGCATCACATTGCTCACTTTGGGGACTAAGGCAACACAATCTTCACTCTCCTTCCCCAAGCCAGTCCAGGCCTGGATCCTTCTCAAGGGTCCCTGGTTTTCATTTCCTCAGGCTAATGGATTTTTGGCAGGTCTTGTAGGTTCAGCTGTTTAACCGCATGATTCTATTTCCTTTTCTCTCTCTCTCACTCATCCACAAACATTCAGTACAAAACACCTAAATGGCTTCTTAAGATGACAGCATCTATGTAACCGGTCTGTGTGGTTCCACCAGAATTTTTCATGCCAAAAACATATTGTTCATATATTATGTTAAGTTTTCTGGTACTGGTACTGGTTACATTATGAAGGCACCTCCAATAATGTGCCCATCATTGACTCCTTCAGCTAATGTGTATTCTGAAAATAATGAGTAGCATCTGATTTATAATATGTTCCATCCATTCCAGATTGTTGTCTTTGATGAAAGATATGATCATGGGTTTCAGGTTTTTGTTCATCTCATGCACTTAGATTGGGAATGGTATACTGTGGTGTTCTGGTGAACCTCTCTCGATTGCTTCCAGACGTCTTCAGTAACAGAGCCAGTAAACAGGGGACCCGTGTTGTTGACAATGTTTCTCGGCACTGCCCCATCATAACAATATTTTGTGTTTTAGCAAATGTTCTTGGCAATGGGAATAGCTCTATCCACCAGTCAAATTAGTCCACAGTCACCACACATGCAAGCCAGTTGTGATATAGAGGGTCTGCAGCTTAGCAAGTGGTAGCTCAGGTTTAAATATTTTAACAGATAAATAAATAGCAGGCTCAATCTCCATGGTGTGAGAGCTTGCGCAGTTGCATGAAATTGATGGAGTGATCGAGACAGGGTGCATCTGTACTGAGGGTGCAGTCTATCTTGATTGCGTCATTGGTTTCATGTGGTTTACATTAGAGTCGCTGCACCCACGGAGGCATATAACAGGGAGGGGAAGCTGAAACGAAAGAGTCTGAACAAGAAAGTAGCTGAATAGAAGGTGAAGGCAGGATTCTCTGTCAGCTAGTACAGAAGAGTGGAGGCAAATAGTCAGGTGACTTACAGAGGAACAAGTGATTTTTGAGCTATGAAGTAGCAGGGAACAATCGAAATCTCCCTAGGGACCAGTAGGGAATGATCAAGATCTCCTTAGGGATCCAGTAGGCACCAAGTTTTTGTGTTATGTGAGAGGAAGATGGGAGGGGCAACTTGGGGAGTCACTGCAGATGCGCAAAAGGATGGAGCTGTGATAAAAGCCTTAGTTGGAAGAGACAACAGTTGCTGACATCTACACCGATTGTGAGACCCATGAAGGATGAGCCTGGGAGTCAATGAGGGATAACATACACTGGGCTGAAGGAGAGAGAGGAGTGAGACAGGCAGGGGGATGGATGCTGCAGCAGAGAAAAGGGAGAGGGGCATTATGTATGTCTTGTGTCTGGGGATTCTACAAGGGAATCCTGACTTTGGTTTTACCTCTATTTTAAACTATTTATTGCATTTGTGACCCGTCACTGTGATCAATGGATTTCTAATTTACAGTATTTATTATGGGATTATATATTTATTGAGGGAAGATGCAATGCACCATTTTACTGTTTCTTTTTGACTGTATTTTAAAGCGTCTGCACTTTACTCCGTTTCTTTGCTGTCTGTGTGTGTCCTGACTTGCTGAGTCCTGTCCCTTGGTTATGTTACAGATGTTGCAGTTTTAAGAGGCTCCAAAAATGAATACCTGGAGTATGGAGCAAACCTGCTTAATCACACCAGTGCTCCCAGGGCAATGCCTTGGGCATGATATCTGCACAACACTTACTGTACACTAGCATGCCTAGAACAAAAACTATTAGGAGTATAACACCCATCTAGTCAGTCTAGATGTGTCTTTGAGCAACTGAATGCCCAGGTCAAACCCCTATGGCCTGTGTAGACTTCAAACATGATCTCATCTAAGAAATCACACCACACCACACAACAGCAAGGGACTCATTTTTGGTGCCAGAAAAATTGTTCTTACTGACTTTTACTGAACCTGATGCATATAAAACGACTTTTACTCCTGTCCATGGATGACTTCAGAAGGGATGGAACTTAATCTGAGTTCATTTTAGTGTGGACTTGAAAAATTAAGAATGGTGGTAATGGGGGTGCTTTGCTTAGAATCTTGTATGACCATTTCCAATTGGTCCTCTTTCTCAGCAGTTAGAACAAATAACTGTAGTGTTTGCAAACCTTAGCATATACATGTTGAACAGCCCTGCCATCCCCTGGATATATTAGTTTTTTTTTTTTACTTTTTGGAGCACTTGGTAGTTCATGATGGCTATAATTTTTTGGGTTGATCTTGTCCCTCTCTGCTGACACCACATGGCCAAATAACTTAAGTTGATCATAGAGTGATCTACATCTATTGATATGCAGTACAATAAAAGATGAGCATTGTGAAGCCACAGGAAGATGTTTTCTAGATTATTCAGATGTTGTTGGGCAGATAAGGAGAATACAGTGATGCTGTTGATGTAAACAAAACACATCTGTATTGTCACTGCCAGACAACTGAGCAGTCAAGTTTAAAGTATACACCAGGAGATGAAATGTCAATAATGGAGCAAAGTCAAATAGAGCTTTCTTCCTTTTGCAATCCTCAAATATCTTGGCAGAGGTTTACTGTGTTTTTTAGGCTCTTCAGAAAAAATGTAATGTTTCCAATAAACCTAGTAAGGTACCCAAACAAAACATGTACCACAAAATAAACCAAATTCAACTGTAACAAATTCAGTTTGAAAGTGTAAAGACATTCAAAAGGTGACATTATAATAGATGTGTGATAAGAATGTACCAAACAAATTCTGCCACAAGCAAAATTGTACTCCAAAAACAGAATGTGCTGCTCAGTACCACCGGCAGTTTTTAAGTGTATGCTTTACAAAATCAGGTGCAAAAGATGAGCTTTCAAAGGAAAAAATGCTATTTATTTTACATTCTAACCTTGACTCATCAAGCTACTGATCACGTTGTGTACCTTGATCATAAAGAATGATAGTCAAAGACAGATCTCTTTGATGGTTAATAGATGTTTCTTGGTGCTTAGTTATAGTAACCATAAATCATACACTACCAGTTGCAGTGAGGCAGGTGCACAGCTTTCAGCTATTACTGCAATTTAATATTACAAGTCAGTGGCATCAGTATGTTTCAAAACAGAAATTATTACAAGAAATGTTTAAAGTAACTCAAGCTTCAATGAGAAATGTGATCTGTTTGAATTGTTTTTATGTTTAGGAAAATAAATATTTACAGCCAACTAATTTTAATACTGTGTCCTGGGGGTTCTCAGATCATTGTAGAGCACACATGATACTTAGCATTCCATATAAACATGTGTGTGCATATATGTACATATATGTAAATATGTTCAGTATATATGCACATATAATATAAAATCATATAATGTTATACAGTATATTTATTTACAATTTTATACACTGTATTTACAAGGATTTTATATTTATTTTCTTATAATAATTGTTTTGTGATCAATTCAGAATAACAGGAAATAATATAAAGGACACAACCATAATAGTAAAAATTCCATCAACTTGATAGCATAACTCCATGCCCTAAAAAAACAGGAGGATAACAATCTATGATAAGACTGCACACCTTCAAAAAACAAAGGCAGTAGAGAAGGAAAGCTAAATCATGGGACAACAGAGAACTAGGATTTGTACAACTGAGCTGATGTATTGTAGTTTTCAACTGATTTTCTAGATGTGCCATTGATTTGTGATGCAGTGTGAGGTCAATTAAATTGTAAAAGAAGATCACCAGTTGTCCACAGTAATGAGCTCAGAAGCTTTTCAGTGAAAAGCAAGAAGTAGTTTAGCAACTAGAGCACAGAGACAGAAAAGTTGTATGCTGGTGATAGTTAGGAATTATCTTAGAGAGAGAGGTCTAAGAGAAGCAGAGTTTGAGGTTACTGAGGAATGTTTAAAGAAATAAAAGAAAACAGAACATGAAACTATTACACTAAAAGAAAAGAAAACACTGAAGAGCAGTGTCAAAGCATGTGGAGGGGAAAGGTACCAGTAATGAATAGATAGATAGATAGATAGATAGATAGATAGATAGATAGATAGATAGATAGATAGATAGATAGATAGATAGATAGATAGATAGATAGATAGATAGATAGATAGATAGATAGATAGATAGATAGATAGATAGATAGATAGATAGATAGATAGATAGATAGAGCAATAAAACAAAAATGTCAGAAAGGGCCAGTGATGAGGTCCATCATGTGGTGCTTACAGTGAGAAGAGTAAATTCTGTGGAGAATTTCAAAGTGTGCATACTGGGAATATTAGAGGGGCATTACCTAAATAAAGAGGGTCAACATATATAAATATATAGTGGAATGAAGAACTCTAATTTTTCTTAAATGCAAGGAGTTCTGGATGGAATTTATTCAAAATATTTGTTAAAAAGCAGGGTGAATGGGGGAAAGAAGCCTTCTTTGCCTGCCTCCTCTACTAGTGGAGAAAGGACACAAGATATTAATATTGTTCTGAAGGACAGTGGACAGAAGAGTGCAGAGTCTAAATCAAATTATAAAAAACTGGTACCAAAACCCATTCTGTCTAAGACCTACCATAAGAAAGACAAGTTCACGTGATCAAGTGCTTTGTCCACCTCAGGGTTGAAGCAACATTGATGATATCTAGTAGATCAGAGGATAACTATGAGTGTTTAAAACCCTAATGGTTAGAAAGGATTCATTTACAAATTACTCTTAAGGTGATTGTCAATGACTTTGTCTAATAGTTTTGCAACCATGTTTGTAATAGGAGGGTCCTGATACTCTGACGTGTCAAGTAGGTTTTTAAGTCTGTTTTAAAAGTAAATGGTTCACCACTATATTAACTCTTAACGCTCACATTCCTGCCTCACAACACTAGGGTCTAAAAATATGCCTTATGAGAAGGACCTAAGAGTCATACACATATGCATCCAGACAGTGTAGAGAAGCAATCAAGAAAACTAATAGGATGTTAGGTTATATATTACAATGTGTGGAATACAAGTCAAGGGAGGTTATGGTTAAATTATATAACACACTAATGAGGCCTCACCTGGAGTACTGTGTTTAGTTTTGGTCATCATATTACAAATAAGACACAACAGTATCAAGAAAGTCCAGAGAAGAGTGGCTGGGCTGATTCCAGGACTAAAGAGGTATGATCTACAAGGAGAGAGTTAAGGAATTGAACCTTTTTAGTTTAAGCAAATGGAGAATAAGAGGATACATAATTGAAGAGTTTTAAATTATTATAGGAAATAGTACAGCAGCTCACAGGTGCTCTTGTTGCATAATTGATTTTAAAGGAAGATTTCACACACGTTTTAAAAAAATTTTCAACATGGAAAAAGTCATGGACTTTCAAATGTCAATAATGTTATTTAGGACAATTAAGGTAAATAGAATGGACAAGCTTGTTGGGCTGAATGGCCTGATCTCATCACAATTTTCTAATGTTCTTATCTTCTTATGTACATTTTCTTTGTGCATTTGTAGATTGAGTGAGATCACTATGTGTTCTTAACTGTGAATGATTGCCTGTTTTAACTCTACATACTGGAAATGTGTCGGTAATACTTCTCTGTTAAGAAAATACAGTTTCTGGATTTCACACATCACACATTTTTCTGGTTGGCATGGTGATTGAATCCTGCCAAGGCCCAGTTTACCATTTTTTATACCTTATACCCAGTTGGACTGAGGTAATCACTGGCTCCCTGGGATAGTAAACTAGGTGGATTAAATTACGCCTCTGCACATGTAGGATTAAATGTACAGTATATGGCTATAATGTCTGGTCAGTTCTTGTCACTTGATTGAATGCAACACACATGCTTAAACTCTCCCTCTAAGCTGTCACTAGATGACCGGGGCACGTACATGCACAATGTTATTGACTATTGAGACAATACATTTGTGAAATAACACAATAATTATTATGAAATTATACTAACATTTTGCAAAACAACTCAATATTTTTTTAAGGGCCAGGAATTGAGACATGTATTGTTGTATAATGTACATGACTGGTTAAAAATGGTTAGTTTTAGAATAATAATAATAATAATTCATTACATTTATAGCATAGATTTAAAAATTTTTTAAATCAATAGATGGGTATGCTCCCACATATTTATCTGAATTGTTGGTTATACACTAGCCATCTGGAGAGTTTAGATCTACCGGTCAGTTCTCTCGTGTTCTACCTCGTACTAAGGGGGATAGGGTTTTTGTAGCTGCTGCACCTTGTCTGGGGAATTCTTTACCTAATTACATTAAGGAGTCGCCCTCAATTGAACTGTTTAAAACTAGACTGAAGACATATTTCTACTCTCTAGCCTTCTATGACCTTCAGTCATACTGATGGTTCTGGCCTCATAGTCATTTGTTTGTTTTTAATTGTGTTTTATTGTATTTAATTCTGTTTATTTTATTTATGTTTATTGTATATGTTATTGTAAAGCACTATGGCTACAGCATTACTGATGCTGTTTTAAATGTGCTCTATAAATAAATTGACTTTGACAATTGACATTACTAATAATTAGTAACCACACAGAATCATTCTAAAACATTTTCTTACCTGTTCAAAGCCACCAAATTTCTTGTTTGTTTCTACTGTAAAGCCTTGCCTTACTTAACAACACCCTCTGTACTCTGTGACTCAGCAGTTCTTCTACTCAGCTCCTGAAGTGTATGCCAACTTAACTCTAATAATAATTTCAGGAGGCCTAACATCAATTAAATATTCATGATGTTTTTTGACCATGAATGTGCATAATGACTGAAACCCAGGCATCAGGGGCATTTTAATGGTTGAGACATTAGCCTTCCTTCCTTTTTTTGTTTTTTTTTAAAATATTTTTATTTTATTCATTTTCATTGTAATCATTCCATACAAATTGATCAATTTATAACCCAACAAAATTGAATACAAATCAAACCCCACCCCTGAGAAGGAGAGCTTAGCCGAAAGAGAAGTGCTTAGGGCTTTTTAATAAGGCAACATTAAACAAAAGAAAGGGAGAAGTAAATATATATGTAAATAAGAGATGGAGAAGGGAATTAAATGCGGTAATAGTTATTTCTCTTATTCTAAAATAATATTGATTAAATCCTGCCAGGTTTTGAAAAAAATTTGTACAGATCCTCTAACTGAGAATTTGATTTTTTCCAATTTCAAATAATATAAAACATCGGTTTCCCACTGACTTATCAGAGGAGAGTTAGGATTCTTCCAATTTAACAAAATAAGTCTGCGTGCCAAAAGTGTAGTGAATGCAATCACCGTTTGCTTGTCCTTCTCCAATTCAAGTCCGTCTGGAAGAACACCGAACACAGCTGTTAATGGGTTAGGAGGGATTGTGATACCAAGGCTGTCTGAAAGGCACTTAAAAATTTTGGTCCAAAATGATGTTAGTTGGGTGCAGGCCCAAAACATGTGACCCAGTGAGGCAGGAGCATGGTTGCAGCATTCGCAGGTTGGATCTTGCCCTGGAAACATTTTGGACAGTTTTAAGCGAGACAGATGAGCTCGATATATAATTTTTACTTGAATAATTCTATGCTTTGCGCATATGGAACTCGAGTGAATTCTCTGCTTTGCTACCTTCCACTCCTTTTCTGATATATTGATTAAGAGATCTTCTTCCCAATGTCCTCTTGGATCTTTGAAAGGTAGGGACTCTAATAAGATTTTATACAATGCGGAAATAGTGTTTAATTCCTCGAAATTGAGCAGTATTTTTTCCAGCATTGTGGGGGGTGTGAGGTGGGGGAAATCGGCAATTTCTGTTTAACAAAATTTCTAATTTGAAGATAGTGAAAGAAATGTGTAGCTGGGAGGTTGAATTTTGAACGTAATTTTCAAAAGATGTAAATATGTTGTCTATATAAAGATCTCTAAGCATTTTAATCCCAAAACTTTTCCAGGTATTAAAAACTGGATATACTTGCGAAGGTTGAAAGAGGTGGTTCTCTTGCAGAGGTGCCACTGATAAAAGATTTTCCATCTTAAAATGCTTTCTAATTTGGTTCCATATTCTGAGTGAGTAAAGCACAATTGGGTTATTAGTATATTTGCGATGACTTGCATTTATTGGAGAGCAGAGCAGGGAGTATAAAGAAGTACTACAGGATTTTTCTTCTATTGCAGACCAAGCCTGTGTATGTTCATTTATTTGCGTCCAGGTTTTTATGGCTTGTATGTTTGCTGCCCAGTAATAAAACTGAAAATTAGGTAAAGCCATGCCACCTTCTGCCTGAGGTCTTTGTAGGGTCGCTCTTCAGATACGTGGGTGTTTTGAGTTCCAAATGAATGAGGTTATTGTTGAATCTAACTGTTTAAAAAACGATTTATTGATATACAGTGATCCCTCGCTATATCGCGCTTCACCTTTCGCGGCTTCACTCCATCGCGGATTTTATATGTAAGCATATTTAAATATATATCGCAGATTTTTTGCTGGTTTGCGGGTTTCTGCGGACAATGGGTCTTTTAATTTCTGGTACATGCTTCCTCAGTTGGTTTGCCCAGTTGATTTCATACAAGGGACGCTATTGGCAGATGGCTGAGAAGCTAGATTGCTTACTTTTCTCTCTGTCTTGCGCTGACTTTCTCTGACCCTGATGTAGGGGGACTGAGCAGGGGGGCTGTTCGCACACCTAGACGATACGGACGCTCGTCTAAAAATGCTGAAAGATTATCTTCACGTTGCTATCTTTTGTGCAGCTGCTTCCTGAAACGACATGCTGCACGGTGCCTCGCATACTTAAAATCTCGAAGGTCACGTATTGATTTTTGACTGAAAAACAAACTCTCTCTCTCTATCTCTCTCTCTCTCTCTCTCCCTCCCTGTTCCTGACGGAGGGGGTGTGAGCTGCCGCCTTCAACAGCTTTGTGCCACGGTGCTTCGCATACTTAAAAGCCAAACAGCCCTATTGATTTGTTTGCTAGAGATTGTTTTCTCTATCTATGTGACATTCTGTGCTCCTGACATGCAGTCCTTTGAAGAGGAAGATATGTTTGCATTCTTTTAATTGTGAGACAGAACTGTCATCTCTGTCTTGTCATGGAGCACAGTTTAAACTTTTGAAAAAGAGACAAATGTTTGTTTGCAGTGTTTGAATAACGTTCCTGTCTCTCTACAACCTCCTGTGTTTCTGCGCAAATCTGTGACCCAAGCATGACAATATAAAAATAACCATATAAACATATGGTTTCTACTTCGCGGATTTTCTTATTTCGCGGGTGGCTCTGGAACGCAACCCCCGCGATGGAGGAGGGATTACTGTATATTGGAATGTTTTGAAATAAAAAGAGAAGTTTAGGAAGGATATTCATCTTAACAATGTTAATTCTTCCGGCTAGAGTGAGATGAAGGGTTGACCATCTAGGCAAGTCTTGCTTAATTTTTTCCATACAGACGGCAAAATTTTGTTGATAAAGAGCTTTATGTTTACTTGTGATATTTACCCCTAGGTATTTAAACTGATCTGCTATGGTGAAAGGTAGGGTGTCTAATCTAATATTATATGCTTGTGAATTCACTGGAAAGAGTATACTTTTATTCAGATTAATTCTAAGACCAGATATATTTTGAAATTCTGTTAGTGCTGTTAAAACAGCAGGAACAGTGTTTTCTGGGTCTGATATACAGTAATCCCTCCTCCATCACGGGGGTTGCGTTCCAGAGCCACCCGCGAAATAAGAAAATCCGCGAAGTAGAAACCATATGTTTATATGGTTATTTTTATATTGTCATGCTTGGGTCACAGATTTGCGCAGAAACACAGGAGGTTGGAAAGAGACAGGAACGTTA
Source organism: Erpetoichthys calabaricus (assembly GCF_900747795.2). Lineage (NCBI taxonomy): Eukaryota > Metazoa > Chordata > Cladistia > Polypteriformes > Polypteridae > Erpetoichthys > Erpetoichthys calabaricus. The sequence continues at coordinate 88,327,005 of NC_041400.2, read as the reverse complement.
TTCAAACACTGCAAACAAACATTTGTCTCTTTTTCAAAAGTTTAAACTGTGCTCCATGACAAGACAGAGATCACAGTTCCGTCTCACAATTAAAAGAATGCAAACATATCTTACTCTTCAAAGGAGTGCGTGTCAGGAGCAGATCATGTCACAGAGATAGAGAGAGACAAAAGCAAACAAATCAATAGGACTGTTTGGCTTAAGTATGCGAAGCATGTGCTGTTGAAGGCGGCAGCTCACACCCCCTCTGTCAGGAGCAGACAAAGAGAGAGAGAGAGAGAGAGTTTGTTTTTCAAGCAAAAATCAATACGTGCCCTTCGAGCTGACATGCAGCTGCACAAAAGATAGCAACGTGAAGATAATCTTTCAGCATTTTTAGACGAGCGTCCGTATCGTCTAGGTGTGCGAACAGCCCCCCTGCTCAATCCCCCTACGTCAGGATCAGAGAAACTCAGAGCAAGAGAAAGAGAAAAGTAAGCTGGGTAGCTTCTCAGCCATCTGCCAATAGCGTCCCTTGTATGAAATCAACTGGGCAAACCAACTGAGGAAGCATGTACCAGAAATTAAAAGACCCATTGTCCGCAGAAACCCGCGAAGCAGCGAAAAATCCGCGATATATATTTAAATATGCTTACATATAAAATCCGCGATGGAGTGAAGCCGCGAAAGGCGAAGCGCGATATAGCGAGGGATTACTGTATATAAGACCATATCATCTGCATATAGAGGAATTTTCTGTTCCAGTCCTTCTCTGACAATCCCCTTTATCTGATAAGAATTTCGGCAGTGAACCGCCAGTGGTTCAATAGCGATTGCAAACAACAGTGGCGACAAGGGACATCCTTGTCTGGTACCACGTTCTAGTTTAAAGTAGTCTGAGCAAATGTTATTAATACAAACTGAAGCTTCTGGGCTGGTATACAGTAGTTTGATCCATGCGCAGATATTCGGGCCAAACCCAAATTTCTCCAATGCAGTGAAAAGGTAGTTCCATTCAATCATATCAAATGCTTTTTCTGCGTCTAATGATAGTAATATCTCTGGGGTGTTTGATTTTGCTGGTGAATATATAACATTAAACAAGCATCGGAGATTGGAAGATAGGTGTCGGCCTTTAATAAATCCAGTTTGATCCTGTGATATTACCGAGGGCAGCACTTTCTCCATCCTTCTAGCTAGAAGTTTTGAGAGTATCTTAACATCATTATTCAGGAGTGAAATTGGTTTGTATGATGCACATTGTAACAAGTTCTTATTTTGTTTAGGAAAGACAGTGATTAATGCTTGTCAAAATGTTTGAGGTAGTATTTGGTTGTCTCTAGCTTCTGTAAATGTTGCCAATAAGAGGGGAGCTAGATGAGTGGAGAATTTCTTATAAAATTCTACGGGATAACCATCAGGGCCTGTTGATTTCCCGCTTTGTAGACATTAGCCTTCCTATGCTGTAATGGAACTAAACTCTGTGAAAAGAAAGTCTGTGACCCTTAAAAATAATATTTAAAATCGTATGTGAATCCTTTAGAACAAGTTGGTGGTGTGGTGTGCTTAAATAGTAATGTCAGGGGCAAAATTTAGAAGACTACAGAACCAGTTAGGCAATCTAGCACATTATTTAAGCCCCACAATTCTTGAATACTCTCTGTGAGCTCTATCCTCCTGACAGACAAGTTTTGTTTTTAAGTCAGTGACCTTATGAACCTGTGGACTGCTGAGCCTGAATATGCCTAGTATAAGCTCTAATTTTGCCTACTCTTTTTAAATTGAAACCAATTTAACTTGTATGTCAGTAAAGTTGGTTGGCACAGTTGTATTCAGCATAGCAGAGGTAGGTAACTGGAGTCTCAAGATTTGACTTGAGTTGGACTTGAGTTCTAATTTTTTGACTTGTGTCTTGCTTAACAAATTTTAAAAATGACTCAACATCAATTAGACTTGCTTATTCATGACTTGAGACTTAATAGTACTGTAGCTGCGTTTCCCCAAAGTTTCCAAAATTCAGCAGCTTCAACTCAAAAAATGGGATTCAACAAAGCCTGATGCGCAGAAATGATTCCACAGACAAAATATCTTCGTTTTTAAAAGTTTAGTTAAGTTTCAAAGTAAAACAGTTCACACAAAAAAGAAAATTAAAATAGCAAAAAAAAAGGGAAAAATTTATAATAAGAAAAATTCAGTTCTAAGCTTATCTTGTTACATCTTAAATTGTTACTAATCACTTATAATTTCTGGACCATTTCAAAACGTTTCTGAACCATTTCAAAGCGTTTCTGAACCATTTCAAAGCGGTCAGAAAACTGTATGCTTATCCCATTTCTAACTGAAAATGGGTCTTTCAAGTCCCTGTTTACTGGGACCTGTTCTAAACACAACAAGAGCTTATTAACTCACAGTTTCTCAGTTATAGTAAGAAGATTCTGTATCTTGCTAACTTATAGGGGGAAAAGACTATTCCATTGTCTATGACTATAGAAGATATTATCCATCCATCCATCCATTTTCCAACCCGCTGAATCCGAACACAGGGTCACGGGGGTCTGCTGGAGCCAATCCCAGCCAACACAGGGCACAAGGCAGGAAACAATCCTGGGCAGGGTGCCAACCCACCGCAGAGAAGATATTATATTCTATTCAAATAAAGCAAACATTAATATGAGTTTAACTCAAAACTTTAACTTTCTAAGATTGGCTCTTACAAGTACCACAGTTATAATTTTTCAAATTGTATTCTTTTCATTAACATTCTGTTAATATACTCTAAGCACTCCGTGCCTAAGTAAGTCATCAGGAATAACCAGCATATTGGAGAGCAACAGCAGTGGATGTATCAGCACCACATATTTTCAGTTTGCTGCTGACTACACTACTAAGAATGTAATTGCCTTCTGCAACATCTGATGGAGAAAAATCACTGACACTACAACATCTTCAAACTTATTCATATTAAGATTCATAAAGACAGTTAAGCTTGTTAGCGAGTTGACAACAAATGCTATGAATAATGTGTCATTGTTCCATCTAATGTACCACATCAGCTATGGAACCATCTTCCTGTCTCATCAGCTACATATGAATGCCACTGATCCTGTTTCACGCTGCTTCCCCCCCCACCCTCCCCCCAATTCCGATTCACAATCTCCCTCGCAGATTCAAGTCGCCTACTGATCACACAGTGTACAAGTACAATACACACCGACTTGTTTTCCCATCTCTGTGAACTTCCAGTCCAAGTGAGAATCTGTACAGTGCCAAGCCATACAAATGAATGCTGCAAGAAAATAGCATCATACGTACTTTATCATATTCTGTAAATGACGTTCAGTTATTCACTAAGAGCTATGTCAGGCTACTAGTGTTTTGGTCAACATTAAAGGCTTGTCTGCAGCTGTTAGATTTTTTTAGAAGGGCTGGGACATTACAGTATGCTACCTTAGTTTCAAGAATTACATGTTTAGATGGCTTAGGCATTTAGATGCTTAATGTAAACTAAGTGATATGAAGCTTAAAATTGCTTTAACTTGTTAATTCACTGGTGCATGTCATCGTGGGGAGCTTGCACTCATGATCCTTGTCCTGGTTCGTTGTAACCTGGCAACTTTGAATTGTTTCATTGGAGATAAGAAAATATTACCTACTAAAAAAATGACATAATCTAAACACTGACAAAGGTATCCAGTAAAATCTACAGCTGGAGAGACATTATATTTTTGTGATGTAAGGTATATTGTATACATACATTGTATCCATATATTTAACATAGTTTATCTTTTATAACTACCTTCGGCATTTCTATATACTTTAATTTACTAGAGATGATTGTGGTTAAATTAAGATCAGGTCCAAAATGAGGGTACTAGTGAATGACAGCTGTTTGCATTGTACCATAAAACATAAAAAAAGCTGAAAGCTGCGGTACTCTAGTTTAGCTGAACCACTACTTAGAAACTGTATCTGTGATGTTGAGGATAGTCTAACTGACTGTCCTTTATTGTTCAAAGTGGCAGTGAGAATACTGGCATTGCCTGCATCCGGTTACCTTGTTGAACAGGTGTGTAGTCATGAACGAGTGTTAGTGCAGCCACATTGTTCACAAATAAGTAATAAATCTGAATTTTTGCATGTAAAAAGTATTCTAAATAACGGACAGTTTTTGAAATATTTAGTTCATTAATGAATAAAATTCCATAAAGAAATTATTTTAAAATGAGAATTGATTATGTAATTATACTCTGAAGTGGGCAGCAAAGTGGCACAGTGGTAGTGCCGTGGCGAAACAACAAGGAGGTTGGGATTCACATTTAGATTTGTATGAAATTTGGGAATAGTCATATCTCAGTCTGTTATTTGAAGATTGTGCAATACTGTACATTTTACTGATCCTCTGAAGCACAGTATTAGAATGAAGAATAAAACAATTTGAAAGAAACCTTTGTTTCAGGTATACATGTAAGAAATCTTGCCTGTGTTTGTTTGACTATGATGTACACCTCCAAATCTGTATTCCCCTATGGAAGGTTTTGAATAGTGTTCAGCAGACTGCTGTTTTTGACGTTCAAGGACTATGTCTCTGATGTGCATATAAGTGACACTGGAGCACCACAAGGAACAGTTCTTTCTTCTTGTCTCTTTACACAGTACACCTTGGACTATAAATATAACACCAGATCATGTTGTTTGCAACTTAAAATGAGCAAACTAGGCAACTTGATAATGACTTTCACCCGAAGAGCCTCTGAACCTGGACACTATTCACAGAGTGGATGTGGTGGTTGTGCACTACTTCAAGTATTTGAGGGTCTACTTTAATTAGATTGGACTGGTCTAGTAACAGAGAAGAGTAATATAAGAAAGGGCAGAGACTGTGTTCCTTTAATATGCATATTCTATAACTCTTGTGATAGGAGACATGATGTCACAATGGTAGCACCGTTGCCTCACAATGGGAAGACAGAGGTTTGTGACCTGGTTGCCACCTACATGGAGTTTGCATGTTCTCCCCATGTCAATGTGTGTTTCATCTCAGTGCTCGAGTTTCCTCCAACAGTCAAAAGATAAGCAGTTTAGGTGGATTAGTAATACTATATTGGCCATAGTGTATGGGTGTGTCTATGTGTTAGCCCTGTAAAAGATTAGGACGCTGTCCAGGGATTGCTGTTGCCTTGTGAGCATCATTGCCCTACTCAGGATGGGAGGATAAATACTCAAAAGAGACATAGCCTTTCAAAAAGTATTTTCTTTAAATACTGTGTGTATATATGCAAATTACTTCAGGGTACAATTTTATATACCAGTCACTGTTCATTCTTATATTTTTTCAGTGAAAGTCTATTCATAACTTATATGTTAGTATATTTCACATATTATTATAACTGTGTTAACAGCAGATTGTTGTGAAAATGTGAACACTTATTCTAAAGTCTTCTCACCTATGACTTGGCTTAATTGAATAAATCTAGTGACTTTAATCCAGAAACTCAGCTTGACTTGCTTGAATGTAATCCTTATAACTTGAGACTTGTCTTGAAACCTGAAGGTCAGGAATTCAAGCTTACTGGAAACTTGCACATGTAGGACTTAGGCCAATCACTGCAGCATTGTAGTGGATTTTTGAGAAAGATTCCACACCAAGTCCATGTTGCTGACAGATTTTGATGATGGAGGTTGCAGCTTCTTCAGACAGTTTAAAGCTGAGTGGAGGGTTCCTGGCCTTAACAAGGACATCTCTGCTGAAAAATGGTAAGGAACATCTTATGGGTAAATTGTTAACAGTAGAGGTTAGTCTGTTTGAAGTAGGAAAATGGAGCCCAAACTCTTGCCAGCCAGCCATTGTAATACATTGCTATGTGACTCTGCATTTCTATTCCTTTATATCCTTTAGTTTTGTGTATTTATTGTCATGTTTATGGTTAATCTATCCAGTTCTCAGTCCCCTACATATAAAACATATCTATCTTTCACATGTTTCTCTATGTAGAATCTATACCTTGGTTTTACCACTTTGTATAAAAGTGCAGTATGGAATACAAATTAAACATGACACTTTATTTTTAAATGTTTTAATTTATGCAAAAAGGTTATTTTTCATCAAGAACATTACTATAGATTTTGAACTAATGACTGAGGTGGTTACTGACAACTGTGTATTCCTGTAATAAGCGTGGTCTCACTAATTCTGTAATTTCACTGTGATAAACTCTTTCAAGATAATACCTCACTAGAAGTATATTGCATTACAATTTTATAATTAAATGACTTAGAAAATTAGAGTAAAGATGCAAAGGTGGGTAATTAATAATGGATAACTGGATCATCAAAAAAACATATTACGCGTTTCCAGGATCGGAGAGTGGGCGTCCTAATATAAGAGTACACCCTTGGTACCATGATAATGATGCTACAAATGGTACCTTGTTTCCTGGGATTAAAAACAGCACATAAAGCCTGCCAGAAATGCATGCAAAATAGCATACTCTAGTAAGAAGTGGCAGTTGCCTCTTGAGGCTATAAAAAGTAGCTGCATAAAAGCGCACAGGGGTAATAAAAATACAGTAGCTAAAAGCGTAATCAAAAAGAGAGACAATCAATAATTCCATGGAAAGCTGCCTCTGGGAAAGAATAATTTGCTAGAGAATATCACATACTAAAATATAAAAGACAGAAAATGATACATATGGAATTTCTACCTTGTAGAAAAATATCTTAGTAGACTACCAAATAGACTGTCAAAATAAACATATACAGTATAAAAATATACTGAAACAACTGCTGCAAGCAACCATACCTCCTGCACTTCACAACAGCATTACACCTTAAGCTAAGCATGTTTGGCCCTGGCCAGTACTTGGATGGAAGACCATCTAGGACAAACTTGGGTTGCAGCTGGAAGAGGTGTTGGTGAGGCATCAGAAGGTACTTACCCTGTGGTCTGCGTAGATCCCAATGCTCCAGTCCAGTAACAAGGACAAGTGCATTCTTTCAGATGAGACATAAAACTGAGGTCCTGACTCTCTCTGGGCATAAAAGATCTCTTGGCTATCGTTTGAAAAGTGTAGGGTGTTCCTGATGTCCTGGCTAAACTGCCCATTGCAACCTGGTCATTCTGGACCCCTAATCATACCCTGACTATCTCTCTCACCCTCTAACTACCTAACAGCTAAAGTGTGGTGAGTATATTAGCACAATTTTCCACATTTGTTGTGGTTAAAGTTGCTTACCTCAGACTATGTAAAGTACTTGGAGTACTGTAAAAGCTCTCTATAAATGTAATGAATTTTTGTTGTGATTGTTAACAGACATTTATTTCACTTATGTCTATCCATCCATTTTCTAAGCTTCTTAATCCACAGGTGGCCAATGCCTTATATTTATCTTTAAGGTAGTGACCTCATTACAGATCATGTTCATCTTTGAATCATAACAACATACTGTGAACTACAGAATCCAAACATCTCTATTCATTTTCTCCTGCTATTTTTTAAAAGAAAACAAGTATAGGCAGTAATCAGACCAAATCTTGGTAAAGAGTCATTTTCCAACACACACAAAGACAATTTAGTTTTTTCTAATAATCCTATTCTTCATGTCTTTGGAATGTGGCAAACATTTAGAGAACTGATAATGAATATATAGAAAATGTGAAAACTCAAAATAGACCAAAAATCAGGAAAAGACTCAAGCACAGTCACCTGGAGCTATGAGACAGCAGTTTTAACAACTGTGCCATTGCTCCGTAATTGTTAATAATTTAGATAAGCAAAATTCATTGACAAAGTTTGTTTTTGTTTTGTTTTCCAATTTTGATAAAACATTTTAAAAATGATAACAGCATTTAAATTACAATATAATTCTCTTAACAGGCCATTCTAGTTTTACTTTCTATATGTTGATTCTTTCTTAGTGAGTGTATGGTTATTTCAGTGTTACATTTCTTTGATCCCTACTCAACATTATATGCAGTATTTACTGGTTTTTGAACTGTTTGGGATGTTAAAGTATTGTTTTTATGAGGCAATTATTTTGAGATCTTTTGGTGTTTTAAATGAAGATGGTCTCCATTTTAACTAGACCTTTTCAATGCCAAAACCTATAGAATCAATAATTTGGATCCATCCATCCATTTTCCAACCCGCTGAATCCAAACACAGGGTCACGGGGGTCTGCTGGAGCCAATCCCAGCCAACACAGGGCACAAGGTAGGAACCAATCCCGGGCAGGGTGCCAACCCACCGCAGGACACACACAAACACACCCACACACCAAGCACACACTAGGGCCAATTTAGAATCGCCAATCCACCTAACCTGCATATCTTTGGACTGTGGGAGGAAACCCACGCAGACACGGGAAGAACATGCAAACTCCACACAGGGAGGACCCAGGAAGCGAACCCAGGTCCCCAGGTCTCCCAACTGCGAGGCAGCAGCGCTACCCATTGTGCCACCGTGCCGCCCTATTATGTATCAGTGGCAATCTAATTTAGGGTTAACTAATTATTCAATATTAGTAAGAAAAACAGTTCCTTTTAATTAAATAACTTTAAATCACAAAATTGTATACAGCACAATTTTGAACCTTCCAAAACAGATCCCCTTCCCCTTGCTGTGGCCTTGCTTGATGGTTTTAGTCAATTCCTTAAATCATACAGAAAAGGTCAAGGAGGTGGACTTCAAGTTATTTCTATTGATACGCTTCAAATACCTCTAAAGTTCAGCAGATATCTTCCGCTGTCTTTTCTAGACTTACATTTGGGGGGTCAAAATCAAATGATTAAGTTACAGACTTCATGGACTATATTCCTTATTCCTACTCACATTTAGTGATATTTTGTCTTCGTTGTTTGTTGATGTTTAGAGAGAACCTTAAACCTTATGGCAGTGTTAAGGCTATCGAAGATTACCTTTCACATTCTCATATTTCTCTAGTTTGAAATGCAGAAAATAGGCATATAAAAAGAAAATGGCAGGTTTGTGAATTGACCTGTGTAAATGGACTAAGTGTTAAATAGCACTGTTTTGAAAACAATTCTATTCAATTTCCATTGGTGTCATTTCTCTATTCAATTGAAAGAATAATTTATTAATCACTATGGGAGCATGGATGTTTCTATTTTACCTTCTCTGATTAAAACTGTAGACTGTTAATTCCCTTAGCCTGAATGAGGAGGACATGCCCTTTAATCCACAGATGCAATTGGTTACACTTTTCTTTGTTTGTATTGTTGTTTATGTTTTAAAGAGTAATCTTTTTTCAGAAATCAGATTTAGGACTGAATGTTCAGACATATTACATACCACTTTTAAAATTACCTTTTTAATTTCAAAATTATAATTCCAGTTTTAACAGCCATAAAACTTGAGCTTTCAAAATTTTATTCACAGTATATAAACAGACTACTTTGTGTTAAAGGTAATACTTAACAACCTTAAATACACAGAATATTGCAATCATTATGCTTTTTGAATGAGACTGACCACAGCATTCTAATATGTGGGCTTCAGAAATTAGTTAAGTAATCATGTGCTTCATTTCATACTTAAATTCTTTTCAATATGTACATATGTTTGAACAGTTCCATGATTTGTGTTTCATTGAGTAATGCTGGGACCAATTACCTTTTCATTCTATATTTTGCAATTGGGACATGTTTCATCCATCTATCCTCCCATTCATTTTCTTACCCACTTTTTAACTCAGGATCATGATTTTCATTTGTAGGCCAATGACATTCCACATTGGCACTGAATATAATGAATAACATTCCTTTCACCACCAATATTTTTAATGCATAGACTCTGGAGTTAGAGTCTGTAGCTACAAGACCCCAATTTCAGGAATGACGTCCGTGCTAATGCAAGAAATTTTTTGACCATCTTGACATTTAAATGAGCGCTGAAGCATTAATTTAGCATTGTTTGCTTCAGGTACTCCTTCTGACAAGGCAGTTCTTATTGACTTTTATTCATTCTGATAATCTTTTTAATCAAATTTTACATAGTCTTTCCAATGTATTACCTGTTCTTCCTGTTCTGTGGTAGTGCAGTGCATCACTGCTGCCTTGATGAAGATTTTCTACTGTTTTTGGAATGGAAAACATCAGCTTCAGAAGTAATAAGGCAAGATCTCTGTTTTATTCCGCTAACACACAGGACACTAGGCCATAACTGAGTAACCTACAGGTTGCCCATGAAGGGGAGTGGCCAGGCAGATGGCCTTGTCCAGGTAGTATTCGTTCTGCTTTTGTAAAGAGCATGGAAAAAACAGGTTTTTAATGTTTTAAAAACAATAAACTGGAGGGTTTTTTTATTGTTTTTGCCCTTTTCCTTTACTTTTTAGTAATATTATCACTATTATAAATATGTATCTCTGTGATCCGAAATTATGTACGTCAAAGAATAGAAAACTGATGAATATATGCAATGTACATTGTGAAAAAACAGTTGTATGCACAGGTATTGTACTTAGAGATAAGGCAGCACATTAGTTAGAACTGGGCTACAATGAGATTTTGGCAGATTATACATCCAGCCACAGACCTTGATCGCACTTGGCCATGCAAAGGTATAATTATCTTGTAACAACCTATATTCCCAACAAACAGTTCTGAATATATGCCAAATAAACTGAGTAACAGGGAAATAAAGCTGATAATTCACGCTATGTATATATAGTACATAAAATATACAAAATACATTCCACCCTTCCTCGATCTCAAATGGTAAATATACATTATAGATACCCCAGAGGATAGTTGGGCATCCTGACCAGGACAGAGGGAGTCTTTACCCAGCTGGGGTGTCATAATGGAAGGATGGACTAAATGGGGCCAATACCCAGTTGGGATGCCTTATGATCCCCTTACTAGATGGGATGCCCAATGATCACAAGAACTGGCAGGAGAACATGGCAGGGAGCAGTTCATCCCCCACTTTAACACATGGCAGTGTCCCTCATATAGAGTCCCAGTTTGAACACCCACAGAGCTGGAAGGGAGTTAGAGTCCAGAGGAGCAGCCTTGTAGGGATCCCTGGCAGAAGATAGTGGGTGCTGCCAGGGGAGGATCTCCCTGGCCTTCTCATAACCCTGACATACTTCAAACTGGCTACGTCATGTCACCGGAAGTACTCCAGGGTCCTCAATAAAAGAGACTGCACTGATTTGTCCAGGCAAGTCAGAGATGGGAGGAAGGAAGGCAACACTCGTCTTTGAGGAGTAGCAGTGCGGTGGAGAAAGAGGAAGGGTGAAAGAAGTAGAGATGACCTGCTTATTGTTTGTACAAGGCATTCTTGTAATAAATACCCTTTTATTTGAACCTGGGACTGGTTTGTGTGTTTGTGATTGGGGTTTGGGGTTCAGTAGTACCCCATTGCCTTCACAACATATGTATAGCGCATGACAAAAAGAAAAATGATAAACATCTGTCCTCACTTACATGTGTCAAAAAGCAATCCACAAGTATATGTATACACAGGAAAACAAAACACACAAAAACAAATATATTCAATGACTCAGAATTGAAATATACAGTAAAAAGGAGCAAACCGAGCTATCCAGAAGTATAAACCAAAAAAATCTCACCAGTTACTTCAATCTTGTAAGCAGACAGTTATGGGAATTGAGAAAAAAAGATTCCAGAACACAAATTTGCTAGATAAGACGGAGACAACTATAAGTCAGTAAAGGTAGCAGGTGTCTGACTGGAAACAATGGTGCAAAAAGAGAAAAGTGTGGGGTGTTTGCTGTAGAATTTTAACCCTGATAGTTGAATGAAGAGTCCTTTTAAGCCAAATAACCCTAAACGTGTTGGTTGTATAGTAAATCCACTTCCAAAGGGTAAAAACCTTCACTCATTGATTAGTTGACACACAACATTACTTTTAGTGAAACTACTTTTAGTAGAAGATAAACTTTTTTTGTACATATTAACAGTGCCCGAAGACATTAATAAAAAGCACGAACATTACCACTGCTCTATGGAATCCAGCATCCAGTCATTGTCTGTGTACACTTTCGCATGGTTCTTTGTGGGGTTTTTTCTGGGTATTTCCAATTTTCTCTGACTTCCTAAAAACATGTCTGTAAGGTTGAGTGGTGATTTCAAATTTCCCTCTGTGTGAGTGGGCCTTGCAGTGGAATAGCACCTTGTATAGGACTGATTATTTCCTTGCACTCAGTGTTGCCAGGTTAGGCTGTGAACATTATAACTCTGAAATGGTGTGATTGAGTATTTTAGAGATACATTTTACAAGGTGTTTTGTGTTTTATTAAAAGCTGTTTTATGTTTTGCTTTAACTATGTTAATTGTTTCTGTGCAGCCCTCTGAGAATGTTAACAGGAAGTGTATATGCAAAAGCAAACTATGTTCAATGTAGTTCTGGTTATCTCTAGGTGCAACTTTATAACCCCCTCTTCACGGGCACCAAATACATTTGTTTACACCATACAGGTATAAAATTTTAAATGAATTCATTCTCTTAAATTCTAATACAGATGTTAAAGATATTAAAAGCAAAAGTTTAAATCTTCCTTAATGGTTTCCTCAGGTACCACTACCAGTTCATTCATGCCAGATTAAAGCACTAGCAACAACAACCAGAGTGCTTTCACAATCCCTTACAAAGGACATTAAACAACACACAGACTTTGTAATCTCAGAGGTGCACTCTAGTATCATATATAATCAGTCTCCAATGATTACAAAATGTTACTGACTGATTTGTGGAACAAAGTCACTTTGCTATGTTTCATGTCCATTCTTTGTATATTTAAAAGTATCTAACTGGGTCTGCTATTACTTTGATCTGATATAAATGGAGAGTTGTTTGTATCCAAGTAAGGTATATTCAGCTAGCTGGTGTATCCATTTTAATGTAAAATTTCCACTAATAGTGGTGAAAAACAAAATACAATGTAGTTCTTTGTACTCACTTGCTTTTTATTTGAGTTCAAAATAGATAGGCAGAACATAATGTTTAAGTAATGGCTCACTGATACTTTGCATTAGCCCTTAATTTACAGTTATTTTCATCCAGCCCCACTACTTAAAATTAGATTTACATTGCCCTCTCCAAGAGGCCAGCTCCTTTAGTGACCTCAACCATGCATACTACAGTAAGAGTGCTTTAGAACTCAACTGCAAATGCTAATATTCCCTTTGTGTTTTCATATTGTGCCTTAATGTCTTCAAATTTATTTGGATGTGTTGGTTGAGAACATTAACACACAACATCTGAGTCCTTACAAAGATACAACTCGCTCTGTCCCAATACCACTGTCAGGGCCACCTTAACAGTTTCATAGGCCCTCAGGGCAAAGTAGCGTGCTGCGGCCCCTGCTTTGATAGTAAAATAGAGACATACATAGGCATCAGAAACATCATGGGCTCCTATGCTCCTGGGGCCCCTGGCTAGTGCCCATATGTTAAGACAGCCCAGACCATTGCTTGCCTCTGGGTTTAGACACTCATTTGAGGTAGGTTTTTCAAATGCTACCCGAAATTATGAGCATACTCTAGTCCAAATGTCAGCCCTCTTTGTGCAAGAGTTGGTACAAAAAAAATCATATCCCACTATTTATACAAATTTGCCAGCTAACAGCTTTGGTTATAACCAATATGATGGACGGCTGGTAGCCGTCATGCTGGAAGGACCATGGGAGGGAGCGTATCCAGAGCATTACCTCCCACCGAGCGCTAAATGGCAGCTCCTCTGGGTTGTAGTGGTGCCTCGGACTCCCGGCAGAGGTCCATGGGAGCTGGAGTTTGGTGCAGCCCTGTTGGGTTGCATGGGCTCCGCTAGGGGGTGCTGCAGCTGCAGCTGAGCCCTTGAGTGCAGCTCTTCCACCACACCCGGAAGTGCTGCCGGAAATGTGTCAATGAGCACCTGGAGCACTTCCGGGTGCCTTATAAAAAGAGCCAGCAGCCACTACTCCAGGAGCCACAGTTGGAGAAGACAAAGCTTGCCAGGAGGAGTGAAGGAGGAAAGAAAGAAGAAGAGGGTTGTGTGCTTTTGTTGTGCTGAACTCTGTTGTGTTTGTGTGACGCCATTTTGTGTTTTGATTTTACTTGTAGTCACTGCCATTTTGTTTATGTTTTGATAGCTGTGGCCATGTTGTTGCAGTGACTTGAAGTTGTAACATGTGACCTCATCTTGCTGTCACTATTTAATGTGCTTTCAATATCAACTAGGTCTTTCGTACAGAGGCTATTTAATATCTAATTAGAAAGTTATGACTGTCCATGTGTTTTGATTTTGACCTTGATTATTGGTTAACATATTGGGCTTTGGCAATCAATATTTTTGACTTTTCAGCTTTTGACTTACACACTGATTTTTGACCACACTCTTTTTCATCTTCTGGCCCAAGAAAATGTTGCCAAATCATTGGACTCCCATTTCCACCAGAATGTACACACAAAGCTTGGAGCTGGGAAGTTACTTGTGGTCAAGGTCTCAGCTTGGGAAAGGACGAAAAGCCAATGTGAAAAGAAAGGAGTTGTTTATTTGAAAGGGAGGCAGGGCAGTGTATATGATAGTGGTTATTTGGGGTATAGTTAGGCACTGAGGTTTAGGTTTTGTTCAAGACAAATTTGTATGCATTCATTCAATGTGGTGAAAAGTAACAAATGACATTTATTTTTGTTACTGTGCGTGAGTATATTTTGTAGGGAATTGTACTTTTTGAAGAACTGTTAAATGTAAATACTTTTACTCTTTAAAAAGTATTTAGTATTATTTAGTAACAATCCTACTTTATTACCATTTCAAGGCGGGTCATTAAAAAATTCAATTTATTGGCTATATTCAAAATCTGGAAACATGTAAAAATTTTTGGGGTAGTAGGCCATAAACCTGAAGCGTGAAATACATTAGTAAATGATAGCCATAAAGTTTTCTTATTTTCTCTGGCTTAGTAAGTCGATGCATCACTGTATATCACGTTGTGATGGTCCAGTTTAATTGCTATGGTGACCCTGATTCCGCTTTAAACCTACAGTGACTATATGTTTCTGCTGCATGTAGAGATAGCTGCGCAATGGAAGACATGGTGAAAAGTTCTCAGTGTAGTGGTAGCAGCAACACTTTATCAAAAAGACACAGTACTACACATCACTGGACATGTTTACAAAAGCTGTTCAATCTCAAAGACATAAGAAAAAACAACTTCATTATGTGGTGTAAACTGCATCCCAAAAACTGTGGAGTTAACTGCATACAAGAATTCTTATTTAAATTAAAAAAAACATTGAAGTTAATTTTTAAACTTGTACGGTGTTTAAAATACAGTTTAAATGATGACATAAAATCACAGACAATTGCACTGAAAAATACCACAGTAAATGGCTGATAGCCGCTTATTGTTTTGAACAAAGCAGTGCCCAGTTAATTAACTAAAAGGATAGTTTAGTGTGATAGAGGGCATTATTTTTTTAGAGACATTCCCTTTCAATGTGTAATGTGAGGTGCATTTAGTACATGCATCATTCTGATATTGCAGTCATTTTCTGTATAAGAATAAGGCTGCTTGTAAAATGTTTGGCTTTAAAAGGCTCAACAGTGAGAATTAATGATGAGTGGTGCATGTGACTTCAAAGAACTGGTCAAATGAGGGCTTAGCAAAAAAAAACATAAAACAAAAAAGTCTCCTTTGATGTATATGTCTAAACACATATTTCAACTGAACAACAATTGACAAAATATACTGTAAGTAGTTCTATTTATCGCCTGATAACTCTTGCAGCGCCTGCCTACATATTTTTTTTTTCCTTTTTCAACACCCATGGAGTTTGTTAATCAATTTTCTACTTTACCATTTAGAGATAACATATTAACCATGCTTTGAGTTTGGCAGTTGTCTGGCAGTTCATAGTGTTGAGTCCAGTGAGACTCCTAATTCCTTCTCATAAAGTGTACTTTAGAGGGAGTACAACATGCTTTGTAATTGATGATGGGCCCTTTTTGCCAAAAGTGTACATAAATAATTATAAGTTGAAATCAAAAAGGCTGCTGTGTGCCTTGTTTACATTTTGTAACAAATGTTTATTATTGTATTCCATAGACAAGTACAGGCTAAATGTATTTGACATTTAATTACAGTACAAAGTTCAGTGCATCATTTACTATATTCTATTTATTTTACCATACCATTTTCTAAACCTGCTTAATCCTGAGCAGGGTCATGGGTAAGCTGGAGCATATCCCAGCAAGCACTGGGCATAAGGCGGGAACAATCCCAGTCCCTCTTTTGATAAATATATTTTATTGCTATGCCTATTATGTTAGTACTTTCCAGTGAACAGCATGGATATCTGGAGATGTTTACTAATTTCTAAATTGTACTTTTACTCTTTTACTTTATCTTGAATAGTTTCTATGTCAGATACTTTTACTTAAGTAAATATTTGACTATGCAGTACTACAGCTACTCGATTAGGTTTTTGTAGTAGTATTTACACCTCTGTTCGTTTATTGTGCAAATCCATATTTTAGCATTTACATGTCAGAATGTTTGTGATAAATAAACATCTTTGTTGTGAAAGAATGTGCATAATTAAAGAACAGGCTCATTGAATTTTTCTCCTGAATGTTTTTCTTATCTATATACCAGTGAATGGCATTGAAATAATGTTCACTGTAGAAGGGTGATATGCAATATAAATGATGTTTGGTTTTTAATTTCTTTTAAATTGTTTATTATTGGTACAGTATATGCTTCAAAGCATCTTGGTCAAGGTGACTTGCTCATTGGAAAGACCGAAAATTATTTATTAAAACTCTATATTCATTAGGGCTCTAAGGTCTAGATGAAATAGAATAGGGAAATTTAACTGTGTCACTATACTAATAAAACAAAGATTTACAATAAAGTTAGAAAATATGGTTTTAAACTTTGTCGGTAATATACTAAAACTCACTTGGTGTGTGATCTTGTATAGCACACGTCATGCATACACATCAGGGAGTCACCTTCCAATGGTGTCCCAACATTTCTTCTGTCTGAGATGATTCCCTCGACTAGCACTTTTGCTAGTACAATAAGGCCTAGATGGCACACACCCCATACAGATATATGCCAGTGTGTAAAATGTGATTACCTAATCTGTCATCAGTGGCTTACACATTACTCAAATTGCTATTGCTCATCAAGGTTGTCATGGTGGCTCAGTAGTTAATGCACCTGCCTCATATATCCAGCATTTTAGGATTTAACCCCACCCTTTGATCATAGCTTGTTTGGACTTTCTATGTTCTTACCTTGTTAGTGCAAAGTTATTAATGAGTACACTAGTTGTCCTTCCACATCAATAACCCAAAACAGGCATGTACATGAGTGTGCTCAGAGATGGACTGCCACCTCAATTCTGGTTGGTTCCTACCTTATGCCTCATACTACTGAAATAAACTCTTTCCACATGATCCTGAATCGAATGTTATGTAATCATTTATCACTGCTTACTTAAAATTTAATCACTAATGATACTATAGAAAAGGTATAATATTATGAGTTGTCTTATATTTTGTGAAAAATGTAAAAAAAAAGTTTTGATGTTTTGAATCACACAAATGTCTATATTTATAAATGTTTTGTAATAATCTTGCCATATTATTTTATGGTTTAGTTGTGAAATTCAAACATAGTTGGCATAATGCTACTCACAAAATGCTGCCTTATTACATTTCTAAAACAAAAATGTGTGTATACAGTATACATATGATATAGTACCTGCCAAATAATACGAAGAGTATATATTGTGATGGATGGCCGACGAGAGTTTCCGGCCCTTACCCCCAGGCCGCCAGGTGGAGCTCTCCCGACAGCATGGACGGGCCCCGAATTCCAGCAGGGCCTCATGGACTTTGTAGTTTTTATGCACAGCCCTGCTGGATATCTTGGGGACCACCGGGAGTCGCTGTAGGGAGGCTCTTGAACTCTTATATGCCCTATAACCCGGAAGTGCGTCATAATCCCATGACAGGAAGAAACGACGTGCTCCCGGGTTGAAGATAAGGACTGTTTACCCTGACCCGGAAGGAATAAGGACTTGTGGGTAATGGAACAGAAACACCTCTGGGTCAGGGAGTATAAAAGGACTCTGGGAAAGCCCAGACACAGAGCTGAGCTGGGAGGAAGGGTGGCGAAATGTCTGGGAGAGGAGGAGTGGTATTTGTATTTGATTATTGATTATTCATATTTGTATGTGTAGTGTGGAGTGGAGGGTGCTTAGTGCACTTTATTATCATAATAATAAAAAGTCTTGGACTTTTACCTGGTGTTTGGCGTACTACCTGAGGGTTCGAGAGGTCGATAAATACCACATATATATATATATATATATAAATATATATAAGGAAGAGGAGAACCAAAGAAATGTTGGAGTGTGAACTCCTTCATATTTACTGCCCAAGTCCAGAAAATTTAACAAAATGCGTGTGGTTGTGCAACAGAAAATAGATGCAAAATCTGCCTCTTAAACCCCAATGACTTCTCAAAACACTTGGCTCTATGAAGCAGGTCTGAGTCTGGGAGCTCATTAATACAAGATGTAGTTCGTCCAACTGAGACTCCATCTTCCGGAAGCCCTCAGATTTGTACTCTGCCCTGTTTGGAAGGTGTGTGGGTTAATTGAGTAGGGGCATGACTTAGGTGCCTTTCTTAAGGAGCTTCTTGGAGCTAAGGAGGATAAAAGAGATGATATGATTAGTGTTGTTGCCTCCTCTTGTCCCAGCGGGTTATTGCATACCTTATCCGAGCCTGGAAGGCGATCCTCAGATGCCCATGTGTGAACGATATATATAAATATGTATGATGAAAAGAAATGCATTTCTCAAGCATTATGGTCTAATGATTCTGTTATCCATCCATCCATATATTTTTTTTCAACTGATTTTGTCCATTATAGAGCTGTTAATTATCAGAGATATTTCTGGCAAGATCACAGTAAAACAGTCAAACAAAGGCATAGTGAATAACTACAACATTGATTTCTATAGCACAAATTTCATACAAAGGATGTAGCTCAAAGTTCTTTACAACATATCAAAGAAGTAACTGCATGCAAACAAAAACAAACCAAAATCAGACAAGAAAAATAATGAATAAAAGGCACACACACAAAAATACAAATAATGCACACTTACATAAGATGGATATTCAGTATATGTCCATCCATCCATCCATTATCCAACCTGCTACATCCCCACCACAGGGTCATGGGGGTCCGCAGGAGCCAATCCCAGCCAACACAGGGCGCAAGACAGGAAACAAACCCAGGGCAGGGCGCCAGCCCACCACAGGGAGCGCACACACACACACCAAGCACACACACTAGGGATAATTTTGAATTGCCAATGCACCTAACCTGCATGTCTTTGGACAGTGGGAGGAAACCGGAGTACCTGGAGGAAACCCACGCAGACAAAGGGAGAACATGCAAACACTACGCAGGGAAGACCCAGAAAGTGAACCCGGGTCTCCTAACTACGAGGCAGCAGCACTACCCACTGCACCACCGTGCCGCCCTACAGTATACATAATTAAGAGAAATTGAGTCCTTAAATGTAGCTTTTATTTTTTAAGTCTCTAAATGTCACTCTCATGATAAGGTCAGTTGGTTATGGTGGACAAAAAAAAAACAAGAAACAAACTCCAGCTAAGCTGGAGAAGAAAAAAAAACCTTGTACTGCATTTACACCTTTATCCAAAGCGACTTACAACATTTATGATACAATTGGTTACATTTCTTTTGGTTTTCCAATTTGGAGCACAGACAGGTCAAGGGACTTGCTCATGGTCACACAGAGTTAAAAAATGAGTAGGGATTCCAGGCCCATATTGGGCATCATACCTAACTTAAATTAGGTTAGGTAGACTTTATTATCCCATAGGGAAATTTGTTTGCAACAGGAAAGTACAAAAACATAAGACATTGTTATACAGATCCAACAAATTAAACAAAGATACAACAACTGATACCCAGTGTTATCATATATACACACATTATAAAGTAGTGTTATTATGGTTTTGTCCAACAAAGAAAAGCGGGTGTCTGCCCCTTCCAACTAATCTGTTCTGTGTTAAGATCAATGTTTAGTTTGTTATCAATGATTGTCCCCAGATATTTGTAGTGCTCTACCATCTCCAATGTCTCTCTTCTTAAGTAGCTCTTTATTGTTTTTTTCAAAGCTTTGTCAGAAAGGATTCCACAGAATGAGTCTCTTGGCAGGTAGGTGTATTCACTTTCATTAAGACATTTGAAAACTCACAGGTGGCTGCAAAGGACTTTGTTCACGTGGTGGTGACCACTACAGAAGAACTGGAAAAAAACAGAACAGCAAGGATTCATAAGGATTACAGGTTCATTGAAGAGTGTGCTTATTCTATGCATATCTAGTTTATTAAGTGTATAACTAAATTGTAGTTATGAGAGGCCAAAGTAAAAAAAAACGATTTTTAGGAGTTTTTTTTTAAAATGGTCCACAGAGTTAGCCTGGTGTTATTCTATTAGTAAAGAATTTCAGACTTTTGGTGCATAACAGCAGAAGGCTCCCTCACCACTTCTTTCATGCTTAACTCTTGGAATTAGAAGATCTAAGGTTACAACTTGGAACGTAGAGAGATAGGCACTTCAAAATACAGGAAGGAGCAAGATTATTTAAAGGTTTATATACCATTAGTAGTATTTTAAAGTCAATTCCAAAAGACCAGGATAACCAATATAACAACACTAAAACTGGTCATATGTGCTTTGATTTTCTTTTTCTGGCTAGGATTGCTTCTGCTGTATTCTGGACTAATTGCAAATGACTGATGTCTTTTTAGGTAGAACAGTTAGGAGTGTGTTACAGTAATCTACCTGACTAAAAACAAAAGGCTGAATTAATTTCTTATCATCTTGCAATGTTATAAGAAGTCTAACTTTTGCAATATTCCTTGAATGGAAAAACATAGTCTTAGTAATCTGGTTAATGTGCAATTTAAAGTTTAGGCTATAGTCCACAATTACACCTAAATTCCTTACTTTCACCTTGACATTTAATTATAAAGGATCAAGTTTAGTTCTAATGGATTAATTGTTTCCATTTTTACTAATGACTAAGATTTAATTTCTTTTCTTATTAAGCTTGAGGAAATTATTACTCATCCTTTCAGAAATGCAAGACAGACATTGGGTAAGACAGCCCAGAGTATCAGGATCATTAGGTGTTCTAGAAATGTAAAGCTGTGTGTCATCTGCATAGCTTTGGTACTTCACCTCATGTTTTTAGATAATCTTGCATAATGGAAGCACATACTGTAGGCTGAAAAAACTACAGAATACTCAGGACTCAGAATAGACCCTTGTAGTAAGCCATATACAATATCTTGGATCTCTGAACTATAATCACTTCACATAGCAAATAATTTTTTACTTGTTAAATAGGACTGAAACAGGTTAAGACACTGCCTGAGTAGGTCACCCATATAACTAAGGACAGGTGTCAAATACTGAGTTCAGGTTTAGTAGAACTAGAACAGATAGGTGTCACTAACCCACAAGACATTTAATACTTTAAGCAGAGCAGTTTCTGTACTATGATTTGTTCCAAGGCCTCACTGAAAGTTATCAAGAATAAAATGTTAATTTAAGTATTGATGTATTTGCTGAAAAACTACATTTTCTAGACTCTTACTTAAATAAGTCAAGCTAGAAATAGGTCTAAAATCTAAATTAAGCAGTATTTTAACTACTTCAGTCTTTAGACAATCCTCGGAAGAGCCCTGTGTCTAATGATGAGTTCACTATGTCAAGTACACTATCAATTAGCACATCAGAGACTTCTTTAAAAAATCCTTTTGGGACTGGCTCAATGACAAAAGAGCATGGTTTTAGTTGAGAAATTATTCAGGAAAACCTGTTGCAGTGAAGGAATTTAATTCTCTACAGGGTTCAGGATTCATTTTAGAGGGACATATTATATATTTCTAATATAATTTATTTTGTGTTTAGAAATGTGGCAAAATCTCATATACACACCAACACTCAGTAATACTGGATCAATTTAGAGTTGCCTTTTAAGCTAATGTTTGTCTTTAGGATAAGGAAGAAAAAGAAGACCATCTTGAGTATACAGACATGAATGTGTCAGAACATATACCCAAACTGCCTGGGTTTGAGAACCTTCGAGTGAGAAGATAGCAGCACCAACCACAGTGCAATGACGCCAACTATCACAGTTTGTATTTGATTTAAAATAAACAGCCATCATTTACTGAACAAGACTAGTCTATTTTTGCATCTGCAAAAGTGCAGAGTCTATCCTGGCAACTTCACTTCCTGAAGGAATATTGGTTGCACAGGAGCCTCTAAAGAATACTGTGACTTGATGATATTAGTGCTGTATAGGGTTGCTCCTAATCACAGAAGGAAACTCTTACTGGGTTGTAATAAGCCAATGAATTTACACACAGCTACTGGTTGCCCTTTACGATTGGCATAAAAAAAAAGCAGCAAAACTTAACTACCATTTACTTTTTATTTCATGGTCTAATTAAGTTCCTTGGACTTTTTTGTCATTTCTGCCTCACAGTACCAGGGTCTCTATGGTGTTTGCATGTTCTTTGGATGTATTAACATATTGATTGGTATTAGTCAGTATAGTTAACTGTGTATGATTTCTGTTTTAAACATGAATACTGGATATGTGTCATAATTTTGAAATACCACAAATAAATAAGACACAAACATAAGTGCTGCATAAATAAACACCTGGGTTTTTTTTGTTTTTTTTTTAACCTTGCACCAGCCTAACGCCGTAGCACAGATGCTGTCATGTAGAATATAAAAGTCATTAGATACCACATGGTGGAAAGAAAACAGCATCTCATGTGGTGCATACTATCAAAATAAGACATGATATTGTTTCCAAAGTGTGACAATAGATTATTCCAGTGTCTAAGTATTCATGTAATAAACCTTTTGAAATTTCATTATTGTCATTTTAACATGCTCTATTTATCTCTGAATTAATAATTATTTTAATTTTCATGGAATCACTGTGACATTGCATCCATTTTTATACCTTGTCAAAAGTCTCAAAAATCTTTTTTGAATATGCTCTTTCACTATATTTCCCCCCCCTATGAAGCAGTATCTGCTCTTTCTCTTAAGTATTAGAAAACTATTTGAAAAAGAGTTCACTTCAATTAGAGTCTCTCTTTCACTTCACCTTTCAATCTTTCTGATGGTAAAGAAAGGTCTTTGAAATGTTTACTTTGTATGCCCTTTCTCTCTACTTCTAATTGCTTGCAACTTTCAGGATCTTTTTCTTTTACACTTGACAGCAGCTGTTTGAATTTCAGAGTGTGTATTTTCTCAACTTTACAATTAGTTAAATAAGGCTTTAAATGAACGTATTATTAATAGAAAATAACATGCATATATATACTGTATATATGAGCTATAACAAACTGTAGTGTTGATTCTAAAATGTATAAAAGGATTATTTTAAGCAAGAATACAATAATGATATTGACAATTGAATCACATAAGTATGTGTATAGAAGTCAGCTAGTCCCAACTTGCTTTATGGAACAGTGTAGCTCATAGAGTTAAAATATTTATGTTTAACATCATACAATACAGAATTCACTTATAATTGGTATCTGATGCAAAAAAATGCTCAATTTCCTGTGTTTATACCAAAAAGGCTGAGACGTATGGAAAACAAAATGCCTTGTACTTCTCAGGTAGTTGCATAGTGAAGTGAATATGTAGACAGAAGTCAGATTGATTCCTTTATGGACATTTTTTCTTAATCAGTCCGAGAGGTTTTGTTACAAACATCCATCCATCCATCCATTATCCAACCCGCTATATCCTAACTACAGGGTCACGGGGGTCTGCTGAAGCCAATCCCAGCCAACACAGGGCGCAAGGCAGGAACAAATACCGGGCAGGGCACCAGCCCACTGCAGGGCACACACACACACCAAGCACATACTAGGGACAATTTAGGATCGCTAATGCACCTAACCTGCATGTCTTTGGACTGTGGGAGGAAACCGGAGCACCCGTAGGAAACCCACGCAGACACAGGGAGAACATGCAAACTCGATGCAGGGAGGACCCGGAAAGTGAACCCAGGTCTCCTAACTGTGAGGCAGCAGCTCTACCATTGCACCACCATGTTGTTACAAACAAATAAAAGCAATTTTGAGGAATTTAATTATGTTTCAATTGCAGTTTCTCATTACTTATTTTGCCTTATATTACACCCCTTTTTAAGTTCAGTAACAGAGTACTTGTCCAATGTGTGGTGCATTCGCGTTTTTGCCTTCTTTTACTCAAGTCATTATATTTATTGGAATATCTGAATGTGTATTTCTTTTTGTTGATAAATCATTTAATCAATATTCTGGAGACACTATTTTGTGTTTTGTTTGGTCAGCACCATTTTGTTAATGCCTTTGAATGGCCACAGCTGTACTATTTACAGTTGCTATGTCTTTTGCCAGTCACATGACCAATTTATATGGCAATGCTAGCAGTGTGTTATCTGAGGGTTGAATTACTTCAAAAACAAATTCCATAGTGATAATACTGTTGGAAAATCAATCGAGTTACTGAAAGTATTTTTGTAACATTTTTTGACTTTTAAGGTCAGCTAAACTCTGCACTAAACATTTGAATCAGGTGTAACACTGTGAGAAAGAAGATATCCCAGTAAAGATCAGCAGAACTAAGGAAATAACCAGGGTCAATGCAGATTCAGAGATACTTGTTTATTCAATTCCTTTACAGATATGGAGAATCAAGTGTTGACAGTATCATAAAATAGAGTGGTGGCAAACAGAAAGAGTTAAAAGAGTTAAGATGATATCAGAATTGTGAAAAGCAGTGCAAGACCAATGCAAAAGTCACCCACGTGAAATGTTATTTAAGGTACTAAAGAGTAAAATAATTTTACTAAAGCCTGAGGTGGAAATTGTAGTGAAAAAGTCCATAGGTCACTATATTGAACAAAAGGAAAAAAAGCAAGAAAAGTGATAAAGACCTATTTGAGAGCCTTTAATGAAGGACAATCTAAAGCTGTAGTCTCTCTAATCATGGCATATAATATGCCCAAAAAGCATCATCAATCACTAGGGTGATCAAGAGGAGCAAAATGAAAAGAAATGTTTCTTTGAGACATAGACAAGGTTAGAAAAAGTAGTGAAGTCTTTGAAGAGAAGGAATTCTTACAATACTGTGGACAAACTGCTCAGGTGCTGTGCAGGAATTTTTTTTTCAGGTTTTTTGATTTAATTTTTGGCCTGCAAATAAGCAAAAGCAACTGAGTGTTTGGGGGAGAATTTTGGAAAAGTTACTTGTACTTGCTCTTGTTAATTGTATTCAGACTAGCTTCAACAAAGCAGGGCTGAAAGCAGCAGTAGTGGACATGACAGTAAATAACAGTTGTTGTGACAATGAATAGTTATAAGTAATAGAAACAATGATTCCTTAGTGAGAAAACAAGGCAGTGGCTGACTTCAAAGCAGTAAATACAAGGACTTTATGGTGCATAGGCAGACGGCCAGCTTTAAGACGCCGATAAGGTACAGGCGGTTGTAGGAGCAGACAAAACAGTAAGAAATTAACTAGCAGTGGACATTCAGTAAGTGAGTTTTTCTTGATTGAGCAATTCATATCAGTCAGAAAAGCAGAGCAGTTAAGAGGGCAAAAGCATAAGTGTTCATTAATACGAAGGAAAACAAAAGGTGTGAGTAGAGACCTTTATGTAAGGAATAAGAGGTGTGCAAACTTTGGAAGACCGACAAAGAATAGTAAAGTCAACCTCATAGAAGGACAAACAACAGGTAGTCGATTGGGAGAATATTACAGGAGTTGAAGGTGTCAGAAGGTGTAAAATAAATTATTTATTTTAGTTTTACCAGTTATGTTAAAACATTTAGTTTTAATAAAGAAAAAAAGTTGAGCAATTTGAGTAATCCAGAGTCAAATTTGAATAATGCAAGTCCTGTTGGATGTTGGACTTTTTACAGTATTGTTTGAGGAGCCAGCCTTGTATGAGGACTTCATCTGCAGGAGATGCCAGCTGATCCAGCACTTCTATCACAGGGTTGCTGAACTGAAGGAGTAGTTGGCTGGCCCATGTTGTAATAAGAGATTTGGCAGACTTGGCCCTGGTGTCCTTCAGAGAGATAGTGTGCACCCCTAAGGTGGCATGGGAGGAGACTCTAGACAAGACAGGTAGAAATAGGTGGGTCACGGTCACAAAGCATAAAGTAAAGGGTGCACGCTATCAAACATTGAACTGGAAGTGTCAAACCATTTTCAGGTCCTTGCAGAGCTAGATGGTATCTCTGAATATTCTGAGGTGGTAGGAAAGCATGAAGAGCCCAACGGGCCACCTCAAAACCAGTTCCCAGACAGAGAGAGGTAGTGATTGCTAGGGACTCCATCATTTGGGGGATTGAAGTGCAGATTTGCTCCAGAGACAGAGAGTCTTGCATGGTGTGTTGTCTTCTGGGTGGACAAAAGGGAAACCTCCCTGGAAAGGTTGATAGGCTGTTGTCCAGAGCGGGTGTGAATTCAGTTAATATTCAGTCATTATCCAATGTTGGAACAAATTACATGCATAAGGGTGGTCTTTCAGTTCTACGATCTGAATTTAAAAGGTTACGTGCCAGGCTGAGGAGCAGAACTGAGAAGGCAGTCTTCTCTGAAGTTCTGCCTGTGCCACACACCAGGCCAGGTATGATTGAGGGCATTAGAAAGGTTAATGCGTAGCTCAAATCTTGTTGTTTAGGGCAGAAGGGTATAGGTTTATGAGGCATTGGGACTCCTTTCAGAACAGATGGGATCTGCTCCACCACAAAAGGTTTCATCTGAACCTAAGGGGCACCAATGTGTTGCGGAGGCATATGAGTAGGTTATTCAAGGATTGTTTAAACTAGGGTATTGGGGGGCAGGGAGTTTAGAACTGGCCAGGTTTAGAACTTTACATGAAGGAACAAACAATAGTGTAAAAATAAAAAGGAATAGCAATGTAAATTTTAATCCAACATTGAAATACAAAGGTAAAATAAGTAACACATTAAAAATAGCTGTGAGTTGGAGTTGTATGTAGTGGAGCTTAATTATAATATTATAGCAATAAAAGAAACCTGGCTAAATAACAAAGATGGGGATGAATAGAACAGAAAGGGATACACATGTTTCAGGAAGAATAGACAGAACAGAAAAGGAGATAGGGTTGATGTTAATGTCAAATAGAATTTAAATGCAAGTCCTCTTCAGCTGGACGATGAGCTCCATCTTAGTGAGGACATGTGGGTTCACTTGGAAAGCATTAAGAAAAGAGGTCTTATTTTAGAAGCATGTTAAAAATCGCCTAATGCACACAGTAATTTCAATTAACACTTTTTTAGCAATATTAAAAAGGCAAGTTTACAGGAGGACATTATAGCCATAGGGGAATTTAAATACCCCAATATTAACGGGGATAACCTTGCAAATAGCAGAGCACAAGAGCAGGTGTTTTTAGAAGTAATCAGTGACTGTTTTTTAACACAGTATGTTAAAGCACCAACGGGGTGAAGCCTGTCTAGATTTAGTATTTTGTAATAATCAGGATAGAACTGAGGGTGTAGATGTAATTCAACCACTAGGGTCATGTGACCATAATAATGCAATTCTCAGTGTTTTGGAAGAGTGCAGAGGCAAAGACTAAAACTGTTAAGTTTATCTTTGGAATAGCAAATTTTGAGCAGATGCAGAAAAGTCTAATGATGATGTACCGGGATAAGCTTTTAAGTTTGGAGACAGTTAAGGAGAAGTGAAACATATTTTAAAATATTTTACATATAAAGCAGAACAGGTACATACCTAAATTACAATTAGCAGGAAATTAAAAAAAAACAACAACTCTGCAGTGGGTTACTAAAGAGTTAAAAAAGAAACTGCAAAATAAAAAAAGACTTATAATTCCAATGTGAATTGTGGAGCATATGAGAACATATGGGCAACCATTAAGAAGGATATTAGGGAGACAAAAACAGTGAAAGAGGAATATAGCAGATAAGGCAAAAGATGACTCAAATAGATTCTTTCAGTATTTTAGTAGTAAAAACAGTCAAGGAGGAGGTGAAGTGCATCAGGAATAGTAAAGGGAAATTAAAATATACAGACAGTGAAATAGCAGGTGCTCTATGCTTTACCGCCAAGCAGTCAAAGGGGCTACTAAGGAGTTACTAAGTGATTTGGAAATTGCATATTTTAGGAACTCACTGTGCATTGGGGAAATTCCAAAGGACCGAAAATGTTAAATATTATCCCGTTATATGAAAAGGGTGACCGGGCAGATCCAAGCAACTATAAGCCAGAAAGCTTAACATGCATCACAGGAAAATTAATGTAAGGAATTAAGGATAAGATTGAGCAGCACATGACAAGTAACAGAACTTTTTTGAATAATCAACATTTGTTCAGAAGAGGGTAGTCATGTTTTACTAACATTCTGGAATTCTATTAGGATGCAACAAAAGGATATGATCAAAGTGGAGCATATCATATTATTTATTTTGACTTTCAGAAAGCATTTGATAAGGTGGTACATGAGAGGTTGGGCATCAAATTAAAAGTGGAAGTTCAATGTATTATTTATAGATAGGTGAAAAATTGTCTCAGACAATGTCAAGGAAGCAGAGGGTTATGGTGAGAGGAACCCTATCAGAAATGGCTGATGTTAAGAGTCATGTTCCACAGGTGTCAGTGCTAGGGTCACTGATATTTTTCATAAATATAAATGATTTTGATAGGAATATAAGTAACAAGCTGGTTAAATCTGCAAACATTACCAAGATAGGTGGATTATCAGATAATCTGGAATCCGTTGAATCATGACAGAGGGACTTGGACAGCATACAAGCTTGGACAGGTTTGTGGCAGATTAAATTTAATGTTGGTAAATTTGAAGTACTGCATGTAGGAAGTGTTAGGCTTGAATACATAATGGGAGGTCTTAAAATCAAAGTACACCTTGTGTGAAGGATTTAGAAGTCGCAATGGACTTGACACTGTCAACTTCCAGACAGTGTTTAAAAGCAATTAAGAAAGCTAGCAAAATTTTAGGTTATAATGCACAATGTATAGAGTACAAGCCTAAACAGGTTATGGTGAAGCTTTATAACACACTGCTTAGATCTCATCTGGAGTACTGTGTACAGTTCTGGTATCCAGGCTACAAAAAGGACATAGTAGCACTAGGAAAAGTACAGAGAAGAACGACTTGGCTGATTCCAGGGATACAGGGGATGAATTATGAAGAACAATTAAAAGAGTTGAGCCTTTTCAGTTTAAACAAAAGAAGGTTAAGTAGAGACATGACTGAAGTATTTAAAATTATGAAGGGAATTAGTACAGTGGATGGAGACTATTATTTTAAAATTACGTTTTTCTTTACACAGAGAACCACAGACACATTTAATAAAGTACCAAATAGTGTGGTAGACAGTAGAGCTTTAGGTACTAGACTTGATGTTTTGTTGGACAAATTAAGTGGTTAGGACTGGTGACCTTTGTTTGGCTAAATGGCCCTTTCTCCTCTAGGTTGTTCTAGTATTCTAATATTTATATATTACAGATGTCACAGGGGCTGGATGGGCATCCTGGCGAGAAGAGCTTTTAGGGTATTCAAGATGGGCAGAAGCACCATCACAGGTTTTTAAAGCTCTCAGAGTTCTTGGAGGTCAATTTGCTTTTGGCTTGGCTCATCTGACTTCATGTGGATCTTCAGGAATCCCTGCCCCATCTTCATGAGTCCAGCAAGAACTGGTCTAGTGCATGCACAGTCAGGTTTTTCATGGCACTTGGGAAAATGAGTTTGGAAGTCTCATTTCAGGAATGATCTGTTCCGTCTTAATAATTTCAGCGACGGAAATCAAACATTAATTCCGAGACCCCTTATTATCTTCTGTTAAGAAAGGAGAGTCACTTACCCCCGGTCTATGTTGGTGATGGCTCTGGCAGCCAGAGGTTTAAAAGTGATGTTCTTGTCATTCCTGTCTTTGTGCACCTTGTGGCCTTCCGGCTGGGATGCTGAAGCATAGAACAAATGACCCACTACAGACTCACCGTTTACATGGTTGGAGACTGAGGTTCTCTGCAACGATTTTCAGTGATATTGACCATACATCATCACATGCCTTGTAATTGTTTGTGGTGATTAGTGCTCCCTCGAAGAGGCCATTCATCATCTTTTTTTAAACAATTAGTTTACGAGCTAATGGACTGAGTAACTGCTTTCATTTGGCAGACTTATTCTACAAGTATTATTTTTCAGTCATTTCTAGCTCGACTGGTGATTTTGTTGATACTTCAGTGTGGTTGTGTATGGACTAGTTTCAGCCTAACCCCGTTTTGAGACTCACCTGGTTCGGTTCTCCAGACATTTGAGTTGTCTGCATTCTCAACTACAAGGTGGACTAGTAGGATATTTTTTGGTTCATGTTTGTTTGGTCCCTCCAGTTGCACATTATCAAACCTTCAAAGGGCCTGCTTCAGTACTCAGCTGCCGAGCCTCTGTATCTCTACCCAAACATCGTATTCCTCCCCCGTCTCCAGGCTGACGCTTCGAAAATAAAAAACTCTTATCTGGTCCAACTCTCGACGTCCTCCACGTAATATAGACAGGGTTGCTGACCACAGTATGTTAGCCAGCTCAGCTCGGTCGGCTAACACTATTGTCAAAAGTGATAACACCATTATCAACTTTGGTTTGTTGAACATCCGCTCACTTATGGGCAAGGGGCACCTCATTCAGGATCTCCTCACTGATCGTAAATTAAATTTTTTTTGTCTAACGACACATGGCAACACCCTCATGACTTTTCCTTAACTTAATGAATCCACTCCTCCGGGGTTTATTTACATCTGTCAACCCTGCGGCTCTGGCCAGGGAAGAGCTCTCGCGATAATTTATCACGAGAAGTAGAAAGTCCTGCTGTTATCTGTTCTTACCTTCAGCTCTTTTGAATACAATGTGTGTCAACTGACTGGACCTATTCCTACTATAATTGCAACTGTTTACCGCCCCTCTAAATCGAATAATGACTTTTTGAATGACTTTGCTGTTTTTCTTACACACCTATCTACTGTTTCATCAAACATAATACTTCTGGGGGATTTTAATATGCATATGGATAATACTAATGTCCCACTTACTGGAGACTTTACATCCTACCTTGAGAGTTTTGCATTCCAGCAGAATACTAATGTTCCT
Source organism: Erpetoichthys calabaricus (assembly GCF_900747795.2). Lineage (NCBI taxonomy): Eukaryota > Metazoa > Chordata > Cladistia > Polypteriformes > Polypteridae > Erpetoichthys > Erpetoichthys calabaricus. The sequence continues at coordinate 88,295,752 of NC_041400.2, read as the reverse complement.
ACTTACTCCAAAGGACATATCTTAGATTTAATCTGCTGCTCTGGAGTTACCCCCCTTGATTGTACTGCAGATGAACTCCTCATAACTGACCATTGTCTTCTTTCAGTCAATGTTAAACTTGCTCTTTCTATTACTAAGCTTCCCCGTCTTATGTCTTTCAATAATATTAAGAATATTAACTTGGATTTTCTTTCTTCTAGTATTGATTCCCTTATAGGCATTCATAATTTTTCCACTCCTGAAGAACTGGTTTCTATGGTATTCTTAACTCCATTGCTCCATTAAAAGCTAGATCTGTTTCTTTCTCTTTTTCTGCTCCCTGTTTCATGCCTGAGCTTCGGCTTTTGAAAGCCAAAGGCCAGCAACTTGAACGGTTGTATAACAAAACAGGACTCTTTGTTCATAAAGAGATGTATAAAAACCATATACTATATTACAATGACTGTATTGCTCAAACCAAATCTAACAATTATACTAACATAATTTCTTCCAATAAATGTAACACCAAGTCACTGTTTTCAATGCTTCATAATATCATGCAACCCCAGATTCTCTACCTTCTCACCTTTATTCAACTGATTTTTGTAATTCCCTTATGTCCTTGTTTAAAGAAAAAATCCAGAGCATACACCAGTTTCTCAGTACAGATTCCTCCAGTACTTTATTTGAATTTCATCCACCTACTCACTCAAATCTCGTCTGTAAGTCTAAGCCATCCACCTGTCAACTGGATCCCCTTCCCACAGTTCTGGTCAAAGCCTGCCTCCCTTCTTTGATTCCTGTTATTTCTGCTATAATTCATTTTTCTCTCACCACTGGAACTGTTCCTTCCTCTTTTAAAACTGCTGCAATAATCCCAATACTGAAAAAACCTGGTGTTGATCCTACTAAAGTAATTAATTTTTGTCTTATTTATAATCTACCCTTTATTTCCAAAATTTTTGAAAAAATAGTGGCTAATCAACTTCATTCTCATTTATCTCAAAATAATCTGTATAAACAGTTCCAGTCTGGTTTTTGCCCCCTCAATAGTACAGAAACGGCACTTATCAAAATTACTAACGACCTCCTTATGGCCACTGATTCTGGTTTAATCACTATTCTCATCCTTCTTGATCCTTCTTCAGCATTTGACTCTATTTTTCACACTACTCTTCTCAATAGATTATCTTTAATTGGCATTACCCACACTCCACTAGATTGGTTCAGATCCAATCTTCTAGGATGCTTTCAGTTTGTTCAGCTCAAAACTTTTATATCCCAACCCACCACTGTTACTTCAGGTGTGCTCCAGGGCTCTGTCCTGGGGCAACTCTTTTAAATTATTAACCTTCTTCACCTCGGCAATATCTTTTGTAAATACAGTGGAACCTCGGTTCACGACCATAATTCGTTCCAAAACTCTGGTCGTAAACCGATTTGGTCATGAACCAAAGCAATTTTCCCAATAGGATTGTATGTAAATACAATTAATTCGTTCCAGACCATACGAACTATATGTAAATATATATTTTTTTAAGTTTTTAAGCACAAATATATTTAATTAAACCATAGAATGCACAGCGTAATAGTAAACTAAATGTAAAAACATTGAATAACACTGAGAAAACCTTGAACAACAGAGAAAACTAACATTGCAAGAGTTCGCGCTATACTTTAGTACTTTTTTTTTTTTTTTTTGAGTTTTAAGCACAGGGTAAAAAAGGAACATTTGAACAAATCCGAACTTTATTTAAAAACCAACCATAAACCACCAAGAAAGTAACATTGCAGGAGTTCACGCTAATAGCCTTACAACCCGATTGCTGTAAACACTCTTTTTAAATGAGTTTTAAGCACAGGGGAAAAAAGGAACATATGAACAAATCCGAACTTTATCTAAAAGCCAACCATAAGCAGCCAAGAAAGTAACACTGCAGGAGTTCACACTAATAGCCTTACAACCCGATTGCTGTAAACACTCTTTTTAAATGAGTTTTAAGCACAGAGGGAAAAAAGGAACATTTGAACAAATCCGAACTTTATTTAAAAGCCAACCATAAGCAACCAAGAAAGTAACATTGCAGGAGTTCACGCTAATAGCCTTACAACCTGATCGCTGTGTAAACTTTTTTTTAATGGCTTTTAAGCACAGGGGAAAAAAGGAACATTTGAACAAATCCGAACTTTATTTAAAAACCAACCATAAACCACCAAGAAAGTAACATTGCAGGAGTTCACGCTAATAGCCTTACAACCCGATCGCTGTAAACACTTTTTTTAAATGAGTTTTAAGCACAGGGGAAAAAAAAGGAACATTTGAACAAATCCGAACTTTATTTAAAAGCCAACCATAAGCAACCAAGAAAGTAACATTGCAGGAGTTCACACTAATAGTCTTACAACCCGATCGCTGTAAACACTCTTTTTAAATGAGTTTTAAGCACAGGGGGAAAAAAAGGAACATTTGAACAAATCCAAACTTTATTTAAAAGCCAACCATAAGCAACCAAGAAAGTAACATTGCAGGAGTTCACACTTATAGCCTTACAACCTGATCGCTGTGTAAACTTTTTTTTAATGGGTTTTAAGCACAGGGAAAAAAATGAACATTTGAAAAATCTGTAATTTAATAAACGACCAAGAAAAGTAACATTGCAACAAATCATGCTACGAACCACTTACTGTAAACACTTTTTTTTAATGAGTTTTAAACACAGGGAAAAAATGAACATTTGAAAAAAGAGAAAAGTAACATTGCAACAATTCATGCTACGAACTGTCTGACCGTACGAACAAGCATGCACGTCTGACTGAGAACAATGCAACACGTGCGGAATTCGGCGCGCACAAACCGAAAGGGAATCTGGCTTGTTCGTATACTGAGTGTGTGGTCGTGAACCGAGGCAAAAGTTTGCCGAACGTTTTGGTCGTAAACCAATTTGTACGTGTACCGAGACATTCGTGAACCGAGGTTCCACTGTATAATAAAAAAAACTTCCACTGTTACGCTGATGACACCCAGCTTTACCTCACTAGTAAACCTACTTTTTCCTTACCACCCTTCTCACTTATTGACTGCATAGCAGTAATTAAATCCCGGTTTTCTTCAAATTTTCTTAAATTAAATAGTGACAAAACTGAGGTTCTTCTCATTGGTACAAAATCAACATTATCCAAAACTGATAATTTTACATTTATTATTGATAATTCCTCTGTTTCCCCTTCCCCACAGGTTAAGAGTCTGGGTGTCATCCTTGATAGTACTTTATCTTTTCAGTCTCACATCAATAACAACTCCCAGTCTGCATATTTTCACTTGTGTAACATTAATCGTATTCGTCCCTCCATCACTCCCCATAAAACTGCTATCCTTTTTCATAGCCTTGTCACTTCTCGTCTGGATTATTGCAATTCCCTTTTCGTTGGTCTTTCTTGCCAACCTCTTTATAAGCTTCAACTGGTCCAGAATTCAGCTGCCCATCACTCCTGTCTTGCAGCAGCTTCATTGGCTCCCGGTTAAGTACCGCATTGATTTCAAAATTCTCCTGGTAATATTTAAGGCTATCCACAACCTTGCCCCTCCATATGTGTCCGACCTCCTCCACGTTGCCCTTCCCTCCCAAACACTTAGATCCTCTTTTTCCACCCACTGGACTGTCCCCTTTGTCCGTCTTACCACCAGCTCTGGAACTCATTACCAACTGAGCTTAGAAATATTGATTCATTCTCACTTTTCAAATCTAAACTTAAAACTCATGTGTTTAAGACTGCTTTTTCTCTTTGATTGCATTTGCTCTGTCTGATTTTAATTTTTCTATTTTTAGTTTTGTTTATAATGTGCGTGTTATCTATTGTTCGGTGTCCTTGAATGGTTAGAAAGGCGCCTAAGAATAAAAATGTATTATCCCTCCAGCCAAGTACTGCTCCTGCAGATACAGATCACAGTCTTAGACCTGAATATGTTGTCTTCTGACATCACAGAGCTTCCCAACAGTAGCTGGTTGCTTCCCCACCTGCTAAGTTGCCTGCCTGTTTTCAGGCCCATTTCAGGGCTCTGGAGTTGGCAGCGGATTTGTGGGGTTACAGTCTGGGTTTGGGTTTCAATAAAGGAGGTTTGCAGGTCACTGCCAAGCAGACGGCCAGAAATCCTGTCAGCTATACCAATTGTAACCAATGGGAGCGCCATTGAGCCACAAACCACAGACACTACAATACTCAACACAATTCCAGGCTCAACTAAGTAATTTTTATTTGACATAATTCCTTCCACATAGAATTACCAGCAAAATAAACCATTTGAAATCTTCCTTACTCCTTCAAAGGAGCACTACCTCACTTAAGTTAGGCAGCTGGCTTTCTTTTACACTAGGCTTACTGCTTCTGGTCTCCGGCCCAGGTTGCCCGGTGTATTTACAGGTCACGCAGAAACCAAGGCAGTCCTACTCTGGCAGCGCCCTCTGTTGGTACCCAAAGAAAGGGTTGCAACTCCCATGCTGCCCTGTGGGTGTCTAATCTGGTCCATATGTTGCAAAGAATGAACTGGAACATTTGTTCTTTACAAATTAAGGATATATTGTCATGCACGTAGGCTAACGCTGATGCCCTTTCTCATGTTTTTCGATCTTTCGGTTCAGATTGCCCGACCCGGTGGGTCTGGGCAAATAGGGGAAGTCATGTCATGCACATGCGAATAGGGGACAGCCAACAGGCCCAACGCAGCGCGAATACAATAGCCAGGGGGATCTGATGCTTAGCACTAATGCCTCTCTCTCTTGCTCCCCAGGAAAAACGATGAATAGAAGACGTACCTTTCGGAACTCTGTTAATCCATCCAAAACACAGTCCTCTTCCGGTTATGAACCTCCTGGACTCTTTTGATTTGAGACAGCTTGTTAATCAGCCTACACATAAAGCAGGTCATACGTTAGATTTAGTAATTACTAAATGACTAAAAGTTGATATAAAGCAGGTCATTGATATTGGTCTATCAGACCATTTTCTTCTACTTTTTAATATAGAAATAATGATAGAAAACATTCATGAGAAGCATATTGTTAAAAAACGCTTCTTTGACTCATCAGCAGCTTTAAAACTTACAAACATTCTAACCAATCAGTCCGTTTATAGTGCCAACTATAATAGCGAGGAGAATGTAAATAGTAAGGTGGAAAGATTTAATACTAAAGTGAGGGCTGCTGTTGACTTAGTTGCACCTGAAAAGACAGTTAAAAAATCTTCTAGCATTGTTATACCATGGAAGACCCAAAGAGTGTCTGATTTAAAGAGAACATGCCGTAGAGCTGAGTGTAAATGGAGGAAAACTAAACTAACTACTGACTATGAAATATTAAAAGTTAAAATAACAGAATACAATAACACAGTCCGTCTTGAGAGGCGCTGCTATTTCTCTAAGATTATAAATAACAATGCTAGTAATCCCAGAGTCTTATTTTCAACAATTGATCATCTGTTAAACCCAGGTAACTCAAAGGAATGCCTCCTAAGTACTTCCAGTAAAATCTGTGAGGCTATCGCTGTATTTTTCAATCAAAAAATTAATGATATTAGAAATAACATAGTATATCTCCCCAACACTAAGGATCCTCCTAAACCCCAGTACTCCATAATAAACAAATTAAAGTCTTTCACTAGAATAGATTTACCTGATTTACATAAAATAATTTCTCAAATGAAACCCTCCACCTGTGCCCTTGACCCAATACCAACTACTTTTTTCAAAGAAATATCGGGCGTGCTTATTGATGATGTTCTTGACATCGTAAATTCGTCATTAGATACGGGGGTCTTCCCAGACTGTCTTAAGACTGCGGTAGTTAAACCCCTACTTAAGAAAAATAATCTCGACCCCTCTGCTCTTGAAAATTATAGACCCATCTCTAACCTGCCTTTCTTAAGTAAAATTCTAGAGAAGGCAGTCATTATACAGGTAAATGAGCACCTCAATAAACATGCTATTCTTGATAAATTTCAGTCAGGTTTTAGAACAAATCACAGTACAGAAACTGTACTCGTTAAAGTAGTAAATGACTTGCAGGTAAATGCAGACAGAGGCCATTTATCTGTTCTCATCCTCTTAGATCTGAGTGCCGCATTTGACACCATTGATCATAATATTCTTAAGAATCGCCTTAGTCAATGGGTGGGCCTCTCTGGCAGTGTCTTAAATTGGTTTGAATCCTACCTGGCAGGGAGAAAATTCTTTGTTAGTTGTGGTAATTATAACTCAAAGACACATGATATTCTATATGGTGTTCCACAAGGCTCTATCCTGGGTCCGCTGCTCTTCTCAATCTACATGCTTCCATTAGGTCAGATTATCTCAGGGCACAACGTGAGCTACCACAGCTATGCTGATGACACACAGCTGTATTTATCAATAGCACCTGATGACCCCAAATCTCTTGATTCGCTAACACAATGTCTAACCTGTATCTCAGAATGGATGAATAGTAACTTTCTCAAATTAAATAAAGAAAAAACCGAAATCTTAGTGATTGGCAATAATGGATACAATGAGGCTATTAGAAATAAACTGGATGCATTAGGATTAAAAGTCAAATCGGAGGTAAAAAGCTTAGGGATAACCGTTGATTGTAATCTGAATTTTAAATCGCATATTAATCAGATCACTAGGACAGCATTTTTTCACCTAAGAAACATAGCAAAAGTTAGACCTCTTATATCATCGAAAGATGCAGAGAAATTAGTTCATGCGTTTGTTTTCAGTCGGCTAGATTACTGTAACGCACTCCTCTCAGGACTACCCAAAAAAGACATCAATCGTTTGTAATTAGTGCAGAATGCAGCTGCTAGAATCCTTACCAGGAAAAGAAAATCCGAACACATTTCTCCAGTTTTGATGTCACTACACTGGTTACCTGTGTCATTCAGGATTGACTTTAAAATTCTGCTTATGGTTTTTAAAACCTTAAATAATCTCACCCCATCTTATATATTGGAATGTCTGACATTTTATATTCCAAACCGTAATCTCAGATCCTCAACTGAGTGTCTCCTTAGAATTCCAAGAGCAAAACTTAAAAGAAGTGGTGAGGCGGCCTTCTGCTGTTATGCACCTAAAATCTGGAATAGCCTGCCAGTAGGAATTCGCCAGGCTAATACAGTGGAGCACTTTAAAAACCTACTGAAAACACATTATTTTAACATGGCCTTCTCATAACTTCACTGTAATTTAATCCTGATACTCTGTATATCCAATTCATTATAATAACTATTCATTCAAAATCTGTACTAACCCCTACTCTCTCTTCTGTTTCCTTTTCCGGTGTCCTGTTGGTGGTGGCGTGCGCCACCACCATCTACCCAAAGCACCATGATGTTCCAACAATGATGGATGGATTAAAAGCCAGAAGTCTGTATGACCATCAGCATCAAGTGACTCCGTGAAAAACCCCGAACTACAAAGAGGACTATTTCATTTATGTTAGGTAGAATGCCCAGAGGGGACTGGGCGGTCTCGTGGCCTGGAACCCCTACAGATTTTATTTTTTTCTCCAGCCTTCTGGAGTTTTTTTTTTGTTTTTTCTGTCCACCCTGGCCATCGGACCTTACTCCTTTCTATGTTAACTAATGTTGTCTTATTTTAATTTCTTATTTTGTCTTTTATTTTTCTTCTTTTCATTATGTAAAGCACTTTGAGCTACTTTTTGTATGAAAATGTGCTATATAAATAAATGTTGTTGTTGTGTTTCGAAGATACGTCATTCTCAGATCTCACTTCCGGCGCCTACCAGATGACATCACTTCCGCCTTCTTCCCACCTTAATTTCTCTGATTTACCCAGTATATGTCAATCATTCCTGTCATTTCCTGTCCGTCCCTTATAAAAGTCCTCTGTAACACTCTCAAATGTTGTCTCATGGAAATCTTTGTAAACCCTACAAGGCAAAACTACTCACGACCTATAGTATACGGGACCAGGTCCCAAACCTTTATGTGTCTCTTTGAGTTTTTTGTCTTCACCTCAATACTGTCCTAGGGTCAATCCTTACTGAACTCCAGGCGGTAAAAGTGGAAGCCGCGGAGACCCGGAACAAGCTCGCTGCTGCAGAGGCTCGGATTGCTTTTATGGATAAAATCACTTCGGAGAATCAGTTGGGCCTAGTATCAGAAAGAGAAGTTCCTAGCCGTACTGTCCCCACGCCATGTACACAGACAAATTATGATGACATCAATGCCAGAGTGACAACCTTGACCCCTGACCCCAAGGTGACCTCTGGGGAAGCTGATGCGGTCGAAACTCTGCCCGCTGAGAGCGAGACTGATCCTCTCAGCTCGTTACAGTATCAATTCTGATGCACCCCATCCTCGTTTAAGCGTGAGCAGTGGAACGATGATTCCCTAAAGTTTGCCAGGAATGCGATTGTCTCCATAGATGGGCAACCCACTCAGAATCCTATGCCCCAAGGGCCTCACTTTGTGTTAAAAAATGATCTCTTGTATCGAGTAGTGGAGCACGAGGGAGAGGAAAGGTCATTGCTGCTAGTACCACGAACTTACCAGCGGGAAGTCTGTGAGTTAGCACATGCCCACCTCTTAAGTGCCCACTTGGGCACCGAGAAAACCCTGGAGAGAATTAAGCTCTGGTTTTATTGGCTGGGAATTAATGAGGAGGACCGACGCTTTTGCGCCTCCTGTCTGGAGTGTCAATTGCGTCAGATTCCCAGATGGGACCGTGCTCCTCTCGTTCCCTTCCCCATTATAGATTATCTTGTAGGACCCGTAGAACCCTCTGCAAAAGGACATAAATATATTCTAGTTATGGTAGACTATGCTACTCGATTTCCAGAGGCCATACCCTTGCGTCCGGCTAATTCAAAAAATATTGCACAGGAACTTGTAAACCTCTTTTCATGAGTAGGAATCCCAAAGGAGGTCCTTACGGATCAGGGGACTCCTTTGACAGCGGACATGTTCAGGGAGGCTGGTAAGTTACTCCATATTAAACATCTGAAGTCATCTGTCTACCACCCACAGACTGTCGGGTTGGTCGAAAGATTTAATGAGACGCTTAAACAGATGCTCCGCAAAGGTAGTCAAGGAGGACAAAAGGAACTGGGATCAGTTACTTCCCCTTGCACTTTTTGCCTATCGGGAGGTTCCACAGGCCTCCTTGGGGTTTTCCCCTTTTGAACTATTACAGTATATGGACGACAGCTCCAGGGTATTCTGGATATACTAAAAGAAATTTGGGAAGTGGAGGCACTTCCCTCCACCAATGTGCTAGAATATATCGTGCAATTACATGATAGATTGGCTAAAATTCGTCCACTTCTAAAAGAACACATGGATAGGGCTCAATCTGCGCAGTCCTGCAACTATAACAAAAACAGCATCCTGCTCGAGTTCCTTCCCGGGGATCGCGTTATGGTGCTCATTCCCACCTCTCATTCTAAATTATTGGCCCATTGGCAAGGGCCTTATGAGATTAAGGAAAGAAAAGGGCTAGTGGAATATTTGGTTAGACAACCAAATTGTCGACCAAGCAAGCACGTATATCACGTCAATTTATTGAAACCCTGGAGGGACAGGGATCCCGATTCCTCCTCTGGGCAATCATGCTCCCTCTTTTCAAACACCATGACCCTTAATCTCAGCCCCAATTTGACCACACAGCAAAAGCAAGAGATCGAATCTGCCATATTGTCAGTACCAGAGGTGAGAAATGAGACACCCGGGAGGACTGCGCTGATTGAGCATGACATTGTGACTGATCCAGGGGTGGTTGTCAGGTGAGACAGGCGGCCGGGTTCCATGCCCGGCCGGGACGCCCCTTCTGTATATGTTCTGGTGGAGCAGCTATGGACATCTTACTACCTCACCCGGGATGCTTGGTGGCAGCCTCCCTGGCTGACGATGGTGCCTCAGTTTCCCGCAGGGTTTCCTGGGAGATGGAGTTCTCCACAACACTGTGGGGAGCTGGGGTGGCCGCCAGGGGGTGCTGCATGGAGCCAGGAACCCACCTGGACATCTCTGCAGCCCCACCTGGAAGTATAATTAGCCGCAGATGATCAAGCACCTGGAGTACTTCCGGGTGGGCTATAAAGAGGGCCATCATCCACCACTCAGGAGCCAGAATCAGGAGGAAGAGGACGAGGTTGCCTGGGAGGAGTGGTGGTGCCAAGGTGGAGAGAAGTATTGTGTGTGATATATTAAGTGCTTGTGGGACTGTGTTGTGGCTGGAGGGATTACAGGGAAGACATGCCCTCCAGTTGAAGAAAAATAAAGAAACTGTTTGTTTTACACATGCCTCTGAGTAAGTCTGTGCCAGGTCGGGCGCTATATAGCGCCTATATTACACAAGGAATGCCCCTATCGCCTCCTGGAGGCAAAACGGGATGAAGTTGAGTTGGAGAGCTGGATCTAGATGTGATCGAAGAAAGTCACAGTCCCTGGTCCAGTCCCATCATCCTCGTCCCAAAGCCCGATTGGAGTTGGAGATTTTGCAACAACTTTCGCTGGCTCAATCAGGTGTCTAAATTTGATGCATATCCAATGCCTCGCGTGGATGAGCTCCTAGAGTGGCTGGTTGACGTCACCTACATGACTACTCTTGACATGATGAAGGGATACTGGCAAATTTCCTTAACAGAGTCCGCTAAAGAAAAAAAACGCTTTTAGCACCCCCAGTGGACACTGGAAGTATAAGGTCCTCCCATTTGGGTTGCATGGGGTCCCAGCGACCTTTCAGCTTCTGGTGGATAGAGTGTTAAAGCCCCACAATTCCTTCTGTGCTGCTTACCTAGATTATGTAGTTGTCTATTCCAGCACAAGGGAGGAGAACGTATTGCAGGTTCATACCGTCTTGCTGACACTAGCGAAAGCTGGCCTACGTATCAACCTCAGGAAGTGTTTCTTTGGTTTAACTGAGGCTAAGTTTCTGGGCTACCTGGTGGGCAGGGGGATGGTTAAACCACAGTGTTCTAAAGTTCATGCAATACTTAACTGGCCCCGTCCGATTACCAAGCGGCAAGTGCAGGCTTTTCTTGGCTTAGCGGGTTACTACCGCTGGTTCGTACCCCACTTCTTGGAAAGAGCTGTGCCTTTGAGCAACCTTTCAAAGAAGAGAACCCCTTTTGATGTGGTATGGAATGACAAAATGGAGCATGCATTCTGTGACTTGAAAAAGGCCCTTACTTTGGCACCTGTACTAAAAATGCCTGATTTTTCCTACCCTTTTATTCTCTAGACCGATGCTTCGGACACAGGTCTTGGTGCCGTGTTGAGCCAAAGCATCGAAAGTGTCAAGCACTCCGTGATGTACCTGAGCCGGAAACTGCTGGACCGGGAGACCAGGTATGCAGCAGTACAACGGGAAGCACTGGCGATTAAATGGGCCATGACCCAACTGCGGTATTATCTGCTAGGTCGGGAATTTACCTTGGTTATCGATCATGCGACATTACAGTGGATGGCTGTTCTTAAGGAATCAAATCCCTGGGTTACCAGATGGTTTTTAGACCTGGAGCCTTATAGGTTCAAGGTAGTTTATCGCCTCGGCTCTCTCTAGGCTAACGCTGATGCCCTTTCTCATGTTTTCAATCTTTCGGTTCAGATTGCCCGACCCGGTGGGTCTGGGCAAATAGGGGAAGTCATGTCATGCACATGCGAATAGGGGACAGCCAACAGGCCCAACGCAGCGCGAATACAATAGCCAGGGGGATCTGATGCTTAGCACTAATGCCTCTCTCTCTTGCTCCCTAGGAAAAACAACGATTAGAAGACGTACCTTTCGGAACTCCGTTAATCTATCCACAACACAGTCCTCTTCTGGGTTTTCAAGATACATCATTCCCTGATCTCACTTCCAGCGCCTACCAGATGACATCACGTCCGCCTTCATCCCACCTTAATTCCTCTGATTCACCCAGTATATGTCAATCATTCCTGTCATTTCCTGTCCATCCCTTATAAAAGTAACACCTCAAATGTTGTCTCATGGAAGTCTTTGTAAACCCTACAAGGCAAAACTCCTCACGACCTACAGTATATGGGACTGGGTACCAAACCTTTATGTGTTTCTCTGAGTTTTCTGTCTTCAAAATATATATATATATATATATATATATATATATATATATATATATATATATATATATATATATATACTGTATATACTGTATTTATATATATATATATATATTTTGTATATATACTGTATTTAAATAGATATCCCAAAATGTTCCTAAAAGAAAATTAATTTTAATTGATGATGAAATGTAACATTTAAATAAATTCTCAAATATAATGAAAATGTAATAAAATAAAAAAAATCTGTACTATGATATTTTGTTTTTTCCGTCCTACTTAAATTGTGTGGTATACTGATCTGTTTGCCTTTCCCCAACTTTAAAACAGTTTAAAAAACATTAGTGAAATTTATTATTCCATACTGAATGCTTAAATTAAATTTGATAGTGTATTCCAAATAGTAAAGCAAACATTAAATCAGCATACAGATTTATCTTATGCTTAGATTTATGCTCATGTTTGTGAATGTTTTGTAATTGTGGGCCTGTCTGTTGTGTCTGGGGAGCACATTAAGACATTTCAGCAGATCTGAGCTTAGCAAAACACATGATATTCAGTCCTTGGTGACTTGATAGAACAGAAACTTAGAATTTACGTTCACTGCTTTTGTTCTGTTCTCACTAGAGATTTTCTCACGCTGTTCAACCCCTTTTGAATCATTCAGTTCACCTTCCATTTCATGCTGGTGGCATACTTTAGATCTTATTTTTCAAAATTGGCCCTTATAACATTTCCTCAACTTCCCTCATGATTAACAACCATGTACTTATGTCTGCTTAATTTCTCTACAGTCTCTTTATACTTTGTTTTCTTTAACAACCCTCAGTATTCCTAAAGGCTGAATTTTGCTCGAAGCTTCTCTAATCATACACTCTCCTTTTCACTAAAGTACTCTTAGCCATCTAGTGAAGAAGCTATCCAGCTTTACAACTTTGTACTGTTAGACAGCATAGAGCTCCAGTTGAGACTAGACTAATTTCAAGAAAAAGCTTGAGTCTTTGCTGCAATAAAGAGTAAAGGCAGTGTAGTAAAAAGAAAAATTGAGTTCCATTTATGAACAATTCTGCACATCCTCTCTTTGACACATACCACTGAGTTCTTTCAGCCAATAAATTTTTCAGCAGAAGTATGTCAAGAAACGCTTCATACCAACAGCAATATGCTTGTATAATGCCCCACTGTGACTATCTTTTTGGTGTGTGTTCAGATCACAGTGCATTTAAGTCACTTGTTTAAGGCTTATGTGTAAATCTGGTCTCTGATCATAAAGAAAAATGTTTTTATAATCTGACACTGCAGAAAAGTACACACTGAGGCCAACTAAATTAATATAAGAGGGGCAAGAATAAGTGCATTTTCATGATTTTTCCCATTTTGTATCATACCTCTGATGTATCTGACTTTCTCTGTCAATTCAACCTGATCTCCTACATTATCTTAACATTATTTTAGGCCTTGATTGACTGATGGTGCTCAGTTTATCATACATATGGTTACTCTGTCCCTTTATTCAGGGTTTCTACCTACTGCACTCACATTTACAAAATTCTTGTTTTGAACATTCTTGTCGGGAAATTTCATTTTAGATAGATAGCTAGATAGATAGATAGATAGATAGATAGATAGATAGATAGATAGATAGATAGATAGATAGATAGATAGATAGATAGATAGATAGATAGATAGATAGATAGATAGATAGATAGATAGATAGATAGATAGATAGATAGATAGATACTTTATTAATCCCAATGGGAAATTCACATAATCCAGCAGCAGCATACTGATAAAAACAATATTAAAGAGTGATAACAGACAGTAACTTTGTATAATGTTAACGTTTACTCCCCCGGGTGGAATTGAAGAGTTGCATAGTGTGGGGGAGGAACGATCTCCTCAGTCTGTCAGTGGAGCAGGAAAGTGACAGCAGTCTGTCGCTGAAGCTGCTCCTCTATCTGGAGATGATACTGTTTAGTGGATGCAGTGGATTCTCCATGATTGACAGGAGCCTGCTTAGCACCCATCACTCTGCCACAGATGTCAAACTGTCCGGCTCCGTGCCTACAATAGAGCCTGCCATCCTCACCAGTTTGTCCAGGCGTGAGGCGTCCCTCTTCTTTATGCTGCCTCCCCAGCACACCACTGCGTAGAAGAGGGCACTCGCCACAACCGTCTGATAGAACATCTGCAGCATCTTATTGCAGATGTTGAATGACGCCAGCCTTCAAAGAAAGTATAGTCGGCTCTGTCCTTTCTTGCACAGAGCATCAGTATTGGCAGTCCAGTCCAATTTATCATCCAGCTGCACTCGCAGATATTTATAGGTCTGCACCCTCTGCTCACAGTCACCTCTGATGATTACAGGGTCCATAAGGGGTCTGGGCCTCCTAATATCCACCACCAGCTCCTTTGGTTTTGCTGGTGTACATTTTAACAATATTCAGCTGGATAGACAGTGGTATACTATAGGTCAATCATTTGTTTGAATATTTCCTGTTGAATGAATTTGTAGTGTTGCAGAATATTAAGAAGCAAGTCTTTTGGTTAGCTTTTATAAATAAGCAAAAGAGATCAATTAATGCCATTCTTTCTCAGGAGAATTGTCACAATGATTAGTAAAGGGTTTTTCACTAGACCTGTGCTTTTTAGCCATGGGACAGTGGTGCGCCATGAGAGCTACCCAGGTGTGCTGTGGAAATAAAAGTGTAGCACTTTATGGCTCTGAGTCTGAGAGAGACAAGCTCCGCAGGTGATTGAGACCTGCCTGAGGAGGACAGGACTATCTGGAGAAGCTGGCATACAAGCAACTCCATGATTGCTATGTTGCAGACACAGAATCTAGAGCACTTTGGATGTGTCTCCTGGCTGCTAGAGTCCATCTGCCTGGGCAGGTGGCCATTAGTGAGACTCACAGGGCTGGTGGATAGTGGGCATTTTAGCTGCCTCTGAGGCAGAGAGGCAGGGCAGCTGGTAAATGCCACAAAAGTGCTCACTAGGTGCCGTGTCTGTGAATGCTGATCTTGGAGTTCCTTTTGTACTGGCTTCTCTGGTAGTCCCACCACTTCGGACAGTTGAAGTGGTATATGAGATATAATGTGTTTGTGATTAATAAAAAAGTGGAGTACATTGGGATGTTGTTGGTTACAAAAAATGTGCTACCACAGAAAAAAAGTATCTTTAAAAAAAATTACTAACACACTATAACCACAAGGGAACAACAGAAAAAATGCATTATGGATAAATTCCCCATTAATGTTGATTTAAGTTCTCCCTCTGTGATACACATTCATACTCTTACTTTTGCCTAGAACTATTCTGATTTTACTGAATTGTGCTCTTCCTGGATATATTTCTATCTGTCTGGAGTGGTGGCTCTGAGGCTAAGGATCTGCGCTGGTACCCCGAAGGTTGCTGGTTAGAATCTCCGTCACTGCCAAAAGAGATCCTACTCTGCTGGGCCCTTGAGCAAGACCCCTAACCTGTACTTGCTCCAGGGGTGCTGTACGATGGCTGACCCTGCGCCCTGACCCCGAGGGGTATGCAAAAACTAACAAATTCCTAATACAAGAAATTGTATAAGGCAAAATAAAGAACAAAAAAAAAATGCATACAGTCTGTTGTATTTTATGTGAAATCTCTGCACACTTTGTCTTGTGGTGTGTCTGTTAACAACACTTTTCATTAATTTGGTTTGAACCTTGCACTTTTGTACTTCTTTCACTTTCTCTTACTGTATGTATAGTTTATGGATTGCATTGATTACTTTTTATATAGAATTTGGATTTGTTTTTATGGACTTTGCCTTGACTGAGATTTCAGCCTCAAATAACTGATTTGAATCTTTTTGCAGTTCAAAGGATGAAACAATTTTTTGATTGCCTGCTCTTGCCTGATGTCTGAATTGTGAACATTTTTCTTTGCATTGTGGAGATCTAGGAACTGGGAATGTTCTGTTTTCTTAATTAAAATGGATGTACTGCATTGCTGTCAATGCCTCCTATATGTGCTTCAACTGGAGCAATGATCTGATGTTCACACCCAGTGACCTTGCGGTGCTAAGGTGATCACACATGTAATATTGACGGTTATATGTATATGGTTATGTCTTGGAACCTTTGAATTCTGGTAATTATCTTCATATGCATGTTATAATATCGCCTACATTTTTAATGGATCAATCCTCCAGGGGCCTCAGAGTCTATGCTTTTACTGGATTTTTTCTGCATTGCTAATGCCACTTATTTGCCTCACCCCACCCCGCCCATTTCACCTTCTTCATTCTGCTGTGCTCCTGTACTCTAGTATTGTCTTTCTGCTTTGCTGAATACTCTTGTGATAAACTCCTGCATATTAAACAGTTTATCCAGAGCAAATGGTCACTCTGGAATATCCTAAAAACATACTGATATTATGTGTCGCCCAAAATATTTATATCGCAGGTCAGGGTGCTGCCACTGCCAGGCCATGTATGGAAAGTTCACTGGCAACATTTGTTGACTTGGTGCAATATGTTGATTTTCCTATCCACTGTAGTGGTCATATATTAAACCTAATCTGCACATCTGGCTTATCTGTTCGCACACTTATAGCAGTGATTTGGGCCTCTCTGACCATAAGACAGAACTTTTCACTGTCTCATTAACTCTCCCTCCTCTTATCAGTAAACATCAAATTTATTTCAGAAACATTAAAAATATCTGTTCCTCTATCCTTGTTGGATCCATTTCTAATCTTTTGCTATCTTCCCTATTCCATCCACAATAGATAGTCTTGTTGACTACTATAACTCAGCTCTTCATTCAGCACTAGATAAAACAGTTCCTTTAAAAGATAAGATTTTTTCCTTTAAGCATTCAGTTCCATGGTATAATTCAGAATTACAGACTATGAAAACAGCTGGCTGAGGGCTTGAGAGAATGTCACATAAAACTGGCCTCACTGTGCGCGTCCAGACTTTCTCTAACCATCAAAGTGCTTACTAAGATGTACTAACTGCAACCAAGAGCACACATTATTGCAGAGTAATAGAACTGGCCATGATAACCCAAGGGTTTGTTCACTGTAGTGTGGTATAGCGGGTCCACAGCTCCCGTTCTAAGGCCAGTTTTAAAATAAATAATCACTGCGCTCGCAGCTTGGTGAGGGGGCATGGTGGTTGTGAGGCTGAAGCGATTTTCAGGGCGATTCGCGAGGTGGCCGTTTCTTACCTAAGTGCACAGGTGAGAAACCGCCCGCATCCGTGATTGTTCCTGGGGCTGCTGATTTACCACAGCTGCCATGCCCTCTTGATATATAGAAGCGTGAGTCGGTTAAGAGGAAAAAAAAAGGAGAGACAACAGGTGAAAGAAAGCCGGAGGTTGCAGGAGAGCAGGAAGCTGCAGTAGCAGGAGAAAGTCGGTGCGGGAGAGCGAGCAAGCGAGCGACTGCATGCTCGCGCACAGCTGATCAGGAAGCTTGGGTGTTAGGCCGACACCCGAGGAGTAGCAGTAGTGGTCGCTCCCGCAGAGTTTATTCTGAAGGGCAGGAGTGACCAGAAGGCGGGTGACTGGCCGCATAAGGTTGAGAAGGCTGCGGGAGTCGGGACTTGGGATGTGGTTTTCCCCAGCGTGAGAGCCCTGGTCTTTGGGGAATCCCAAGTCACTGTTCGGTGGTGCCTACTGGAGCCAGGGATTGGTGAGGCAATCCAAACGGCAGAGTGAAGAGAAGGCCAGCTGCAGGAAGGGCGACTCCCCTGTTGAGAAGCCCAGATGGGGGAAGCAGGGGAACCGCCAGGTAAAAAGGTACCAGGCTTGTTGTTGTAATGTTTTTAAAAAAGAATGCTTCCTGCATTATTTTAACCTCGTTGTTCTTAAGAAAATTTTTTTCTATTGTTTTTAACCTCCATGTTTCACTACTGTTTTTATGGATTATTTATTTAATGAAGACTGTTTTGAAGCACTGCACTTACTTTACTTTATTTAATTTGAACACTGTTTCTTTTGTTCTGTTTTAATAAAAGCACTTGGCACTTTTATGTACCATCCCCTTTGCTATTGTTGTTGCCTCACTGCATAGCTCATCAGTAGCATTACCGACGGTGATGGGTTCAAGGGCTCCCGGACAGAAGATGGGAGCATGCAGCAAACCCGCTTCGTCAGATGTAGTTAACAACTACTATGACCTACATCCAGCTCAATTACCTCCTCTACTGAAGTCTCTGAAAAATTCCTCCACTTTTTCCATAATAAAATTAAAAATTTAAATAATTCAACTTACATAAATCCATCATCCATTTATATCTTTCCCTGTCTTCCCACTACTTGGTGAGTACTGATATTGCATTGCAAACTTCCTGCTTATGGATCTGTTGAGCTAAAGTCTTATTAGCCTTCTCTCCGTGTTCCGTGTAGTAATGATGTTGCTATTTAAAAATGAGTTGTTCCGTTTCTTTTGTTGTCAACAGGTTGAGTTCTCATTTCAAAGCCTGTCTTTTTATATGAAGTGCCTCATTTGGTGACCTGGCATGTTCTTGATCTACTGTATTCTGGTAATAACATAAATCCATTATCCATTTATATCTTTCCTTGTCTTCTCACTCCATCCAGTTTCTTTTCTAAATCTTCATCCGTCACATCTACATTTGTTAATGACCTGCTTTGTAAGATGAGGCCAGTTACTTGTGTACTGAAACCCATTACCACCACACTTGTTAAATCCTGCCGTTATGCCAGCCGCTTTTAAAATCACTTCTTTAACTCTGGTGTTATAAAAGTTTGGTCTAGATATTGACAGTCTTAACAATTTTAGGAATATTTTTCACTTACCTTTTCTGTTGAAAGCTGTTGAGCGTGTTGTAGCCTCCCAACTTACCAAATACTTAACTTCTTACCCTTTCAGCCTGGTTTCAGAGCGCAGCACAGCTGTGAAACTGCTCTGCTTCAGGTAGCCAATGATTTGATTATGACAGTAAGTCTGGGCAAACCAGTCTAATAAATCTGTTAAGACCTCGGGACAGCATTTGACACTGTCAGTCATGATATTCTATTGTCCATAATGGATAACATTCAGGGTATCACTAGTACTGTCCTCCAGTGGTTTATGTCCTATCTGACTGATAGGCAAGAGTTTGTTAGTCTTGGCAATAGCAGGTCCAGCAGTCACACAAGGCTCTGTCCTCAGCCCTTTGTTATTCATAGCTTTGTACTGGGTTATTATTTTTATGCACAGATGATTCTGAACTGTATTTCAGTGTTACAACTGAAACTTCATCTCAGCTCACAACTTGCATCAGTAAAATTAAAACCTGGATGGAGCAATAAAACTGAACTCCTGCAAATTGGTACTAAAGTACAACTTAAGAAAATGAGCTGTTGATGATGATCTCATCAGACCTTCATCTACTGACAAGAAATCTTAGTGTCATTTTTGATTAAACCCTTTCTTATTCCACCCACATTAACCACATTAAGAAACTTTCTTATTTCCACCTCTATAACATATTCTGTGTTTGCTTTTTCTTTTCCTTTTTAATGCTGAGAAACTTGCCCATGCTTTTATCACATCCCACATCAATTATTGTAACTCCATAATGTTGCCCCTTCAAATCTTATTTCACATCTCCAGTTAATTCAAAACTCTGCTGCAAGAGTCCCTACACAAACCAGTAGCAGCAAGCACGTAACAAACACCCTGCTCAGCTTTCACTGGTTCCCTGTGTCTTACAGGTTTGAATTTAAAATTCTATTAATAACATACAAACCTTTAAATAACCTTGCACCGGAAATCAGTAACTTTCTCCATCACTATGCTCCTGTTTGCCCACTAATGTTCTCTGATTCTGGCCATCTTGTTGTGTGTCACCCTAATCTGCACTCTGTGGATGAAAGGGCCTTCAGCTATATAGCTACCTGACTTTAGAATGACCTCCCAAAATTAATTAGATCAGCTGACTCAATTCATTCTTTTAAAAAACTACTTAAAATTCATCTGTTCAGAAAGGCGTTTAGCTTAACCTAACATTCTGCCCATTTTTTCAGTTTACCTCTCTGTCTAGATGCTTGGGATAATTTTTGTGTGTGTAGGTGTTATTTAAAAAATTGTGTTATTTTTTCAGCCTTTTCTTCTTGTATTGAATTTAGTATTTTACTCTGGTTTGTTGTCTTTTATTCTATTTAATGCTATGGATATCCGCTATAATGTTCTATGGAGAAAATATTTGTATCTAATATTACGTATACCCTGCTGTTCATTCTGAGACTCTATGAAGCGCATTGAATATGGGAAAGGTGCTATATACTGTAAATAAAATGTGTTATTATTATTATTATTGAAATGGTTCTTGGTCCCCTTCTACTTAATATCTAGCTGTTACCAATGGGATGCTTCACTTACAAACACATTTTCAATCATACATGAATAATACCCAGTTATATATGATGAACATTCCTGAATGTTTACCAGATATAGGCAACATCCATGCCTTCCTCACTGACATCAGTACATAAATTCTATGTTCCCAAAGCTGAAAAAAAACACAACTGAACTACTACTTGTGGGAGATGTAACATCTTAAACCTTCTCACTAGATACTTTCTGAAATATTTTTCAATTGTGCATTATGCATTATATTTCTTAATGATACTGAGTTTTTAGAATATCTCTGCAGCAGTAAGGAATAACTCCTTCACCAATGGAATAATGCTGAAGTCTGGCCCTTTCTGTCTTGCATGGATGAAGAAAAGCCAAGCCATATTTTCATCACTTCTTAAATAGGCAAAAAGCATGTACTTTGAGTTATCTAACTGTTCAGAGAAAGACTACTCAATATTGAAATGCTGCTTCCAAAGTTTTGACATACAACCAACATAAAAAACACTTAGCTCCACTACACTTTCTTCACATACTAAATCACATTATCTTAAAAACTCTACTACTTAATTAATTTCTAATTTCTGCATCACATCTCATTAACATTGCCCAAGACATACCTTCCTGTCCTCCTCTACTACTGATGAATCCTACTATCATATATAATTGTTATACAGCTCTTTATCAATGTTCATTTAAATTCATGGTGTGCTCTATAAAAGGGTATTAAATAAAATAAATATTGATTAATTGGTTGTGCATATGCTGCCTTGCAATTAGGCAGGATGTTATTAAGCTATTGGCAAAACTATGCTTGGCTTAAAACAGGAATATTTATACAGAAATAAATCATGTACTTAGAATGGTTAATAATATGCAGCCGGAAAAGTAATTATGATTAGTGTGTATTAAATTGCATAATGCATATAATACGTTGTCCTAAAAATGAAAATTCAGAGTTCAATTCATTTTTTGTTTGTTGTTTCCACATACCATCAACTTTCTTTAAATATTGTTTAAATAAAATTGAATACAACATGTGCACATATTTGAGAACTGAATTGGCACATGTATGCAGGTACATGCAGTTATTCCATTACATCATCCATCCATCCATCCATTTTCCAACCTGCTGAATCCAAACACAGGGTCACGGGGGTCTGCTGGAGCCAATCCCAGCCAACACAGGGCACAAGGCAGGAAACAATCCCGGGCAGGGTGCCAACCCACCGCAGTCCATTACATCAAAAATCCATTTTATTGGAAAATACTGTAAAGGTTTCAAGTAGATTTGTAGTATTCTAGATACAAAAACTAGTATTATATTAATGAAAGCAAAAATGTGGTAAAGGTGTTCCATGTATTTTGACATTAATGCTAATGAAGACCAACACTGCCACTTTGCAGTAGCATTTTTCATTAGTTTTTTGATCTGAAGGGTTTAGCATGTAAAGATTTTTAATGCCTCAACTGCAGTGTGTACTAGAAAACTTCTTTGGCAATTATTGATATGGTAATTAATATGGTAAATGAATTATGGTCAATCAAGACCAGGGGCCTCATGCATAACACCTTGTGTAGAATTCACACTAAAACATGGCATACAGACAAAAGTGGAAATATGCGTACGCACAAAAAAATACAGATGCATAAATCTGTGCGTAAGTCAACTTCCACGTTCTTCCGCTACATAAATCCAGGTAATGCATGTGCACGTGCTTGCCGCCCCACCCAGACTCCTCCCAGAATTGTGAGTCTTTGAATATGCAAATCAATATAAATAGCCCCTTTTGTTTTGCGTTCTGTGAAAAGAGAATGGCAAAAGCATGGGGGAAAAAGAAGAATTTCAGTAAATACCAAGTAGAGGCAAGGATAAACATACTATTTGTTGGTTTAAGCAGTGATATAATCAACAAAAGGAAGTTGTTGCTACACCCTATCAGTTATGGGTTCTTGCTGTGAAGTTAGTTATGGTGTGGTTGATGTTTTTAATTGAAAGAATAGAGGTCTTGCTATTTGCTTATTGGTTGCACATAAGTACATCCATCCATCCATTATCCAACCCGCTATATAATAATAATAATAATTCATTACATTTATATAGCACTTTTCTCAATACTCAAAGCGCTATCCACACAGGGAGGAACCAGGAAGCAAACCCACAATCTTCCACAGTCTCCTTACTGCAAAGCAGCAGCACTACCACTGCGCCACCCTAACTACAGGGTCACGGGGGTCTGCTGGAGCCAATCCCAGCCAACACAGGGCGCAAGGCAGGAAACAAACCCCGGGCAGGGCGCCAGCGTGCTGCAGGGCACACACACACACACACACACACACACACACACACACTAGGAACAATTTAGAATCGGCAATGCACCCAACCTGCAAGTTTTTAGACTGTGGGAGGAAATGGGAGCACCAGGAGGAAACCCACGCAGACACGGGGAGAACATGCAAACTCCACGCAGGGAGGAGCCGGGAAGTGAACCCGGGTCTTCTAACTGCAAGGCAGCAGCACTACCCACTGTGCCACCGTGCCAACATAAGTACATCCTTTTGCTTAACCACTGGTGTAAATTTCTGTCCTCCAGGGTTTTCAGTTACTTGGTTACTGGCCTTTGTTCAGGACACTGGTGCCCAGCCATAAAAGACATCCCTGCGATGTTATAAGGTCTAGATATTGATCATCTTATCAGATAAAGCTGAAATCTGCTGAGGAATCTCACCACACAGACAGAGACTTTGTAGCTGGCAATAAGTGTCTTTTAACCCAGGTTCTGTGTTCTAGCCATAGAAAAGAATGGATAATGTCAATCTGTCCTACAACACACGCATCCACACTTAAACATAAAGTAATTAATTCCTTCCTTGAGCATTATGACATGGGACTTGGAAAGCTAATCAGTTATGGCAAATGTTAGGTAATAACATAAGTGAAAGGCAAACTGTATTACAGCAACTTGACCATTATGGATACTAGGTGAATATGGCACTCTCATGGTAAATTATACAGTCAGTGAAATACTGAGTCATTATAATCTGCAAATAATGGAGCTGTGAGTTTGGTTTAGTGTAAGGTAAATGTTGATTGAATTTGTGCATGATGTCATACATGTCTTCATTCAGATCTAGATGACCTTTTGTTTTTCTTGCTTGCATTTTATACCTTTATGGTTAGGAAAATCATTTAACTTACCTGTTACAACTTAAACATCTAGAAAAGTGAGATACGGATGCACTGGTAGCCTTCTGTTTGTGCTCAGGCAGCTGGGAAGACTTCATAAAACAGAAATAACTTGCTTATGCAGTGGTTCTCATGCACGCCAAGTTAGGCTTGCTGACAGATGATTGCTGCCCATCCATGCAAGCACAAGTGCAAGCACAAGCAGTCTATTGGTGTTTCATTAACTTATATTAGTATCATTAGACAGGATTACCCATGTTTGCTGATAACATTGTGATCTGTAACGATAGTAGGGAGCAGGTTGAGGACACCCTGGAGAGGTGGAGATATGGTCTAGAGTGGAGAGGAATGAAGGTCAGTAGGAACAAGACAGAATACATGTGTGTAAATGAGAGGGAGATGAGTGAAATGGTGAGGATGCAAGGAATAGAGTTGGCAAAGGTGGATGAATTTAAATACTTGGGTTCAACAGTACAGAGTAATGGGGGTTGTGGAAGAGAGGTGAAAAAGAGAGTGCAGGCAGGGTGGAATGGGTGGAGAAGAGTGTCAGGAGTGATTTGTGACAGACGGGTATCAGCAAGAGTGAAAGGGAAGGTCTACAGGACAGTAGTGAGACCATCTATGTTATATGGGTTGGAGATGGTGGCACTGACCAGAAAGCAGGAGACAGAGCTGGAGGTAGCAAAGTTAAAGATGCTAAGATTTGCACTGGGTGTGACAAGCATAGATAGAATTAGAAATGAGTACATTAGAGGGTCAGCTCAAGTTGGACGGTTGGGAGACAAAGTCAGAGAGGCGAGATTGCATTGGTTTGGCCATGTGCAGAGGAGAGATGCTGAGTATATTGGGAGAAGGATGTTAAGAATAGAGCTGCCAGGTAAGAGGAAAATAGGAAGGCCTAAGAGGAGGTTTACGGATATGGTGAGAGAGGACATGCAGGTGATGGGTGTAACAGAGCAAGATGCAGGGGACAGAAGGATATGGAAGAAGATGATCCACTGTGGCAACCCCTAAAAAGAGCATCTGAAAGAAGAAGAAGTATCTGTTTGCCAACACTAGCTGCTATTGAAGGTGAAAAAGAGGCAGTTGTCCAAAACATACAGGTTGGTGTAACTACTGTAGAAGTAAAATTGAAACAGTAAACTAGTTTATATTTGAAGTCACACATAGAATGTTTCTCTGTTTTAAGATAGATAAGTTCACAGTAAGGAGACCTGGGTTCACTTCCCAGGTCCTCCCTGAGTGGAGTTTGCATGTTCTCCCCGTGTCTGCGTGGGTTTCCTCCCGGTGCTCCAGTTTCCTCCCACAGGCCAAAGACATGCAGGTTAGGTGCATTGGCGATCCTAAAATTGTCCCTAGTGTGTGCTTGGTGTGTGGGTGTGTGTGTGTGCGTGTCCTGCGGTGGGCTGGCAGTCTGCCCGGGATTTGTTCCTGCCTTGTGCCCTGTGTTGGCTGGGATTGGCTCCAGCAGACCCCCGTGACCCTGTGTTAGGATATAGCAGGTTGGATAATGGATGGATGGAAGTTTGAAGATTCATCAATGGTTTTCAATGGGAAAATATGACATTTCAAAACTTTGCACAATGCAATCTGTTTGAGATATTTCAATTACAATTGAACTTTCTTTAAAAAATTTCTGTGAAAAATAAGTGTGGCAAATTTCAATTAAAATTGGTCCATGAGGGGCAAAGCTGTTAACTGCAGACAGACATGGCTATCACAGCAGGTGCTTTTCACATTATATGTGAATTCATCAAAAATGGTACAGAGTAGGAAATTCTGCTTGCCAGGTATTGACAGATATGGTCCAGATAGGTCTGAGACAAGAAATAGAATAGAAGTGAAAAGCACTCCAAGGTGAATAGGGCAGAAAATGCAAACTTAAACAGAGACTTTACTGTAGTTGATGACATGGGATTTTATTCTTTGTTTCCCCTATAAAAATTCAGCAGATCTACTAATTTAATTTCATTATTTTTAAAAAAAATTAATCAAAGTCATCAGAAATGTTAACATTTTTCACAATTCTTGCCAACTCTACTAGCTATTGATAGTGCTTATGTTGTGTTCTAGCCCCCTGCTGTATCACAGACTACATTTAGAACAAAATATATGCACTCAGTCAGCTTCTCACAGGAACTTAAAAATAGCCACTGTTTTAGCTAAAATCCATGTTTTAAAATGTGATATTTTAGTAGTGAGTGACAGTTGTTACACTGCTAATCTCCATAATTGTATTGTTCAACAAAGAATTATACATAAAGGCAAATGTAAAATAAATTGCTTTTGCTAAATTATCAATTAAAATAAAAGACCTGTAAAGGTAATATTGGAAACACTTGCTACATACTGTATAATTCTGAATACATACATAAAAATGTTTTCAAAACAGATATTAATATGAGCTGTGGTTACTTTTTCACTTCTCAGAACAATTTGAAAACAGCATTCTTTAACAAAAGGTATCTACAAAATATATTGCATTTTTCAACTAAGTAATACAAAGTGGTACCAGCTGTGATTGTTCTTACCACTGGTTAGTTATATCAAATTAATATCACAAATTCAAGGTCCTATCGCTGGCTATCATCAGTTAGTTAAATTATTTTTACTTGAATTGTTCAAATTAATACTTGATCAGTTAGCTTGATGAGAAAGGAAAATGCTTTGGAATTTAGTTTTTATGAGGACAGAGTAAAATATTGACATTAAGTACTCAAAACTATCATTAGGTATCATTCATATCTCTTGACTCAAATCATTTTTTTTAAATGTACAAGTCACTGTGATGAATAGTTTTAGAAAGAAAAAAAAGGAATGGTAGTAGTGCAGAGATATCTATAGGTAGAATTAATACCCAGAGAGGAAACTTTCAAACCAATGGAAGAGAGGATTTACAGAATAAAAGAGAGTTCTGTGTAAAGTCTTCACCCATTTTGGATTTTCTATATGTTTTAGTTCCTTATTTTCTGTATAATTTACATCCAAATCATACTACTGTAACAGTGTGATGATTTGTGCAGCTGGTGAGAGGTAGTTAGGGATTAAGGTGGCAACAACATTGTACTAGACAGAGGCAGGGCACAGTCTTAAGAATGAGAGAAGACAATCCCCACTGACAGCAAGGATGTAACCCACATGTGAGCATAAAATAAGGGTATATATTGTGATGGACAGCCATGGCCACTACCTGGCCGGGATGCCAGCAGGGCAGAAGGACCAGGGGAAAGGGCATTGATGAGGCAATACCTCCCCTGGGACACTACAGGGCAGCCCTCCTGGGCGGCTGTGGCACTACGGATTCCCACAGGGCATGTCGGGAACTGGAGTTTGGTGAAGCCCTGTTGGGTTCTATAGGGGCTGCCAGGGAGGGGGCAGCAGAGCCCTGTAGAGGACGTCCAGCGCACCAGGGAGTGATTCCAGGTAATAGTGATGAGCCACCTGGAACACTCCCAGGACCTGAATAAGAGGAGCCGAATCACTCCATGGAGGGCCAGAATCGGGAGGAAGGTGACAAAGCCTGAGGAGGAGTGGAGGCGGATGGACTGGCGGCAAGGAAGGGAATGGACTGTATACTGGTGTGCTGTTGGTGGTTTGTGCACTTTTAATTGTAAATAAACATGGGTGTTGAGTGAACCTGTGTCCTGCCTGTCTGTATCCGGGGGTTAGGGTGGCAGTACACCCCCTAGTGGCTTGCAATATATATATAGTTGCCTCCATTTGGTCTACTCAGTTATTCCTGGTGTACAGACAAGCACAAACAATGTTACAGTAGATGAAGCAAGCCTAATTTAACAAACACCACCAAACTGACATACTCACTTATTTTGAGTCAATTGTTTTGCAAAATCTAATGTCTCTGTAATAACCCCTTAAACTACATAATTGGTTTCACCATCTTTAGCTACAATAACTGAAACCAATTTGAGTAATTAATAAGTCAATGTTTAGGGGAAATTCTGGCCATTTTGACATGGTGAACTGGTTTACTTAGTGTTATATAAGAGGTCTTTAGCATGAATCGCATTTTTGGTGTTACTACAAGAAACTGAATGGGAGTTGGCCATGGGCATTGAGTTGGACTTAACAAGAAATCGCCTTTTTAGTCAGATATTTTGATTTAAATTCGGTTGCTTGGAATCATTATAATTTTGTATGTGGCCTGAAGGGGGCTCACCTGTTCCTCAAATCCCAACACAGACAGCCATAGGCACAAGTCCAGCAACACACAGGCTTTTATTTTACTGTGGGAAACTCTTCTTCCAACTGTTTCCCACCACCAAAGCACAGTACAAATACACAATACAGTACTTTGGTTTAATCTTCTTTCTCTCTTCAGCGCCTCTCTCTGCCTCCAGTCCTTCTAGCAAGCGTCCTCCTCTTCCATCCAACACTGGCTCTTGTGAGTAGTGGGATGAAGAGAAGACTCAATGTCCAATTTAGCAAGTGTTAAGTGTTGCTGAGTCCTGAAATTGGTCTTCTGAGGTGTTGCTCAAGATCTGGAATGCTGTTTGCAGTATAGGTTGCCTAGACAGCTCTATAATGCTTTTCAATCTGCTAAGGTCAATTGGCCTGGGTGTATAGACACTGGGAAAGAGTGTCACAGATCGGGTCACCACTGACCGCAGGTGAGCTGTGTGAAGGTGTTACAGGACAACTTGTGATCTTGACTTATAAAGGTGTTTGCAGCATCAGTTCAGTGAAGAAGAACAGTCAAATGACTGGTACTTTTGAAGCTTCACACAAAGAGGGTTGCTTACTCACTTGTAATTGACAGATGACCACATAGATATGCAATTTTAAACACAAGATCCCTGCTGCGCCAACTAACAGTGAAGCACTCAAGACTACTGATGATTTGCTTTTGTCACTGACCGCAAGACCGCAGGAAAAAGGAAGAACACCCTGCCATTTTGAAACAGTTACTGGAACAGCAACTTTGAAGGGAAATGTAATGTAATGTATGTTATGTAATGGTGCTGACAAGTTGTATCAGCCAGATGTGAGCCACCCTTAGAAGAGGCTGGTGTTCTGACAAAAGCCGCAAAAAGAATTCCATCTAGTGTGGTAATGGTGAGCAGTCATTTTAAGGATAGTGAGCCATGTAAAAGAGCCATGTAAAGAGCAAAGGATCCATTCTGGCACTCGGCAACAGATATAATACTATATATAGGAACATGTAGCAGCAATTTAAGATCTAGCTAACAAGAATTGTACATGGAGTGTACAATATGGTTTCCAGTGTTACTCCTTTAAAAATAATGTTCTGCAAAGTTATTTATTAGTTTAACATATAATAACAGCACCTACTCTGTCTGTAACTGTTTCTTGCCTTAAACCCAATTCTGCCAGAATAGACTTTGGTTCCTCATGAACATTAACTGGATTATACAGTTTTGAGAATGTTATGTTGTAATAGCAACACAGTGTCAGACGATCAGCAGTCAACTCCTAAACCTCAGAAACTGAAAAAACTCTGAAACTGAATTAAAGCAGAAAAAATTAAATCATTGCTGTTTTTACACATTCTCTAGAACAAAGTACTTGACATTTATAATATTTTTGTATTTGAAGAAGGATAAAAAATTAAGAATGAAACCAATAATGTAGAAGTTTGAGGGTTACTGCATACCTAAAAGAAATATACCTCATGAAAGACTTTGATTTTTAACATGTATGCTGGAAATTAGAGAAACTATTGACCAATATGTGAGTAAACTGTGAAACTGTAGCAAATTGTGCCCATTTCAATAATTGACAGTCTTTGATTAAGGACAGAATTTCATATGGTATATTGGAGAGTACTACTTATAGAGACGTGCTGTGCTGTTCCAGGTGGCTAACACAGTAAAGCCATAAGCCAGAATGTTGATAAATTAGAACATTAGAAAATTAGAAAAATATAGACAAGATCAAAAAATTTAGCCCAACAAAGCTTGCCAATCCTGTCCACTTAATTCCTCCAAATTAACATCAAGTTGAGTTTTGATGGTCCCTAAAGTTCTACTGTCTACCACATTGTAACTTATTTCATGTGCCTGTGGTTCTCTGTGTGAAGGAAACTTCTTAATTGTTTTGTGAAATTTATCCTTAAAAAGTTTCCAACAGTGTCCCCATGCTCTTGATCTTATTTTAAAGTAATAGTCTTGATCTGCTGTACTAATTCCTTTCATAATTTTAAACACTTCTATCATGTCACCTCTTTATCTCATTTTGCTTAAACTGAAAAGGATCAGCTGTTTTAATCTTTCCTAATAACTATCATTCTGTAGTCCTAGAATCAGATAAGTTGCTCTTCTCTGCACTTTTTCTAGCACTTCCATCTTTTTAGTAGCCTGGAGACCAAACTGTACACAGTACTCCAGATGAGGCCTAACTAGTGCTATTATAAAGCATTGAGCATAACCTCCTTGGACTTGTACTCTATACATCATGCTATATAACCTAATGTTCTGTTAGCCTTCTTAATGGCTTCAGAACACTATTTGGATTTTGATAGTGACGAGTCTGCTATGACTCCTAAACCCTTCACATAATGTGTACTTTCAATTTTCAGACCTTCCATTATGTATTCAAATCTAACATTTTTACTTCCTATATGTGTAGCAGTGCTACTATTAGTTAAAACTGCATCTCCCAGCAGTCCCTACAGGGGCTGTTGGGGTCAAAGGTGGTCAGAGGGATTTAAAAGGAGGGCAGGTGTCCAAGGGTAGGAAAAGGTGTTTTTTTGTTGTTGTATTTTGTGTTCCATTTACCTGTCAGACTGCCTCCTGTTGATTAAGCCGTATTTAGTCTTTGTGTCCTGGATTGTGTCGTTGTTGGGGTCTGGATCAACTTCTGTCAACCTGTGTGCTGAGGACTGATAGTGGATTCATTGGCTTCCCCGCAAGAAAAGGAGCACACCTGTACCATCCATCCATCTTCACCCTTACTGTGTCTACCGGTAGGACTGTTTTTTCATTCCCTTTCAGCGTGCAGATCTCTGGAGTCACTATAGTCATCTTTCATTCCATCTGGTGTTG
This sequence comes from Erpetoichthys calabaricus, assembly GCF_900747795.2. Classification (NCBI taxonomy): domain Eukaryota; kingdom Metazoa; phylum Chordata; class Cladistia; order Polypteriformes; family Polypteridae; genus Erpetoichthys; species Erpetoichthys calabaricus. Next base: position 88,265,143 of record NC_041400.2, on the reverse strand, counting down.
TTTCCAAGGACTTTGCTGTGTGGAGTTGTTTGTGTTTATATGCTTAATGTAATATCGCCGTAGGGGTACAGGGGTGGTATTATTGTTTTCATTTATATTATTTAATATCATTATATTCTTAATTGTTGTTAGTTCCCAGTGTGCTTTATTTTGTCTCTGTTTTAGAGTGTGTGCGTGTCGGGCCAAGGCTGGGAGTGTCCTTGGGATCTCCTCTACAAAATATAAATAAATCACCGTCATATTGATGGTGTGAATCTTAGCAGCACCAGACCGCTACAGATTTTGGCGAGCCAGGTAGGAGGCAGGTTTTTCTTTACGTTCCCTTCTAGTCCAACATCACTTGCACCCATACTGAAGTCATGTCTTTTGAAAGTGCAGTGCAGGGCGAGGAGCTTGAACTGAGTGGGCTCTTGGTTGATATGCGTTCAATGCCTAGGCCATGTCACATAACGGTCAGAGCCCCTCTCAAGGAGGAGTTGAGCCTGCTGGATACCCTGTGTTACTCCAGTCCGGAGCAGCCTGAGACCGGCGAGGGATGGGTTCTGCAAGACATGACACGGGTTGACAACATCACCCTTAGTTTTATCAATCGGGATGAAACTGCTCTGCGACCTCATCGATGCCACGGCCGCCTAAGTTTCCGGCGAGGCGGTTGTGAGGGTGCCGCGTCTTGAACAGTCCTTCACATGGTGTGTGCAGCGCCTGGAAGCAAATATGAGAGAGGAGATCAGAAGGCAGGTGCAGGAAAGTTGGCGTGCCGTCTCACGGCCACTAGGGCAGTCGACTCCTGTAGTGGGAGTGGGGAACGACTGGGGACAGTCATCCTTGTCTGTTGCGGTGCCGCGGATGGAGTTTCCTAAGCTAGCCCCTCAGTGTGCACCCACGGGCATTGTCGACTTTGTAGAGGAGGTGGACTTGTTTGTGGAGCTGCATCCTCTGAGTGGAGCCGAGCTGCGGGGATTCCTGAACACGGTGCTCAGAGGTCCGGTGCAGTCTTGGTGATTTGCTGAGCGGGACAAGTGTAATACCTGGGCGGAGTTTTGCACTGCCTTTCTAAAATCGTTCATCTCAGATGAATACCAGGAGCTGTTGGAAGAAAAGCACTGGACCTTTGTGCAAAAGCCATCACAGAGTCTCAGGGACTTTGTCTTTGAATTCCGTGCGTTGTGCCTGAAGTGGAGATCTGACATGCGTGAGGAAGAGATATTGTGACGGGTCCTTGATGCATGTGACCCTCGGGTGGCAGCTACTCTGAGGGGGGTTCATGAAATCGGTAGATGAGTTGGTGAAGGTGGGGTCCCGAGTGGAAAAGGACTGGGCGACTATCAGGATTTGTGGGTCTCGAAAGGGTCCCACATCTTGAGAAGTTCCCTGTCCCAAACCACGGGGAAAAGCCCCAGGGGATAACCATGCCTCTTAGTGGTGCCTGTACAAGTGCGAGGTGTCACTGGAGAGGCGGTCGTAGATACAGGGAGCACTTATACCCTTACTAGCAAAATACCCGCACTTTGCAGTGGTGAAGTACTGCTTTAAAATTTAAAATAATAAACTGAGGGAAAATATAGCAATAATTATTTGATTTCTTTGTATACTATGTTGTCAGTTCACCCCTCCAGTTGTAATATGACCAAGCTGTGCACTGAGCTTACTCTTGAGCATGCAACATATAGTTGGCCATGTGAAAAGCAAATCAAGAACGGCAAGACCGTGTCAGCTGCGGAGCTCAGTGGAGCTCAGCTCGATGCGAAATAAAGTGAATGAAATGAGGTGAAAAAGGGGGGGGGGGTGATCACGTGACTCCCCCACCCCCCTTAACTCTCCATCCCTCCACAAACACACAAAGACAGTCTCTCAGATCCCATCTCTCCTTTCGCACACCGCGTCTACTAAACACTAAGAAACACTAAGTAGAAACACTAAAGGAAAAAATACTATTCAGTAAGTAGCGCGTCTACTAAACAGTAAATCAGTAAAGGAGAAACGACTAAACACTAAGGAAAAAGAACGGCAAGACCGCGTCAGCTGCGGATCTCAGCGGAGCTCAGCTCGGAGTGAAATGAAGTGAGTGAAATGAGGTGAATGGGAGGGGAGATGATCACGTGACTCCAACACCCGCCTTAACTCTCCATCCCTCCACAAACACACAAACACAGTCTCTCGGATCCCAACTCTCCTTTATATATCCATCCATCCATTTTCCAACCCGCTGAATCCGAACACAGGGTCACGGGGGTCTGCTGGAGCCAATCCCAGTCAACACAGGGCATAAGGCAGGAACCAAACCCGGGCAGGGTGCCAACCCACCGCAGGACATACACAAACACACCCACACACCAAGCACACACTAGGGCCAATTTAGAATCGCCAATCCACCTAACCTGCATGTCTTTGGACTGTGGGAGGAAACCGGAGCACCCGGAGGAAACCCACGCAAACACGGGGAGAACATGCAAACTCCACGCAGGGAGGACCCGGGAAGCGAACCCAGGTCCCCAGGTCTCCCAACTGCGAGGCAGCAGTGCTACCCACTGTGCCACCGTGCCGCCCATCTCCTTTATATATATTGATGAAATACAGCTTGTGGGAAAAGCTTAAACTGCCTCATGAGCAGTTAAGGGAAAGTCCAAAAGTAAAGTTCTTTCTCGCGGATGGAAGGGTGCACGGGGCAAAGGGCAAGATTCCTATGAGGCTCTGCTTACATGAGACTCGCTGGGAGACAGAAGTTTACATCCTGGAAGATGATCACCTGTCAATGCCCTTATTACTAGGTATGGACTCTCTTATGTCGGTAGGTCTTACCATCCACCTGTTGCAGCTGGAGTACGACTTGCCGGGGGGTGAGGTCCATCGGTTTGGGACAAAGGCTCAAAGTAATCTGATTTGGCCTAACTTGTATTATTACCTCACGCAGTTGGTGGACAAGCTCAGCCCAGTAGAGAAGGCAATTCTTGAACAGCCGGGGCTTGTTCAGCCACTGCTTAGGAGGTGGCGTTCTGTGTGGACGGATAAATTGGGTCGGACTTAGGTGGTGTGTCACCACATTCACACAGTCGACCCCATCCCAGTTCGGCACAGAGCCTACAGAGTGTCACCTCTGAAAAGAGGATTAATCAAGGAGTGGGTTGACCAAATGTTGGCGGATGGGGTCATCGAGCCTTCCACCTTGCTGTGGGCTAGGCATGCGGTGCTCGTTCAAAAGGCCGACGGAACCTACTGATTCTGTGTGGACTATCGGGAGCTGAACAAGAAGACCTTGAATGATGCTTACTCCATGCCACTCGTTCATGACATCTTGGAGTCTTTGCATGGGGCAACGGTGTTCAGCTCCCTAGATTTGAAGTCCGGGTATTGGCAGGTCAGGATGGGGAAGAGTAGCATGGAGAAGACCGCTGTCATCACCCCGGAGGGGCTGTTCCAGTTTCAGGTGATGCCCTTTGGACTCAAATATGCAGGGGCATCATTCCAACGGCTAATGGAGCGGGTCCTCCAGGGGCTCATTGGGAAGACCTGCTTTGTTTACATAGATGACATCATTGTATTCTCCCCATCTGTCCAACAATATCTAAAGGACCTTGACCACATCTTCCAGCGACTCCATAAGGCTCATCTTACACTCAACACCAAGAAGTTTACATTTCTACAAGACCATCTGACCTTCCTCGGCCATGTGGTGTCGGCAGACAGGGTCCGGGTGGACCCAAAGAAAATTAAGTTCATCTTGGGCTATCCAGCGCCCCAGGAGGTAAAAGGTCTCCAACAATTCCTGGTGTTGGCTGGGTGGTTCCACAAATTTGTCCACGGGTTTGCCGACATCGCTGCCCCATTGTTCCAGCTGATGAGGAAGGGATCCCCTTGGGTGTGGACGCCAGCGTGCCAGGATTCCTTTGAAAGACTTAAACAGGCACTGACATCACCACCAGTCCTGGCACAGCCTGATCCATCATTAACCTTTCAGGTCCACACTGACATGAGTGACCTCGGGCTCGGCGCATTTTCTCTCAAACAAGTAAAGGAGAGGAGAGGGTGGTAGCCTGTGCCTCACGGTCACTAAAGGGCACTAAGTAATAATTATTCCACCACCAAGAAGGAATGCCTCGCTGTCGTGTGGGCCATGGAGAAGTGGAGTCACTTCCTGGAGGGAACTTCATTTGAAATCTACACTGACCATAGGGCTCTGACCTGGGCATTCACTTGCCCGAAGACCATGTCTAGGCTAACCAGGTGGGTATTGCGCCTCCAACATTTCACGTTCAAGGTGTGCTATCGGAAGGGCTGTGCTAATCTTGTGCCCGATGCATTATCACGGGTTCACGAGCCTGAACCAGTGGTATGTGCGGTATCGGTCTTTAACCCTTGGCCTGATCTTCCCCTGAACATGCAGGAAATTGTTCAGCCTCAAGCAGTCAGTCCTGTATGTCAGGGGTTGAGAGAGGGCCCAAGGGGGAGGCCTGACCCATACATTATAGGGAACTTCAAGGGGCACTCTATCACTGTGTTCCAACAAAAGATCGGGTTTACCATTATCACTTGGTAGTGCCCGAGACATATGTGCCCAAGTTCCTACAGTATTACCATGATAGCCTGATCGGTGGTCACCTTGGACGTACAAAGAGGTGACATGGTGGCAGATACTGCGCAAAGACGTCTAGTCCCATGTCCAGACTTGTACCACCTGTCAGCGATACAAAACCCCGCCTGGTCTCCCCTCAGGACAGCTTCAGCCAGTAACCATCACTACCCCGGGGGAGAGCCTAGGCATGGACCTAATGGGACCATTTCCTGCCAGTAAGGACCGGAAGACCTACCTGATGGTGGTTGTGGACTATTTTACCTGATGGGTGGAGCTATTCCCTACGGCTAATGCCACAGCCAAGTAGATATGTTCCACCCTGAAGGATGAGATCGGACCAGGGCCCGCAGTTTACCGGCTCAGAGGCCAAAGAATTTTGGAAACAATGGGGGGTGGTTCACCTGAACACAACATCGTACCATCCCCAATCTAATCACACTAAGCGGGTGAACCAGACCCTGAAGACAATGATAGTATCCTTCGTAGGAGACCATCATCAGGATTGGACAAAGTGGCTGCCTGAGCTATGGTTCACATTGAACACGGCGATGCATGAGTTTACAGGTGAAACCCCTGCATTGTTAGCTTTAGGCAGACAACTAAATGGTCTACTGGAAAGAATAATTGATCACAATCCACCCAAACCAGAGACATCAATACATGATCACTTGCAAATTTTACAACAAATCACACAACAGGTAAAGGAGAGGTAGGTGAGGTCCGAGTCCAGACAGTCTCAATCGTACAACTAGAGACATAAGCTTGTACAATTCTTGGTTGGGGAGAAAGTCTGGATCATTGACTCATCCCCTCTCCAAAGCATCAGATAAGTTCATGGCTAAACTGGCTCCAAAGTGGTTCGGCCCAGCAACTGTGGTCCAACGGAAGGGTCCGGTGACCTACGCAGTAGAGTGGGGATTGCCAGGGACTAAGAAAGTAGACACAGTGAACATCGCAAACCTCAAGCCTTGGTTCAGCCGTACACCATGGCCTGGGGGTGGGGATTATAGCAGTGCTACTATTAGTTAAAATTGCATCTCCCAGCAGTCCCTGCAGGGGCTGATGGGGTCAAAGGTGGTCAGAGGGATTTAAAAGGAGGGCAGGTGTCCAAGGGAGGAAAAGGTGTTTTTTTGTTGTTGTATTTTGTGTTCCGTTTACCTGTCGGACTGCCTCCTGTTGATTAAGTCGTATTTAGTCTTTGTGTCCTGAAATGTGTCATTGCTGAGGTCTGGATCGTCTTCTGTCATAGTGGATTCATTGGCTTCCCCGCAAGAAAAGGAGCTCTCCTGTACCATCCATCCGTCTTCACACTTACAATGTCCACCGGTAGGACTGTTTTTTCATTCCCTTTCAGCATGCAGATCTCTGGACTCACTATTGTCGTCTTTCATTCCATCCAGTGTTGTTTCCATGGACTTTGCTGTGTGGAGTTGTTTGTGTTTATATGTTTAATGTAATATCGCTGAAGGAGTACAGCGGTGGTATTTTGTGTTCATTTACAGTACATTATTTAATTTCATTATATTCTTTAATTGTTGTTAGTTCCCAGTGTGCTTTATTTTGTCTCTGGTTGTGAGTGTGTGTGGGTCGGGCCCAGGCTGGGAGCGTCCCAGGGATCTCCTCTACAAAGATAAATAAATCACCTTCATATTGACGGTGTGAATCTTAGAGGCACCGGACCGGTACAACTTTACATTCACTTACATTTAATTTCATCTGCTACAAATATTCCCAAGTCTGTATGTTGTCCAAATTCCTATATAAAGATTCACTGGATTTGACATTATCTGCCAGTCCTCAAACTGTGATTTTCTGTATATTCCTATCAAAGTAATTTATATATACTAAAAATAGTACCAACCTTAGCACTGACTCTTGTGGGACACCACTCTTAACCTCACTCAATCCCCACAACATCACCCTTTACTTCCTGTGTTTGACAGATAATTGAGGTTTTACTGTATATCATCTAATATATGTCACACATAGCAGTTTGGATAAAGGAATACTTGAACAGGTTGCTTTTTATCCTCTGAACTTGTAAAAATGATGGCAATGATTGAAATTGTAAATGTAATGGGAGAGTCCTATTGAGAAAATACACATAGCTTTCTTTAATACTTATTGAAAACAGGTCTACCAGATTTGTTAATTAAAACCTTATTATTTTAAAGTTTGATTTACTCTGTTTTTGTTAATGACATTAGGATTTAGAAACCAGGCCAGAAGAACACACAGTCAATACAATATTATGAACAATTGCAGTTGCAGTTGCAGTTGCAGGATTTGCATTAAAGTTATTCAATTTCCTTAAAAACAGTAGAGATGTTGTCTCTTTTTACAGATTGCTTCTGTTTTTTCATTAAAATCAGTTTTCAGTCTATGATTGTTCTAACTTATTTATAATTTTTGAAAATCTCCACTGCATGGTCTCTGATGATTATTTCTTGTGGGCAAATTGTGTACCTTCTATTTATATTTTTATTTTATTAATTTTCATTGTAATCATTCCATACAAACAGATCAATTTATAACCCAACAAATTTGAAGACTAATCAAACCCCACCCCTGAGAAGGAGAGCTTAGCTAAAGGAAAATTGCTTAAGGCTTTTTAATAAGGCAACAATAAACAAAAGAAAGGGAGAAGTAAATATCTTTGTAAATAAGAGATGGAGAAGGGAGTTAAATGCGGTAATAGTTATTTCTCTTATTCTAAAATAATATTAATCAGATCCTGCCATGTTTTGAAAAAAATTTGTACAGGTCCTCTAACTGAGAATTTGATTTTTTCCAATTTCAAATAATATAAAACATCGGTTTCCCACTGACTTATAAGAGGAGAATTAGGATTCTTCCAATTTAACAAAATAAGTCTGCGTGCCAAAAGTGTAGTGAATGCAATCACCGTTTGCTTGTCCTTCTCCAATTCAAGTCCATCTGGAAGAACACCGAACACAGCTGTTAATGGGTTAGGAGGGATTGTGATACCAAGGCTGTCTGAGAGGCACTTAAAAATTTTTGCCCAAAATGATGTTAGTTTGGTGCAGGCCCAAAACATGTGACCCAGTGAGGCAGGAGCTTGGTTGCAGCGTTCGCAGGTTGGATCCTGCTCTGGAAACATTTTGGACAGTTTTAAGCGAGACAGATGAGCTCGATATATAATTATTAGTTGAATAATTCTATGCTTTGCGCATATAGAACTCGAGTGAATTCTCTGCTTTGCTACCTTCCACTCCTTTTCTGATATATTGATTAAGAGATCTTCTTCCCAATGTCCTCTTGGATCTTTGAAAGGTAGGGACTCTAATAAGATTTTATATATTGCGGAAATAGTGTTTATTTCCTCGAAATTGAGCAGTATTTTTTCCAGCATTGTGGAAGGTGCAAGGTGGGGGAAATCGGGCAATTTCTGTTTAACAAAATTTCTAATTTGAAGATAGTAAAAGAAATGTGTAGCTGGGAGGTTGAATTTTGAACGTAATTGTTCAAAAGATGTAAATATGTTGTCTATATAAAGATCTCTGAGCATTTTAATCCCAAAACTTTTCCAGGTATTAAAAACTGGATATACTTGCGAAGGTTGAAAGAGGTGGTTCTCTTGCAGAGGTGCCACTGATAAAAGATTTTCCATCTTAAAATGCTTTCTAATTTGGTTCCATATTCTGAGTGAGTAAAGCACAATTGGGTTATTAGTATATTTGCGATAACTTTCATTTATTGGAGAGCAGAGCAGGGAATATAAAGAAGTACTACAGGATTTTACTTCTATTGCGGACCAAGCCTGTGTATGTTCATTTATTTGTGTCCAGGTTTTTATGGCTTGTATGTTTGCTGCCCAGTAATAAAACTGAAAATTAGGTAAAGCCATGCCATCTTCTGCCTGAGGTCTTTGTAGGGTCGCTCTTCGGATACGTGGGTGTTTTGAGTTCCAAATGAATGAGGTTATTGTTGAATCTAACTGTTTAAAAAACGATTTATTGATATATATTGGAATGTTTTGAAATAAAAAGAGAAGTTTAGGAAGGATATTCATCTTAACAATGTTAATTCTTCCTGCTAGAGTGAGATGAAGGGTTGACCATCTATGCAAGTCTTGCTTAATTTTTTCCATACAGACGCCAAAATTTTGTTGATAGAGAGCTTTATGTTTACTTGTGATATTTACCCCATGGTATTTAAACTGATCTGCTATGGTAAAAGGTAGGGTGTCTAATCTAATATTATATGCTTGTGATTTCACTGAAAAGATTTCAGTTTGGACAGTTCGCTTCGGCTTTCGTGCTCCGCGAGTGGAAATTGTGTACCTTCTAAAATCAATTATTAGTTCCCTGGTTTTTTGAATGTTAGGATTAGGGCTGGGCGGTATGACATAAATTCTATATCACGGTATTTTTCAAAATTATACCAGTTTCAAGGTATTCAACAGTATTTTTTTCCCCATGCATGAGTTGATGTTAATCACATTTTCCACTGCAATTACTGGCTAAGAATAACCTATTCCACTGACATGAGAATTGTACATTGTACAAAAAATATTTTAATGTGTACAAAAGTATTAATACAGGTTTGCATGGCCCCATAAAGTGATAGTTTTCAAGGGGGTGGCACCAATGAAGAGAAGGAATCACATTGCATGAGTTGCAGTCAAAATATAGAACCTTTTTATTGAACAAATTTTGCAAACAACTTAAACTATAATTTTGACAACATATTTTTAACCATCCAAAGAGGCATTTAGACTTAGTAAAATATTCAGAGGTGCTTGTCAAAAGTTGTACTGCACTGAACATGTCTTAGAAAAGGAATAAAGAGTACATATTTTTTGTAAACCAACTACACTTTCTGTTAATGTTATCAATCTCTGTCCACTGACATGTTAGCTATATGGATTGTAATGGAGTTGGTTATCTCGATCCACCGCTTGCTTTTTTTGTCATAGGCAGTACCTCTAGCAAATGCATCTACAAGTAATGTCTGACTCAAGTATCCTCTAGCTTTTTCAGTTTTACCTGAGAACATGGAGGGTGCCAATCTTAGGTCCATACATTCATGGTACTCCAAAGCATGTTTGCGGCTAAGGTGGTGCAGCAAATTGCTCGTGTTGCTGCCTCTGGCGACAACTTTAGCTCCACAGCATTTGCAGTAAATAGTTGTTTGGTCCACATCCGACCTTTTAAAACCAAAATCTCAGACAACAGACACGGCTCCTTTTTTCTGCAAAAGTTCTTCCGTGTCATCATGTTCAACTTTATCGTCTGCTACAGCTTCAGTTTCAGAATGTTCTCTGTCCATTTTCACAGCTCAATACATCCACTAACACATGTACTCCATTGCATGTGTGTTTAGCGGTGTAGCAGTGAAAAAGGTCCCCCCTTAAACACTTTCCCGCTGTGCCACGTTCCAAACGTTGTTTAGGTTATTTAAACCAGTATTGCGGTATAAGAAAAATCCATATCATAACAAAAATAAAAAATGGTTTTCGGTGTGAACCGGTATACCTCCCAGAACTAGTTAGGATGTGGAAAAGACTCATCACACCAGTTAATAACATAGTAATCTACCACTGAGCCAACTGGTTTTAGATTATATTAATTAATCTTTATTAATCTCAAATGGGAAATTTAGATATAGCAGCAGACCCATAAAAACAAAGGCAAAGATTCATAAATCAAATAATTCAGTCAATCAATAGACAAATAAATAAATGTATAAAAGTCAAGTCAAAGTCAAAGTGAACTTTGTTGTCATTTCAACCATATACAAGTATACAGATAGACGAAATTACGAAGCTCAGGGTCCACAGTGTAACAACATGAAGTGCAAATAATAAATTAAAAATAGAATTAAAATTTTAATTTAAAATTAAAACACAAACAAGACAAGACATTGTGCAAAGACAAGACAAAGAAGTAGCAGCAATATTAACGTGTAGTTAGAAATATGAACATTGATGCAATACAGTGGAACCTCGGTTTGCGAGTAACTTGGTTTACGAGTGTTTAGCAAGACGAGCAAAAATTTTTAATAAATTTTGACTTGATAAACGAGCGAGGTCTTGCATTACGAGTAGTATGTATACGCTTTGTCTGCTGAGCGTCATGTGATCACAACTGAGCTGATGGTTCTTCTCTCTCTCTCGCTGCGGGATTGTGGGCAATCGTATCCTATTCTCCGTCTGAGTCGGCGTGCCTCACTCATATAGATAACATCCGTAAGAGCGAATACTGTTTACTACAGCATTAGCATTGTGACTGTGTGTGCACGTGCGTGTGTGTGTGTGTATTTGTGTTTCACGTGCGCGCTCGTGTGTGTGTGTGTGTGTGTGCTTGTGCGCGCGTGTGTGCTGTGACGTGCGAGTCCCCGTCTTGTACCCTAAAACATGAAGCAGAGTCTCAGTACTTTAGCAACACCAGATTTATTCAGCTTGAAACAGCAACAGTGCGGTTATTTATACACAGACACAGCAGTCAGGCAGGGCCCTGCACATTTACAATGTTCCTTGTTCCTTGTATCACCCATCAACTGCAGGCGCATATAGCATGTCCGCGATCTTTTCGGATTTGCTTTTACGGTGAACTGCTACAGTGCTGGGAGACTGCGATTGCTTTGGGCGCTCTTCCGCATGTCGTCCCATTGGGTGCAATCCCACAAGAGTTTAGAAACTCACTCACACCAGCCATGATTCTTTTCAAAGGTAAAGTGCAGGTTAATTTGTTTTATGTATTTTTACTTTATATTTTGTATTAATCATTTTTATATGAATAGTTTTGGGTTGTGGAACAAATCATCTGAGTTTCCATTATTTCTTATGGGGAAATTCACTTTGATATACGAGTGCTTTGGACTACGAGAACGTTTTCGGAACGAATTATGCTCGCAAACCGAGGTTCCACCGTATATGGTATTTGCAATCTAGATACATAAATATAGTTAATAGATATGTAATATAATAAATAAATAATAAATAATAGATATAGATAATACAGAAATTATCAGTGTATGATAATAGTTGTTTAAGACATGTGTAAACAATGACAGGTCAGAATGTTTCACAATAGAAGGATATCAAGAGTGTCAAAATACTTAAAGGTCAGTATGAGATTTTCAGTTCTTTTCTACATGCAAAACAAACTTAAAAGAGTACATGTGAGGAGCAAGCAGGCAGATAAGATCCATAGAAGCACTTATTAACTCACCGTGGTGAAATGAGTCTATGGCTAAAACTACTCCAAGATTTGGTGGAGATTTTTTATTTTGCCACCATCCTCTTTTCCACAACAGTTTTCAGTGTATGTTCGGTTGGCCCTGTAATGAAGCATGCTTTCTTGATATGTTTGTGTGTCTTTTGAACTCAAGTTGCTTCCCCAGGAGACCACAGCTTAGAACAATACACTGGCTACTGCAGACTGATAGTACATTTCCAGCAGCTTGTTGCATATATTAGAAGTTATGAGTTTCCTCTGGCAGTACAGTCTGCTGTAACCCTTCTTGTTTAGCGCCACTGTATTGTCAGAACAGTTCAGCTTTGCTGCACCATTTCCACATCCTCTTCTTGAATGGTAACTGGTCTCCAAGGCTTCTCGGCACACCAAAAGTCCATCACCAACTCTTGCACTAGTATTGTACTGGAAGTCTATTGTGTAGAGCCGGCCTATTCAAATGTGGCCCAGAAGCAGCTTCTGAGTGGCTCAGCCCATGATCCCGCCAGAAGCACAGAGAAAAACCGAGAAAAACATATTTTGCATGCGTTCAGAAATTCTTCCATAAATTCTTATAGTAGTTCTGACCATGAATGCAACACTCCTTGTAGCCTAGCAACATTCAACCCACAATGCAGCGCATTGTTACTGTATGTGTCCAGAAGTGGTGGTAGTAGTCTATCATACTGTGACAACATGTCGAATAAGGCACTCAGGAGTCAGTTCTCCAGAGGATTCTTCAGAATGTTGACTGGGTTGTTATTTGGTGTGCTGCACTATAAAAAGTGCCATACTGCTCCTCATCTGCGTTATGGGGACACCTCCAAAAAAAAAACCCTTCTGCTTTTCTGCCTCTTCCTGCTCTTTTACCATTTGCTCCCATTTCGCCCTGATCCCGTTACTCAGCCAGCTCTCTCAAGGGAGGTGCCCTTAGTCCTTAGGAAGTGCTTTCCCCCAAGACTCCACCTCCCACAGCCCATGCAGTAGTGAGATACATCACAATATCAGCATAATGTGATATGTGTAACAAAGCCATACCTAATCACACATGTGGTGATTTAAAATGAACCTATATTTCCTCAGTGTGCAGTGAATGTTGTATTCCTATGTGTTAGTTACTGTTATCACTTGTTATGGGTTTCTGCACTGATAGCTTCATAAGCTCTGACTGTTTCTACTTGATTTGCTCATCTCCAGTCCAGTGATAGTTCAGTTCTGATATTAATTGTAGTTTTAATTTTTATTATATTTTATAAAATTAATTTTTATTTCATTCTAGTTTTCAGTGGAATAAAAATTTTTTATTTTTATTTAGTTCTGTGTTTAAAATGTTAGTTTTTATTTTATTTATTTATTTATGTCTCTCGGCTGGCCTGGGAACGCCTCGGGATTCCCCCGGAAGTGGCCGGGGAGAGGGAAGTCTGGGCATCTCTGCTCAAGCTGCTGCCCCCGTGACCCGATCTCGGATAAGAGGAAGGATGGATGGATGGATATTTTATTTAGTTCTGGCTTTTTTACATAATATTATTACAATTTTTTTTTCTGTTGCAAGACCACAAATGCTGGCCTCCATATATTTCAATGAAAGTTATGTTTCAGTCAACAAAATGCACTCACAGTTCATAATGCCCTTAAACACAGCCTGAATATCAATGATCAAAAAGATTAAGTGAAACCAGTCTGTGCAAGAGTGTTGCTGTTAAGCTTTAAACAAACACGCATTTCGAGAGATTTGTTCATGTTGCAGCAACGTCCTTTGCACAGATAGCCACACAGTGAAAATATTCACTTGATGAGTGCCAGTAATGCTGTTGCACAGATGAGGTCCTCAGCCACTGGCGCCAGCAGACTGTATGTTGACGATTTCTGCTGCCAATACTGAAGCAGTGACGTGCGGTGAGGTTCATGGCTGGTGAGGCACAGACTCCTTCTGAGTCAGATTTACAAATATATGAACCCCAAAGAGTAGCTCATTCACTATTCAATTGGCTGCATGCACATTGACTACTGGTTATGTTTCATATGTCATCAGAATTCTTTAGGTAAGGTACACATTTGGCTAAGGAAGAACGTACATTTATAGCGGCAAGAGAGAGCGGAGAGAGCGCATTTGCTCTGCACCCTCCATGTGTTCTAAATTTGCCTTTTCAATTTCACAATTCGCACTCATTCAATACAAATGAAAGTATAAACTAGTGTACAAAAAAAAATGTGTTTCAAATTTCACCATGATTGAAATTTTTAGTTGTTTTTAAAAACTTTTAATTCCGATGCTTTAATCAATTTTAATACAGACTATTCAACAAAAGGATAACAAGAAAAACAAAACAATATTTTATTGAAGTTCAAAATTTACTTTTTAAATATTGGATTTTCTTTTTCATAGTCTGATCCCATTTTCTATAAAATTGAAAACCGTTCAGAGTCTAACCTTTATTTTTAAATGAAGTCCATGCGCCTATCCTTCTCTACGAAAATCTCTGTCACTTTCTTGTAAAAGTCCTCCTTATTTTCCTTTAGTTTTAAAAGTCTTAATCTTCATTTTGGCAGTCAGTTGGAACAAAAAATAAAAATAAACGGACCACTGTAGTGCACTGGACTTTCTGATATTGGTAACTTATTGGGCGCACATCCGACCCCTTCAGTGTGGCACGGTACTGTCTGCCTCACCTTGTGCCTTTTCACTGCATTTCTATGTCCGATCAGCAAGACTAAATATGTCACACACATTCATTAAAGGTATTAGCCAGACTGTGGAAAGTGAGAGTGTATAACAAATGCGTGTGTAAACATTATATTCGCGACATACAGAGAGACAGCAACAGGCACGCGTCAATTGCAGGCATCAACCCAGTGTATAAGGGTGAGCACAGTCCAAGGTGAGATGAGGTGAGCCTCATTGTTGCTGCACCTCGCGTTTCTCCCCTGTATTTAATCAGGAAATGCGCAAATTCGGTGATTTTGACTATGAAAATTATCAAAATTATTGGAATCATACAGAAAACAAATTTATAGCACATACCAAATTTATAGGACAAATTTATTTTATGCTATCTTTATTGTTAGTTTTTTTACTTTTCATGATGACAGGTGAGACCGCATTTCCCTGTATGAAGAGCAGTTCTGGTGCCAGAGAAGTGCTGGACTTCCTCAAAGTACTGCTCCAGCTGGCCCTGCACTGAAACTCTGAGACTCTTTTCTTCTTCTTGCACGCATTTGCGTTTATTAACACCTGCGCTGCGATTAAAGTATTTCCACACATTATTCCTCACTTTCAACCCTCAAACATCACTGCAAAACTCACCATCTTCAAACACAAGTGCTTACTGATTCAACCCGACGAGCCAAATGTGCTCAACAAACAAACAACGGTCCTTTACAGAAGTTGCGTCACATGACTATAGTAAGCCCAAGTTACAAGATCACCGCATAGTGAATAGCGCAAAGTAACTGAATGCTCAGGGCGACCTACAAACAACCCCTCTGCACAAATGAATTGGATTGAACGAAAATGCTATTGCTGTTTTTTTCGTTGTTACTCAATTTTCATTCTCGTTTTAGTTCATTCACATATCACTAATTTTTATTTTTATTTAGTTTCTCCCTTTGCGTTAATTTCAGTTCTCATTCTTGTAAAACAGAAAACAATATTTTTAGTTCTAGTTCTCGTTTTCGTTATGAAGATATGACTGTATAAGTCCTAAAAGCGTTCTTTTTCTAATTCATTACAGCTTTTGTGATCCATGATTTGTTGTAGGGAAAACAACACACCGTCTTTGTGGAAAATGATTTATTGACACAGAACTTGATGTAGTCTGTGATACAGTGGCTGAGTCTATAAATGTCCTCACCATGTAATTCCCAAAGCATGTTCCAATCAGTTTTCTCAAAGACATCCTTCAGCATCCTCAGCCTCTGTTGTGTATTCCTACACAGTCCTGTTGGAAACTGACAACTGCTGGGCAATGGGCTTATATGTGAGTATAAGATGTACCAAATTATTATCAGATCTGCCCAAATGTGGTAAAGCAGAGTTATATGCATCTTTAACATTGGCATATAACAAGTCCAATGTCCTGTTTTCCTTGTTGTATAGTCCACTAACTGGTAAAAATTTGTGAGGGTGGAGGAAAGTAAAACATGGTTAAAGTCCTTAGAAATTCATCCATTATATTTGCCAGTGATCTTACATTGCCAATGATGATAAAAGGCAGATAAGGGTCTGGAAATTCTGCTCTTATTGCAGAGCCAGACTCCTATTCTCTTTCAATGGAGTATATGCAGTAGCTCTGCTGCCAACCCGCTGATTAGCTCTGGTGCCCCATTTCTATAAAAAAAATTGCACACATTTCATTGTGTGTGAGTGTATGTCTTCTGTTATTCATGTTATCCAAAAAATGTTAGTAAACAACAACAAAGACAAACACAGATTTTGCTATAGCAGTCAACTACTCGTTTGCATGAAAATAAACAAAGAAGACCCACCTCCCCCATCCTTCATTGGTCAAGAGGTCTGTCTTTAATTCAAAAAGTCAAAAAAGCACACTTTGAACAAGTGACTGGATAACAAACATGGGGATTATGTGACACAAGTAATATGGATTTTATGATGTGTCACTGGTATGAAATCATTTAAGGTTTGTAGGGTTTTTATGTTTAGCTACTGGAACCACAGTAGCCTGTTTTCATAGCTTTGGGACTTTCTCCTGTTTAATTGACAACCTAAAAATAAAATAAAAATATGGCTGAGCTTCTCTGAACAAGATTTTGTGTTGACGTGGGTGAGGTAGTTTAGATTGATGAAAAAAAAAAAAAAACAGAGATGTGTGTAGTCAGGAGCAGGCAGGTGTCAGGACCGAGAAACAAGCCACTTTTTTTGTCTAAACCTAACCACAAATCAAGAAATCAAAAAACAGGAATGGGAGCAAAAAGTTTGATAAATGGGAAAACTTTTCAGCAAAAAAGTAGTCTTTTAGACAGTTGCAAAGTAAGGTCTTTATCTGCAAATTAACATACCATGGAAATGTCCAGGTTGATATTTATACAATCACCTGTATTAATTCAGAAATATCATGTTGCACAGGAAATTCTGGGGAACATTACCATTGAGATGGCTGGATATAACTGTCACAAAACAGTAGTACCCATATGAAAACAAATATTCCATCAACAATATGATGTTTAAAAGAGCGGTCTTAATCAAGAAACTTTAAATGATAAAAACTAACATGAAATTTTAAATCCTTGGATACTAAAACACTCATAATGATGATATATATATTGTCACACATGTACACATTGGAGGCAGCTAAAGGGCTTGAGTAAGGGCAATTCCGAGTCAGACCGGGTTGTGGCAGATTACACTGATTCTTTTTCTCACTTTCCTGCAGACCATCCACGGGAGATTCCACCTGGCCCTGTTGACGTCACATCCAGGTCAGAGCCTATGGAGGAAGACCTTGTTTGCTCTGGCCCCTTTGATGTCACATCCGGGCTCGAGCCTATGGCTGAAGACCATTCTGAACCTGACCCCTCTGACTTAACTTCCTGTCTTTTCCTTTAAAAGCCTCCACCTTTTCCTTATTCCCTCAGTTCTGTTTTGGACTCGGTTTTGTGCACATCAGTGCTATCATTTACTTGCAATTTGCTGCCAGAAAGCCAAATATACGGGTGGCTACCCCAAACCTTGCTATGGCTCTTTGTGGAGTTTGTGACAATATATATAAACTGCTCAAAAAAATTAAAGGAACACTTTGAAACCACATCAGATGTCAATGGGAAAAAAATCATGCTGGATATCTATACTGATATGGACTGGGTAATGTGTTAGGAACAAAAGGATGCCACATCGTTTGATGAAAATGAAAATTATCAACCTACAGAGGGCTGAATTCAAAGACATCCTGAAAATCAAAGTGAAAAAATGATGCGGCAGGCTAGTCCATTTTGCCAAATTTCATTGCAGCAATTCAAAATTGCACTTAGTAGTTTCCATGGCCACCACATTCTTGCATGCATGCCTGACAAAGCAGGGTCATACTCCTAATGAGACGATGGATGGTGTCCGGGGGGATCTCCTCCCAGATCTGGACCAGGGCATCACTGAGCTCCTGAACAGTCTGAGGTGCAACCTGGAGGTGTCGGATGGACCGAAACATAATGTCCCAGAGGTGAAACAGGTGCACCTGAGGCGTGTTGTTTTACTTCAAAAACATGATGGCAACTGGCAATGAGTGGCATATGCATCTTTGCAAATGGCAGATACATTAAAAAGGTATGCCACAATTGTTTGATTATGAAACATTTCACTGGTTTGTGGCAGGGCAAACTGCCACCACAGAAACTGGTTATAAACCATTGATGTCTCCCTTTATTAAACCTCTCAAAAATTGTCTATTATGAATATAATATAATCACAATGCTATGTAGTTATGATAATATACTCTATAGTCCTAGAAGGCAGATATACACTGCAGATAGATTGTCAAAGGAAGTTTGGCCAAAGGAATCCACTTGAAAATAAAGTATCTGATCAGATTATATACTGTATGTAGCTGATTACAGAAGCACTAAATGTGCTAAATGCCATAAAGCAGTTAAACTGTGGAAGAGACTGAAAATGATACAGCACTGAAGTAAGTGAAAGATGCCATAGTAAATGTTTGGTCTGGTGCTAAACAAGACTGCATGTTTGATGTGTGTGTAAGTATTAGAATTGCAGGGCTGACCTGACTTTTACAGATTCCACTGAATGCAAACACAGCAAAACATTGAATCCAAAGGGATTAAGAAAGGAAATGTTTAAAAAATCAATGAAGATAACACGGAAATTGAAATATTGAATAAAATAGCCAGTGAAAAAAAAACTGGCCAAGATTATGCCAAGACATGGAAGAGAAAACAACAAATTTTCCAACATGTATTCAGTATCAACCTAATAAAAGAGAGCCACCAAAACCAAATCCAGTACCACAAGGAACAGTCCTGCCCCCTTTTTTTCTTCACTCTATCTGTATACCTCTAACAATAAATAAAACACTAGAAGCCTCATGCATAACGCTGTGTGTAGAATTCACACTAAAACAAGGTGCACGGACAAAAACAGAAATGTTCCTACGCACAAAAAAAATCCAGATGCATAAATCTGTGCGTTCGCCAACTTCCACGTTCTTCCATTCCATAAATCCCGGTCAGCATGAAAAGTAATGCACGTGCACGCGCCTGCTGCCATTCCCCAAACTCCTCCCAGAATTATGCCTCTTTGAATATGCAAATCAATATAAATAGCCCTTAAGCTCAGCGTTCTGTGAAAAGGCAATGGCAAAAGCACAGGGGGAAATTGAAGAATTTCAGCGAATACCAAGTGGAGGCAAGGAAAAACATACTATTTGTTGGTTTAAACAATGGTATAAACCAACAAAAGGAAATTAATCGAGTGACATAGAGTGTCGGAGAAATTTGAAAGCTCAAGTTCACAAAGTCGCACAGTGTCCGAAATAAAAAAGAAGTTGTCAGATATCAAAGTCGCCGTGAAAAGGTGAGTTGTAGCCCACCGTCTGTGTGAGCGTGGAAACGGGCTTACGCAACATTTTTGTGTGTAGCACCGTTTATACATGAGGCCCCAAGACTCAAACTAATCCCTGTAGTCTGACAAACATAGAGAGTATGTTAAACTTGCATATATTTGATGAAATACAATACAAAGAACAATCCATAACAGAAAAAAAACATTGGCTATGAGAGCCCCAAGCCACTGTTACATTGCCTTGTAGCCCTTAATTTATTTGCAGGTGGTACATAATGAATTTTCAATCACACAATATATGTTTACGTAAAAAGCTTGTAGACAGCTACATTAAGAGTGGATATTTTAAGTCAGTATATAAGTCCATTTGAATTCTACATCTACCATTGCAAATGTGTCAGTTAGGTCCAGGTATAAATCCTGTTATAGTAAGCAAAGAATGCATTAGCTTCACTAAAATGCAAAAGTGAGACACTGCATTAAAACTGTATGTCCAAAAGCATTAGAACATTAAAATAATCTAGATGAGATCGGGCCATTCAGCCCAGCAAAGCTCACCAGTCCTATTCACATAATTCTTCTAAAATAATATCAAGTTTAGTTTTGATAGTCCATAAAATCCTACTGTCTACCACACTACTAAGTAAGTTATTCTATATGTGTATGGTCTTTTTGTGTAAAGAAAGACTTCCTAATATTTGTGCGAAATTTACCTTTAACAAGTTTCCAGCTGTGTTCCTGTGTTCTTGATGAACTCATTTTAAAATAACAGTCTTGATCCTCTGTACTAATTCTCCCATGATTATAATATCGCCATATAAACCTGACTTTTTAATATTTCTAAAAAGATGTGCGTTGAAATTACTGTCTGCATTGAGCAGTCTATAACACTCCTAAAATAAGACCTTGTAGCGGTGCTTGAAACTTCAACTCCCAGCAGTCCCTGCAGTGGCTCTGATTGGTCATCTGCTGAAGGTGCAGGGGCTGTTGGGTACAAAGAGGCCAGTGTGACATTTAAAAGGGGGCTAGTGTTACCAAAAAGGGGAGAAGTATATTGTGTTTCGTGTCTGAAGTTCCTGACTGTCTACCTTCCATTCTGATACCTGTGGATTCTTGTTTTGTCCTGGATCATCTCTTGATCTTGGGCTATGGTCTGTCTGGTGGCTTCCTGCACATGAGGACTGTCTCAGGATATGTTGCCATCCTGTTAAGAAAGGAGCACTCCTGATCCCATTCATCTGTCTTCATTTCGTCAGGAAATACCAGTAGGACAATTTTTACATTCCCATTCAACATGCTGATTTCTGGACTATCTACCTCCATCATTGCATTTCATCCATTGCTGTTTTCCATGGACTTTATAGTGAGTGTTTATTGTTGTGGTTTGTTTTCGTGTTTATTGTACATCGCCATAAGAGGAACTGGGGTGGGATCGTTGTTTTCATTTATTGTTGTTTAATACATCCTTTATTTGTTGTTTTATTACGGGTGGCTTTTTTGTTTCTGCTTGTGAGTGCATGAGGGTCGGGCCAAGACTGGGTGCATCCCTGGAATCTCCACGAAAAAAATAAATAAATTACCGTCTCTTTGATGGTGAGAATCTTAGCGGCACTAAACCATTACAACCTCTTTCCCTAATGCTTTCCAGGTGAAGCCACATATCCTGACTAAGACAGGGCTCATCATCCAACTGAATAGGACTTCTGTTTAAATTCTATTTGACATAACAAGCAACCCCACCTCCTTTTCGGTTCTTTCTATTCTTCCTAAAAAATATGCATCATTCTATTGTCACCAGCGGCTGGGGGACAGACCCAGCCGGGATGCCTGGAAGGACTCGGATGTAGCGTATTCGTCCTCCGGGCCATGAGGGGGCAACCGCCCTGGATCGGGAGAGGACCATGTGAGGGGAGCAAGGAGGCTCAACCCCGTTGGGGCCCGTGGCCACCGCCAGGGGGTGCCCCAAGCCTCAGAGAGCCCGGGAGGCATTCACTTCCGCCACACCCGGGAAGATGGACGAAGAGCCTTCCAGGGACACCCAGAGTGTTTCCGGGTGCAAGGGCAGCACTTCCGCCACACCAGGAAGTGCTGCCGGAAGAATGTCATCAGGCACCTGGAGAGAGAATAAAAGGGGCTGCCTCCCTACAATCAGGGAGCTAGAGTCGGGAGTGGGAGCAGGACGAGGCTCCTGTGGAGAAAGGAAAGGCGGCCCACGGACATTCAGAGAGAGGACCAGACTAGGGGTGTTTAGTGCTGGGAGCACAGTGTGCTGTGCGGGACTGTATTGGTGTTTAATAAACATGTACATTTTGTATAAAGATGTGGTGTCAGTCTGATGGTGTTCGGGCATGTCTCACACTATGTTATACTCATCCTCATCTTTTTTATTTAGTTAGGTTTCCATTATTGCTATAATATCCTACAACTCCAACTCACTTGTTTTATATTTGATACGTCTAGTATTAATGCAAGCTATTTTTAATGTACTACTTGTTTCACTTTTTCATTTAAACATTGGGTAAGAATTTACATTGCTGGGCTGTTTTATTTTTACACTCTTGTTTGTTCCTCCATATACAGTTCTAAACCTGGCCCATCCTAAACTCCCTGCCCCGTATATCCTAGTTTAAACAATCCTCGAATAACCTTCTCGTACCCCTTCCTAACACATTGCTACCCCTCCGGTTCAGTTGTAACCCGTCATGGCAGAACAGGACCATCTGTTCCCAAAGGAATCCCAGTGTCCCTTAAACCTATACCCTTCTCTCTGCACACACTTGAGCCACACATTAAGCCTTCTAATCTCCTCAGTCTTACCTGGACTGGCATGTAGCACAGGTAGAACTTCAGAGAAGACTACCTTGTCAGTTTTCTACAGTGACAACTGGATCCACCCCTTGCCAACAGTCTATTTATCCTTCTAGGGAGGTCTCTGACCTGTGCACCTGGAAGGCAACACACCGTGTAAGACTCTCTGTTTCTTGAGCAAACCTGTGTTTCAATCCCCTAATGATCAAATCCCCAACTGTCACTACCTCTCTCTTTCTAGGAACTGTTTTTGAGGTACCTGCTTACCATCTCAGAATCTTCAGGGAGACAACTACCTGAAAAAGCTTTGACCCTACCAATTCTGGGGTTGATGCACCTGAACAGTGTGAAACGTTTACCTTGTTGACAGTGACTCACCTGTCTCTACCTGTCTGGTCTGGAATCTCCTCCTGCACCACCTTAGGTCTGCCAATTCTCTACTGAAACGCAGGCCAGAGGACTCCTCCTCCAGTTCAGCTTGAAGTGCTGAATCAGCTGGCATCTCTTGCAGATGTAGCCCTCATAGAAGACCAGCTCCTCCAAGATATCCTCTAAAAAGTCTAAAATCCAACAGTACATCCATCTGTAGAAAAGTAATTAAAGTGGAACATATGGAAGTTGTAAAGACAATGAACAATATTCTTTCAAATGCACTTTTCATGTAGACATTTTTGTTCTGAAAGTTAGACAAAATTTGGTAATGTGAATTGGTATTGTAATATTCAATGTTTGTGTCATGGATTCATCATTAAACAGGTCTTCTCTCTGAGAAAACAGATTGCACAGCAAGGGTCATCAAAATATTTTAAAAGGAAAATTGATACAGAGAATCATCATTTCAATGATGAATAGACCATAATGTACAGTACAGGTATGTCTTTATAATGCCATCATTTTAAAATGCTCAGCTAATCTGTCTGATCAGCAATGAAACAGTTGCTAAAAAAGTACAAAGTAACATGCCAGTCGCATGGTAACTGTTTCCCATGCAAATAATGGCAATAGCCAGGTATTCAGTTTAAAGTAGTCATGTTATAAGCTACTAGCTAAACACCAACAAAGGATGGTTGAGGAGTCGTGCCCTGATGACATTATACATATGCTGAGCCAGTTAACATCTCTAACATATTTCCTTTCTAAAAAAAATTAGGAATAGTCATCAAATGTATAACCAAAATTAGCATTGCACCTGACTTAAGTGATTTTGGCTTTTCTTACTAGATCATAAGGCAGTACAGAGAAGAATATGTTGTTAGAAGATACTCTGGTGCTTAAACTTCTTATGTACAAATATTTCTATAAATAAATACATGTATTTTTTTAACATTCAAATGTAACACCAACAATAACATACCACACAGAAAAAAATCTGATTGAGAATCAACTGCAAAAAGGGACCACATCACAGAGTCTATTAGGAGGCTCAGACTCCCTACCAAAGCTGGAAATGACAGAGGTACATTTTGCTGTGGTGTTTTTGCTGCTGTCACTGCAAGAATCCTAAGAGGAAGTGTCACTACCATTGCAGGATATGGCTTCTCCTCCAGCTGTACCTTTTGCTTGATGCCTCATTACAGCTGGCTGTAAGTTGTCAAGCTCTCTACCTTTAAATCTGAATTTTGCATAGAGGCCAACTTAGTTGCTCTCAGATCCAATGATAGAGTGAGCCAGCAACCTCTACCAAATAGATTGTTGGTGCTACCTTCTGTACAAAGGATTCAAGCCTTCAGGTACCAGTTTGATCATTTGGCTATGACTTCATACAAACAGCTCTGGGAGATCTTTTGCATTGCAATAACAAATATGGTTTTCTATCTATTTTCTCTGTCATAGTTTCTCCTCAACACATGTCATGATACTGTGTTCCAACAGTGTATTGGTGAGTGGTAGATCAGTCTTCATACACCTGTGCTGAGATACTCTTTCAGTGGGTGTGTCACAGCACTGGAGTATAGCCTTCCAGGTATCTTTATTTTCCCAGTATTCAGAGAAGGAGGATGTTTAATGCCAAAATTCCCACTCTGTAGTAAAGTGTCCGAACTGTGAACAAGCAAACTTGTGGCCATTATCAGTGATCACTCTATTGAGTTGACTATACCAGGCAAATTGTGCTTTACAATGCTTGTTAAATTTTTCTAACAATAAATTGGTTAAAAGCTTGATCTCCCAAAAGTCCAACCAGTTGAATGTGAGCAGCATTCTGTTGCAAAAGATAAATTCTGATGATCTGCCAGGGTCTGGTAGGAAATTCATAATCATTTTCTATTTTTGCTTCTCTATAGTGTACTCATTGCAGACTAAGCATTTTGCCACATTGTCTTTAATTTCCCTCTGCATGTTGGGCCAGTAAAAAGTATTACTCCCTGTAACAGGCTTTCATATCAATGTGCCTTGCATGTACCCATCTTAACATCTCTGGGCACATTGATTTTGGGATGATTACTCTCTGATCGTTAAAAAGCACATCATTTTGCACAGTCAGCTCATCCCTGTAAGGTCAGTATTCTCTGACTGCTAGGTTGGTCTTTTCTGTAAGGTCTGTCTAGCCCATAAGAATTATGGATTTAAGTGCTTGGAGGTTTTCATCTTTTTCTGTGTGATGCTTATTTGTAAACTGAGATAATTGGACTGAATAATGTGTTCAAGATCAAACTGGTCCTGCTGTAATACATAGACTGAGTGCAGTACTTGCCTTGAACTTTAGCTTGTGTTTGTGGTGGTGGCTCTGCTAAGGGTGTCACTCAAATACATCTAAGGACCTGGTTTATACACCAAACTTGAGATTGTAACACTGGAGAGCAAGCAGTATACAGTACTCTGAAATGTTTAGGCACACTGAGAAGCAATTAGCTAAATGTAGAAATAAGAGGTTTGTAATCTGTTTCTGTAATAATCTGATCTTGTCTATATATATAGTTCTGGAAGCACTAGCATGCAAATACAAGGCATTCCTAATGCAAAGTTTTGCTCAGTTGGAGACAATGCTCTTGAAGCAAAAGTGAGGGCTGGCCCTCTTGCATAAAACAACAGCTCAGATTGTGCTGCCTTGAGTCATTCTGGATGGTAACTGGTTTAGACACATATGTTGCAGAGCTTTTGCATCTGTTGGAGTAGGCATTCCCATGATAGCTTGCACTTTTTCTGGATCAGCTTTAAAATGTGTCCATGCAAAAAAAAAACTTCTGGTAATTTAAAGCGCAAGTCGCTACCACTAAGCTTCAGTCTGAATTTTCGTTCCATGAAGGCAAGCAACTTTTTGTCATGGTCATTATTAGCCTTGTCATCAGTGTCACCACAACCCACAATGTGGATATCAGCTGCAGCTGGTCTACTCCCTTGAACCCCACCAACAACTCAATTTGATGCCTTGAATAAAGGTATTAGCTTAATAAGTAAATGTCAAATGTTGTGCCTGACAGTTGATGTTTCTGACTACCCTCCACAATTCCAATTTGTGCTTATGACCATGAACATCACATTCTGTGTCAAGGAGTCCCAAGGAGGTCATTGTTTGAATCAAGTACAATTTTATTTTGGTATTACTGTGACACAGTTTACCTCTGAGTGCTACTCTCATGTTGTCCTTTAAACACATCACATCAGAAGTGGCTGTGAAATCTAAGTGGCATTGCTATTGTTCCTTGTGAAGCTGCAACCCTTTGTGAAGTGAACGACATTATCACTGTTGCTTGCCTGGTTTGATTCTGGATGTATGGTAAGAAGTTCTCTTCCATTTGTGATCTCTTGCTTTTCAGCACAATCTAGCAAAGTGGTTGCCTGTCTGACATAAATTGTTTGGTTTTTCATACACTGGGAAGTGCCATCCCTCCCACCTTTCCATGTGAACTGCCATACTATTTGCAAGGTTGGCAATTATTTGTTGAAGAACCTGAGAAATGGCCTGCTTGTTTTGTTGTCGGAATGGGCAGTAGCCTCCTGTGACACCCCAAGTAAGGACACTGTTGTACAATTCCCAACTTAGATGAGACCGAGCAACCAGGGGATGGAGTAAGAGAGACTCAGACTGAAAAAGACTATTCAAAAACAGGATTCTGTTTTATTCCATCCAGTGTCCAAACTATTTTACAAACAAATTACATTTACATTTACATTATTTAGCAGACGCTCTTATCCAGAGCGACTTACAACAGTGTTTGTTAGTTTTTTTCGCATACCCCTTAGGGTCAGAGCGCAGGGTCAGCCATTGTACAGCGCCCCCTGGAGCAATTACAGGTTAAGGGCCTTGCTCAAGGGCCCAGCAGAGTAGGATCTCTTTTGGCAGTGACGGGGATTCGAACCGGCAACCTTCAGGATACCAGCACAGATCCTTAGCCTCAGAGCCACCACTCCGACAAATGTCTCGCAAAAATATTTACAAAGTCTAATGCAAATACACCTGCAAAAAGAAAAATTAGTGGAGGTGTAATATTTATAATGGTATCTAAATCAAAAGTGAAGAAAAGAACAAATAAAAAACTCTTCCACCTCCGTCGTCCAGCTACAAAACGATTCACGAAGTAAAGGCGCAAAAAATAATTTAAAAAATGAAAAACTAAGCATCAATTTTATACACACAGAACAGTATATATCTACACAACTCAGTTTAACAAATCTGTAGCATAGATCTACATCAAAGCCTGAAGACCTGGCCAAAAGATGACTCTGGCGTTTGGACCTTGGTTTTAAATCGCGAGCCCTTTTGACCATCCAATCCACATTTACATTACCCGTGGACTTCCAATAAATCGTCACATCCGGACGTACACCATTTGTCAACAGCTGCTCAGGTGCAGTCCACCCTATTTGCGCGCACATACCTGTCTGTCTTGGTTACTTGCGGGCTCCCAGTTCAGCCCCTGTTAAGTGAGTAATGTTTTACTTTCTGCCGCTTTCACTTCTGTGCTTTGCCACACGTGTGGATTCCCTTTCTGGGCTAATTTTAAACTGAGCTTTCTATTGCTCTGACGTGTTTCTCTGACTTTAAATACTGCACTTTCGCCCTCTCTCCTGCAGTGGTTACGGAAGCGCGCCTCCGCACTCAGGCGTCAGAAACCATGAGCGTGCCGGCAGAACGGCCTCAGACGTGTGCCTCAGCGTCGGCTAGTTTGAGCACCAAGGTTTGTTCTCGGAGCACCTGTAGGTCTCCAGGCAGCCCTTCGAGCAACCCGGCGCTCAAACTGCCAGTGAAACTTTGTGCCGCTGTTGTGTTAATCCATGTAGGGGCACTAAAACAGATAAATGAAACTTTTTTCCCCAAATGTCCATGACAAGCCAAGCGGCTGCCTCCTTATTTGCATTATCTACAGCCACTTATCACACCTCCAAGAAATTTGGTTTGAGATGACATTTAATATTATCCATGAGGGTGTTTGTCCAACTCCATTAACTTAAGTCTCAGGTCAAACAGCTCTGCTGACTGGCATGTCTCAACATCTATAGCCAGAGTGAGATCTGAGATCAGACATTGAGACAGTAACTATTTGTAGGATGCTTCATTTGCTATACCTAGCACAATTTTATTATGAATAAGTTTGTCTCTAAATGCTCCATATTCACAAGTAGCAGATTTTTCCTTTAGCCATGTAAGGAAACTGTGAAATGGCTCCCCTTCTTCCTGTATGCAACTGCCAAACGCATAGCATTCATAAATAATGTTCTTTGGAGGTTTAAAGTATCATGTTTAGTGCATTCAGAATGGCTGTTATATTTGTCTGGTCTGCTGCTGAAAGGCTCAGGTTGTGGCTTGTAGACACGTCTACACTCAACGACCATGACACTCCACAATTCTTTCCACTAAGCTCAAAAGCTATAGCATAAGCTTCAAATTCTGACATGAAAATCTTCTAGTTTGCACCTAGGTCTCCACTCATTTTCACTGCTACAGTACGAGGCAGAATATGTGTAGCCATGACCTCAGGTGAGTTAAGGGTACAGATGAAAATTACTCACTTGAACTGGTGAACCACATCAGCGCAACCTTTATCTGTACTTAAGATGCAAAAGAATAGAATTGCATTCCTGGTCTTCTTAATTACATAATTAAACTTCTAAAACCATGTTTTGCATGCAAATAACAATGATAGACAGATATTTACTTCATACTGTATGTGAGTCGTGTTATGAGCTACCAGCTATTCACACTGTCAAAGCATGCTGGTGCTGATGCTTGCTGATGACATCACACGTGTGTTACACCAGCCCCCCAGCTAACATCTCTAACAGCAATTTCATTGAACCTTATCTGCTGCAGTCTGAGGCCTTTGAAGAAAATCAAGGCCTTTAAAAGGAAGCTACAATTGCTGCAGAAAATTACTCAGCTGCTCATCAGCTCAACATGAATTAGCAACAAGCTAAATAAAGCTAAGCAAAATAAATACTTTAGTGATTATTTAAAAAGTGCATTATAGGCATTTTATCAGAGCTTGATAGTGTTATTTCTATTGAGTCTATGAAAAAGGTACCTCTGTTAGCTGCAATTGCTGTATGTCATGTTCATGTTTTGGCAGAGAATATGCAAAGTCGCCTGATAGATATTGCCAGTTAGGCACATCACATATCTCTAGCATTTGATGAATCAGACAACGCAGATTCTGTGCAGCAATACTTTGATAGGGTAGAGTTCAGAGTGGGGAATGAGTAGAAATTGAGGGTTCCTGAGCACCTGTCCCTTTTGTATTAAATGCTGCTTTTGACCCTAGTGTTTGAAGGGGAGACCCACTGCTGACACAATTTTTATTTGTGGCAAGAGGGACTTCACCCTAATGTAACAACAAATTGTATGGCGGTGGGGTATTTTGGGTGTAATTTCAGCATAATGACTATAATGAATGATGATATAATTATGGACTACCTTGTTTATCTAGGCTTACTCACTGGCATTTTCCGTTGCAAATAAACAATAATTACTGCTTAAAATCAATACTTAAAAACATAAAATTTTGAAATTATAATATCATTGCCAAGATTATTCAGAATATTTTTATTTACACAAACTCATTCAAGCTATTTTTGCCACAACACATTTTCCAAATAGAATATTAATCAGAAAAACACTGTCAGATTTGTGACATATGCTATTGTGATTTGTGAGTATATGTTGGAGAGATGAGCTAAATAATTCATTTTATTGCAGGTTGATATTTAATGGACAAGTCAAATTCATTCATATTTAATATGTCACAAATTCCTGGGACCTCATGCATAACGGCGTGCATAGAATTCACACTAAAACATGGTGTACAGACAAAAGTGGAAATGTGCGTATGCACAAAAATATTTAGATGCACAAAACCGTGCGTAAGCCAACTTCCATGCACTTCCATTACATAACTCCCCGTCAGCGTGAAAAGTACTGCTTGTGCATGCGCCTGCTGCCCCACCCCACCTCCTCCCAGAATTTTGCATATTTTAATATACAAATCAATAAAAATAGCCCTTTCTATTCAGTATTCTGTTAAAAGACAATGGAAAAAGCACATGGAAAAGAGAATTTCAGCTAATGCGAAGTTGAGGCAAGGAAAAACGTACTATTTGTTGGCTTAAGCAGTGGTATAAACAACAAAAGGAAGTCGATCGAGTGATACAGAGTGTGGAGAAACGCAAAAGTTCAAGTTCAGAAAGTCACACAGCGCATGAAATAAAAAAGTAATCCGATATCAAAGTCGCCGTAAAAAGGAGAGTCATTGCCCACCACCTGAGTGTCATATGGAAGCGTAGGGTACAGAGAAAAGAAAAAAGGTCAAAATGTAAAGTAGAGCGCTGTAAACTTTATCTTAAAATCAATGTTTAATTTACTATAGTTTCTCAGATCCCATCATAACTAAAGCAGCACATTAAATGCTTCGTATTGTATGTGTTCTTCTATGTGCTCTATGTGAGTGGATCAGTGCGTGTTTCTTTCTCTTACGCTGACAGGACACAGAATACATTTCATTCATGATATTACAGCTCTCTGAACAATTTAAATATTAAGATGTGAAATTATTTAAAGCATGTATTAAACAAGAGGGCACGGTAGCACAGTGGTAACAATGATCTGACCCACCATCCAGAGATTGTTCCTGACTCTCGCAAGCTACTTGCTAGGATGTGTGTGACCCTTGATGAAATCATTTATTGCAGCAGTATTGTCTCTTTCAAACTTACTAATCCCCAGTTTCTGTCCTTCCTTTTCTTTCTCCAAGTAACCATTTGCCACACAATAAGTTCAGTAACAAATGTCAAGCCATCTGTAAGCTTAGAATGCCAATTCTTCAAAACTTTTAACCCTTTAACTGCCAACTCCCTAAATATTCCCCAAGCCAGGCGAAATCTGAACAATTTTTGTTTTTTTACTTTTTTACATTTTTTTTACATTTTTTACATTTATTCAAGCAGTATTGACCACTAAATGTTGTGCAAGTTGCCAGTGTATACACGAAATCTATAAATGTAACCTGAATTCTCAGCTAAGCAAAACATCTTGATACCAAACCGTGCCCTTTTCAATGGTAGATACTGTCGAAACTGTAAGCGGCCCTTCCACGACAATAAACTTTCATCAACTGCAACTGACGGTCCTGGCATGTAGGGCAACTGAAATGCTTCAAATAAATGATCAATCAAAGGATGTAGCTTGAACAAGTGGTCGCGGTTTGGATCTTTCTTATCTGGCTCGTTTCTGTTGTCATTCAAATGAAAGAATTTCAGCAGCAAAGAGAATCGGTTACGTGTCATGACAGCTGCAAAAATAGGTGTTGCATACATAGGATCTGTAGACCAGTACATCTCAATATCTGGTTTTCTGATTATTCCCATCAACATCAAAATCCCAATGAATTTTTTCATTTCGTTTTCATCAGTGTCAAACCAAGCACGAACACGGGAATGTGGAGGTAAATTGGGATTTTTCTCAATAAACTGTGCTGCATACAGATTTGTCTGATGAACAAAATGTCTAATCAAATCAGGTGACACAAACAGCTCATAAAACTGCTCAGCAGTGTAATTGTTTACATCAACAATAAAGCCACACGTTCCCTCAAACGAATGCAGAAAAGGTAGTTCACCACGGGCAGCAGCCCAGCTGAGATGCTGGGGATACACCCACTCAGCGCCGTCATCCGATGCGTCTTCATTCACAATATCATGCAGCGCACGTTGCTGCTCATCACTGTCACTAAAATCTTCTTCAGAACTGCTACAATCATGATCAGAACTGTCCAAAATCGCCTGCAAAGCCTCACTTGAAGTCAGTTTACGTTTCGCCATATTCACAGCTGTTACATGCGAATCACGTCACATGACCGGCCAAAACAACCACAGACTTGTCGAAATACAACGTAGTAATAATACCCACGCCAAACCGTCAGTTATACTACTTGCCAGGCATTCATATAACCACAGGCAAATGTGCCGGATAATTCCGGCAGTATGGCGTTAGCATTAAAACAGCGGTGCCGGATATATCCGGCAGAGGGCGGTGAAGGGGTTAAGGAACATTGAAATATCTTCATAGTACAATTTTAATTATTCCATACACCTGTCCATCCAGGGTCATGCCAGTCCCAGCAAGCATACAGTGCAAGGCAGGACCAATCCCTGAACAGGGCTCCAGTTCATCGCTGCCACTGTGCCCACATGTTTAATTACTAACAGAGATCGGTGTCCAGATGCAATCCAGGGGACGGAGCTCTGCGGGGTAAAATGCCCAGGCACATGGAGAGGCTGGCCAAACACCAGTTCAGTGGAGGAGACCAGCAGATCCTCTTTCGGAGCTGTATGTAACCTAGTGCTGGGTGGTATACCTGTTCATACCAAAAACTGTTTTTCATTTTTGTTATGATATGGATTTTTCTTATACCGCAACACCGGTTTAAATAGTCTAAACGATGTTCGGAAAGTGGCACAGCGGGAAACTGTTTAAGGGGGGACCTTTTTCACTGCTGCACTGGTAAACACACATTCAATATTGAACATTTAAAATGGACAGAGAACATTCCGAAACTGAAGCTGTAGTAGACGATAAAGTTGAACATGATTACACAGAAGAACTTTTGCAGAAAAAAGGAGCCGTGTCTGTTGTCTTGAGATACTTTGGTTTTAAAAGGTCGGATGTGGACCATTATGTTCAAATGTGTGAATACTGTTTCTATACTACTGGACAATACTGTAAGCTAAGTTGTACTTTACTGTGTAACGTACCTGGGTACTGTGTAATAGTGTGACGACATGTTGACTTTATTCTCGACATTTCATCTTTAATCTCGACACTTATGACAAGAATACATTTCTAATTTATTCTCGCGGTTTATGTCAAGATTAAAGTCGACATGTTGACTTTTTCTCATAATTTGTCATTAAAGTAGAACATCATAAACTAAACTTCATCTTAAAATGAATATTTCATTTACTAGATTTTCTCAAACCCCGTCATAAGTTATGTAGCACATTAAATGCTTTGTGTTAAGTGTTCCCTGAACCATGTTAATCGCTACATGCTTCTTAAACTGACTTCCTCTTGCACTAAGAGGAGGCACAGGCAGCGATCACCAAACAGAATACGTTAATTTCATGATATTCCTGCTTCCTGAATATTTAGAATTCTAAGATAAATACTTGATATAATTTTCATAATGAAATGCATTTAAGCATGTATTAATCATGTGGGGGCACGGTGGCGTGAAGGTTGCACTGCTGCCTTGCAGCAAGGGGATCCCGGGTGTTCTTGCCTTGAGTTTGCATATTTTTCTGGTGGGTTTACTCGGCGTGCTTCAGTTTCCTTTCAAAGTCATGTAGAATGTGGGGTTTTGTTATGCTATATTGACCCTGCTAGTGTATGTGTTGCTCGTATTCAACCTGCGATGTGCTGGCACCACGTTCGGGATTTGCTCCTGCGTCGCACACAATGCTTGCTGGGATGGGCACAACCCTGAATGGTTGGCATAATTAAACATGTATAATGAAGATTTTTTTAAAGTTCTGAACACTCTGTGGTCTAAGTTTATAACTAGTTTTAATTTCACAAAGATGTTTGGTGATTGGTTATGTGGAAAAAGAAAAAGGAAGGATAAGAATTGGGGGTTTGGTACGTCAGACAGAGACAGCACACATGCAATAAAGAAAGTCCGCTCAGAAGAACATCCATTGAACTCTGTGTTCATATCTCCGACCACCAGATCACGAACCCAACATTTACACAATATTTAAGTTAAACCTGTGCGATACCCATTCAAACATCCAGTTTTTTTGGAGCCTCGTCACACCTGCCATGAACTTCTCTACACTGAACGTACACCTGGGGGCCCCTTACTGCGAGGGAGCAGCACTACCGTGCATGTTTAATACCTGCTTTAATGCATTTCATCATGAAAATGATATCAAGTATTTATCTTGGCATTCTAAATTTTCAGAGAGCAGAAATATCATGAAGTGAATGTATTCTGTGTGGCGATAGCTGCCTGCACCTCCTCTTGGTGCAGAGGAAGTCAGTTTAAGAAGCACGTAGTGATTAACAACTGGGTCGGGTAACACTTAACACAAAGCATTTAATGTGCTGCATTAACTTATGATGGGGTTTGAGAAAATCTAGTAAATTAAACATTGATTTTTGGATGAAGTATAGTTTACGACATTCTACTTTAATGACAAAATAAACTATGAGAATAAAGTGGAAATATCGAGAATAAAGTCAACATGTCGACTTTATTCTCGACATATAGGTTTTTTTTTTCTTCACCGTGGCCCTAATACGCTTCCGTAGGGCTATACCACAAGAATGTGAATTTCCCATTGGGATTAATAAAGTATCTATCTATCTATCTATCTATCTATCTATCTATCTATCTATCTATCTATCTATCTATCTATCTATCTATCTATCTATCTATCTATCTATCTATCTATCTATCTATCTATCTATCTATCTATAACTCTGGAATCGTCCAGGAGCGTTGGGGTCACCACTGTAGTGCCCTGAGAGGAAAGAAAACAGGCCAGACAACATTTTCTCAATGCAGGCAAAAACTACTGACTTTTTTATTGAACGTGCTTAAACTATGCAACTGTTGCCTATTCACTCATCACCCCACCTCCTCCCAAACTTCAGTGCATGTGAATTGTGTCTTTTTAGAGGCAGAGCACTTCCAGCCGTTACACGTTTGCCGAATGGGAGAAGTTCAAATAGCCTGTGAGCGTGGCTTAGGCAACAAGAGGTGCACTGAAAGTAACATCGTTAAAGCAGCTGTGGTATTTGGAATAGTTTGGCCATTCCGTGGACCATTATATTGTTACAGCATGATTACAATCAAATGCCTTAAATTTATAAACAATATGCGGTTATTTTCAGTGTACTTGATAAAGCTGCGTCAAGGATGTAAATCTAAAAAATAAAGGGTAACCACACAGGAACAGCAGCACTGCTTTGATGCTGGATGCCGCCAGCTTCCAAAACTGAGCCGAAAACTTGTGTACGCAATGGAACAAGCTGGCATGAGAATGTGCATGGGTTTAGAGCAAGTTTAGTTTTTAAATATCACGCTGTGAGTGTAGAAACGGGCATACGCAACATTTTTGTGCGTACACACTGTTTATACATGAGACCTCTGATGTTTAAATGTTCCAAATTTCTTTTTTTTCATATTTGTTCCAAATTATCAACTGAAGATGAATCCATTATTTCAGAATTCCTATAAAACAACCATTATTTTTTGTTTTCAAGATGGTATATATTAGTAATGATTTTTTTTCCTTAGCCTATTTACTAAATCAGAGTTCCATTCAGTATATTTTTATATAGCCATTGAACTGGATTGATCATGCCCATAGTCATTACTCATAACTGAAGATGGCATCACAATCGCTCCCTTACTAATCAAATACATGTAGCATGTACTCTAACAACATTTCCCTCATTTTAGTCGTTATACAAATGAACAATACTATGGCTTCAAAAATCAATAAATGACAAAAGTGTATCATTTGCCAATTAAATTGTCCTCTTTTAACAGCCCTGCTAACTACTCATCTCAGTGATTATGTGCTTCTGTTAATACAAGCTGAGGCACATAAATATCTGGCTAATGTGAAATACTGAAATACTAAGAGAATTTTAAGTTGGGATGTCAAAATTAATATATGAGGCGGCTCGTGTTGTCACTATTTTGCAATAGCCACAGGCACAGATAAGCCTGTTACAAAATGAACGGATGGTTGGGTAAATAATTGTGCCCACATCCTTTATATTCAAAGGATGAATGTGAAGCCTCCATTCTGTTATTGGGGCTACATATGGGGCTGCATTAAAAAACAATTTATTTTAGTATCATTTGTAACTCACTCAATCAAATCTGGGATGCGAGTCAAAACAATTACAATTCACAGCTGGCTGATCATATCATAAAGCTCTCAAAGCAAACACAAATCATTTATTTTCATTTTTGAACTAATTCTATAATAGGATAAATGTGATAGTAATAAAAACATTTTTTGCCTTGATAGAGCACTATGATTTTAATTTTATTAAGCTAAGAAAGGTGAAATTTTTAAATAGACAAGATACCTACAACCCAACGCTAAAATTAAAGCTCTGTAGCATTGAATTGGCAAACCTGGAATGAGTTATTTAATTTTATTATGCATTCTCTCCAGCTCCTCATGTTTTTTTTAACCTGAATTGTGTACCTGTCTCTTTCAGATTATTTGCACATGCCTGATTTTATATCTACCTCATATGTACAGATTCTAACTTTACTATAAGTGAAAAAAATGTGTTAAAGGGGTTTGGCCTATGTCAAGAGAAAACCTGCTAATTAACCACCAATTTATGATCCTGGTTGTACTGCATCACCGGGACATGCTCACCCAGAAAGGGTTGATATTATGGAAGATCTAAATGTATGCAACATCAGTTTACAAAGCAAAAATGCAGTTGTATTACAAATGCATTGATGCACCAAAGGTTTCATTCCATCTATTTCAATTTGTATAAGGCACAAATACAACAGCTAGTGGAGTTGCAGTACAGTGAAATCATTTGCAGTCACCTTTACTGCAGCCTGGATAAGACAAAACCACCTCACTTAAGGAACTACTCAAACAGAATGGTCAGCTGGCTTCTCAGATTAATCCTGACACCGGTGAGTGGAATACAACACATCTACCAGTTTTCCTAACTGGTAGATCTGATATCATTGGGTTTCTGCTATTCCAGGTAATATATCATAAAACAGAAACTCAACAATATTAGATAATCCATGCCCAACCATCTATTGAATTTGTTTCTATCAGCCTTACAGTACTGTTGTGGGGATGCCAGAAGTATGGCAGATACTGAGAGTTTTATTTTACATGGCAGTTTTGTTTTTCATTAGTAAACAGTTGCTGTGGTGTGAGAAATGCATTCTAATGAGGAGCCACATATGTTTATGTTTAGTTGATTTTATCTGCAAGCACATTTTATAGTGTGGCTAATTTTTTACATACATTTTTTTTTTAATAAAAGACACAGGGGATATATTGTGTCATTTAATTGGCGCATGGTCCATGAAAATACCTAAACTTTCACATTTGTCAATCTGTGAAAAAATATTGTACATCTCTGATTTAAACTTTTTAACAGATTTATATTATGTGCAGAGTGTAAATCAAAATTTGTTACAATATTTGACTCTGTTTTCTAAAGAATTAACAAAAAAGGCTTTGAAATGTATTATCCAAATGACAATATTTTATTTCTACTGAAAAGAGAAAAAAGGTAAGAAAAAGCACCACAAACATTTTAAATAATAATTCCTAATTCCCTTTATAGGGGTTCCAGGTGGAGGGAACCCAGAATGTGTACCTTCACTCTTTTACATTACATTTGTTTTCCCTGATTTATTCTAATAACAATTCTTGCTAAACAGGCACTGTTTTCTGTATCATGATGTCTGTGATAGCAAACAAGGAGGAGAGGATATCATTGTTTGACATTCAGGACTAAGATTTGCTCTAAGCACCCATGCCAATCCAGAAGCATAATGGTTTCATTAAGTGACCCTGTAGGGTCATTGGTTTTCAAAAGTAACAATTCATGGTCTAGGCACCCAAAACCTCTTGAGTATATTTTTCTTTTCATAGTACAGCCTCAGTTTTCTCATCTTTAATGCCTATGCTGTCATCAGATGCGTGCAAAATGGTGATCTGTCCCCAGAAAAGATGCAAATCATTTGTTTTCCTTATTGAGGCTCTATTAAAATAGTCAGCACTAACAAGTTACACAAAATAAACCCTTACCTCATACTCCTCATACATCTATTTCTGTGATGTAGAAACACATTGTATATTTTTACCAATCTTAAAATTATGAACAATTGTTTTTTTTATATATAATTTTAAAAAACGTACATTGTAATTTTGTCCTATGGGCAGACATCTTCTTCTTTCGGCTGCTCCCGTTAGGGGTTACCACAGCGGATCATCTTCTTCCATATCTTTCTGTCCTCTGCATCTTGTTCTGTTACACCAATCACCTGCATGTCCTCTCTCACCACATCCATAAACCTTCGCTTAGGCCTTCCTCTTTTCCTCTTCCCTGGAAGCTCTATCCTTAGCATCCTTCTCCCAATATACCCAGCATCTCTCCTCTGCACATGTCCAACCAACGCAATCACGCCTCTCTATCTTTGTCTCCCAACCGTCCAACTTGAGCTGACCCTCTAATGTACTCATTTCTAAGCCTATCCATCATCGTCACACCCAGTGCAAATCTTAGCATCTTTAACTCTGCTACCTCCAGCTCTGTCTCCTGCTTTCTGGTCAGTGCCATCCATCTCCAACCCATATAACATAGCTGGTCTCACTACCGTCCTGTAGACCTTCCCTTTCACTCTTGCTGATACCCGTCTGTCACAAATTACTCCTGACACTCTTCTCCACCTATTCCACCCTGCCTGCACTCTATTTTTCACCTCTCCTCCGCAATCCCCATTACTCTGTACTGTTGATCCCAAGTATTTAAACTCATCCACCTTCGCCAACTCTACTCCCTGCATCCTCACCATTCCACTGACCTTCCTCTCATTTACATATACTGTATGTATTCTGTCTTGTTCCTACTGACCTTCATTCCTCTCCTCTCTATATCTCCACCTCTCCAGGGTCTCCTCAACCTGCTCCCTACTTTCGCTATAGATCACAATGTCATCAGCAAACATCATAGTCCACGGGAACTCCTGTCTAATCTTGTCTGTCAACCTGTCCATCACCATTGCAAATAAGAAAGGACTCAGAGCCGATCCCTGATGTAATCCCACCTCCAACTTGAATGAATCCGTCACTCCTACCGCAGACCTCACCACTGTCACACTTCCCTCATACATATCCTGTACAACTCTTACGTACTTCTCTGCCACTCCCGACTTCCTCATACAATACCATAGCTCCTCTCGAGGCACCCTGTCATATGCTTTCTCCAGGTCCACAAAGACGCAATGCAACTCCTTCTGGCCTTCTCTAAACTTCTGTCCAACACAGAAAAAACATGAGGAGGTGAACTGCATATAAAATTAGAATGGATGAAGAAATGTTTCTCAAAACTCAAAGAAGACATGATTAGCAGTTTGACTATTATAGTAGTATTCCGTGTTCTGTTGGCTTTTTCTTACTCTACAGGATTTGGTTAAATACTCACAAAATCAAGCTGGATTGGATTAATGAGGGGTGGGGGTGGCATTTGGTGGTAAAATATATACAATATTGCGGGGAACTGAGGTGTCTCCTTGGCAACATGCCGCTACACTCCAGTTCGCAAAGCAGAAACAGAGTATTGTAAGGTACAATGTACCAGCCCACTTCAAGCCCTGGGAATAGCACAAGCCAGGAGTGACTGTATGCCTTGTTCAGTTTAAACACTTGTGCAGCTTAGTAAAGAGGTCCTCCATGTACTGACCATAGAAGAGGTAGACATTTTACATAGTTCACGATATTTCTTTTCATCTGGTGTTATCTGCACAGTTCTTAAAAAGTTGAGTTCATTCCATAAAACACGTAAATGTGCAGACTGTAAATGTCAGTGCTGCATGTAATAAAGGAAATCATGATTCAGTGTATATTCCTGTTGATCTAAATCTTCCAAAATTTTGTAATGGTGCAAGAATATAGATCAAAGCATTACAATCAAATCTGACTAAAGCTACAATTTTTTTAGAATCAGCTCCAGAGTGAAATTATATTTACACACAACTCCCAATATTCTTACTAATTACCTGTTTGAATTCAAAAGTATGCAGTTTTCTTTAAAATTGTGTTTTGCAATGACCATCAACAAAAGCCAAGTCACCAGGAATAGGAAGAATTGATCTACGAAAAGGCATGTTTATGTAGCATGTTCAAGAGTAAGGAGCTCAAAGGAACTAATATTAGTCCCCTTTTGGGAGAAAATTACTCAGTTGCTTACATAGTACCTCTGATACTTCTGATTAACCCTTGGCCTATTGTCTTAGGAAATTTCCAGCATAAAGCCAGATA
The DNA here is from genome assembly GCF_900747795.2 of Erpetoichthys calabaricus. Taxonomy (NCBI): domain Eukaryota; kingdom Metazoa; phylum Chordata; class Cladistia; order Polypteriformes; family Polypteridae; genus Erpetoichthys; species Erpetoichthys calabaricus. The sequence goes on along the minus strand of NC_041400.2, from coordinate 88,225,557 downwards.
ATACAGCTAGTTATGTAATAAACCTTAGCTTCTTCTTTGATTGCTCTTTTGTTTACTACCCAATGAAAGGTGTCTGCTAATTCTAAAAATATCTGTTCCAACTGGATATTCATTCTGTCCATCTTGAACATAATATAATCCTACACATCATCGCATTCATTCAATTTGAAATCACCAGTGAACCAACAAAATGTCTCAGAGAAACACATTGAAGGCCGATGGGAAATCTCACACACACAGAGAATTCAAACCTTGAGCTTAAGTTATTTAAGGAAGCTGCACTAATCACTGCACCACTTAAAAGCAAGAATCCCAGCAAGCAATTTAAAGAAGCAAATGTAATTTATTGAATGATGCTGAAAGTCCTACCTTGATTTCATGTTCCTTGTGTGCCTGTTTGGATATATACTTTTAAACATAAATAATTCTGATATTTCTTTTTGTTTAAACTAGAAAAGAATGTACAGTGCACATTGCTTAGACAAATTTTGCATTTCACCCTGTTAATTAAAGAAGAATGTAGCTGAAACATTATTTCTTTCAGGAATAATGGTCATTTGTTATAAGGAAAAAATTAAGAAGCTTCTTATTTTTACTTTCCTTATGTAAACCATAGGCATAATCAATGTATTTGAACTTTTCTTACAAACATTTGTGCCCCAACTATAACACAAATGAAAAATGATAATGCACATTATTCCAACAATATTTCTTCCTTTTCATTTTATAAAAATACTAAAAGCAAAGTCATGTGCTAGACGTCAGATTTTTATTAAGCAACTAAATATCAAAAGAAGGAATCAGTGGTGTACTACTAAATCTTACTGTTATTTTGGAAGCCCTAGGTAAATAGAAATTAACAAAATATATTGAATTAAATGGTGTGTACCTTGTTCCTGTGCACAGTGTCTTGATTAAGGAAAGTAGAGTCTTGGGGAAAGAGAGGCTGCAGAGCAGACACGCACAAACAAATTCCACCGGCAAGTGCAAACTTGAAAAACTTGATTTGTTATTCCCAGTGGATGAAGCTGAATTTTCCTGACAGAACCAACAAGAGAATAGAAAGTATATGCATACCCAACCAGAAGTCAAACATGGGTCAAAGGCTTTTCATCACTTCTTCTGAAATATTCAATGTATTTTTCTACAAAAAAAATTGGACTAATCTTTGATTTAATGTTTACAGTGCAGTAGCACTCTCATATCTGGTGCCTTATGAATAGGCTGGGTGACTTTTCCCCTCATCCTAATTATGGACTAGTAATGGCATTCACTGATTTCTTAAAGTTGTGCTTGAAAAGGCAAAACAGTTATTAAAGACTAATTTGATGACGGCCTTTGCTGTTGTCAGCACTAGATAGAAAATAATATGTAACTCTAGGATTAATAATAGAGTACATAGCCAAATAAAGAGCTACTAACTATGTTGTAAATGCAGAAAGCACAAACTAATGTAGTGATGGAATATTTGCTTTTGTGAGTTACATATTAAAAATGTTAAAATTGTACAAATAATTGATGCAGCAAAATGTAAACGAGTAAAGGAAGAGTTTGAGAGTTAAAGTAATGACAAGATTGAAAACACCAGCTAATCTACTATTAAAGGAGAAATCAGGTAATTACATAGTGAAATTAAAAATTGAGCTAGTCCAAGTAAAACTTAAATGTTATTCCTGTGTCTGCCATTTTGAATGTTTTAAAATGACTTTAGTTGTAATACTTTTATAATTTGTATATGTTAAAATAGTACAGTGAACTGCTTTAAGCAACATTTTAAGAAACCTAAAACAAATAATAGTGGTCCAATATTTTTACAGGAGCCATAACCAGGAACAGTGAAATTGATAGGCACATTAAAAAACATAAACAGTTTTCAAATCTTTTCACCTTTTTCTTCCTACAGAACTTTACTGTATAGTATGCCTAAATATGTTTATTAAAGCACGATGTAACTTGCTCATATAGCAATCAATACCAAATAAACAGATATAGGTCTGCCTTAATGGTAAGGTGAGCAGAAGTGTTAAGCAGTCCAGGGGTCTCATGTATAAACAGTATGTACGCAGAGAAATGTTGTGTACGAATGTTTCCACGCTCAAATTGCGACGTATAAAACCTAAACTTGGCATAAAGCCACGCACATTTCCACGGTACCTCATACCCTGGCGTACGCAACTTCTCCGTTTGGTTCTGCAGACTGGCGGCACCCAGCGTCAAAGCAGTGCTACTGTTCCTGTGTGGTTACCCTTTCTTTCTTAGATCCACATTCCTGACGCGGCTTTATAAATACATTGAAACTAACTGCATATTGTTTATTAGTGTAATGCATCTGATTGTAATTAACTTGTAACAATAGAATGGTCCAGGAAATAGCCATAGTATTCCAAATACCATAACTGCTTTAGCGTTGTTACTCTCACTGCACCTTCTTTTTCTTCTTTCAGCTGCTCCCATTAAGGGTTGCCACAGCAGATCATCTTTTTCCATATTACTCTCACTGCACCACTCGGAGTATTTATATCACTGTATCTGAGTTTGGAATCACAGCAGCAGCTGATCAGAAAGAGAATTATCAGGATACAGCATCAAGCACACGTTGCGTCATCCATGGCAAACCGCTTCAGAGCCTTTCCTGTACGGACCTCGCAGTTCAGAAACAGTTTCATCCCAAGAACTTTAAATGCACTCAATCAGTCCATCAAGTGCTCCTTGTAGAACTGTTTCTACTTATAAGTACAATTACCTCACTGTAAACTTGCACAGCAGTTATAATATTGCAAAACCTGCACCACTTTATAAAGCGCGTATTAACATATGATGACGGTATCATTTTTAAGATGAAATGCAGCAAAATATGTTGATTATATTATACAGATGAAAGTTTAACTTCATTTAAATAATCTATATTGTTAATAATCAAACAAGTGCTGGCTAGTTCACAAATTATTCTATACCGCGTGCTTTATTCTTGCTGGGCTGGCATGACACTGGTAGGATAGATAGATAGAATAATTAAACACGTACTACGAAGATATTTCAATGTTCCTTAAACATTTTGAAGAATCGTCGTTCTAAGCTTACAGATGACTTAACCTCTATTACAGAGCTGATTTTGTGGTGATTGGATATTTGGAAAAAGAAAAGTAAGGACAAGAATTGGAGGTTAGTATGTTTGAAAGAGACAGTACTGCTGCGATAAATTATTTCATTGAAGATCGCGCATGGTGCAGCAAGCATCTTGCATGAGACATGAACAAGCACTGCTCCACCGTGTTCCACCCATCCATCCAGTATCCAACCCACTGAATCAGAACACAGGGTCACGGGGGTCTGCTGGAGCCAATCCCAGCCAACACAGGGCACAAGGCAGGAACCAATCCCGGGCAGGGTGCCAACCCACCGCAGGACACATACAAACACACCAAGCACACACTAGGGCCAATTTAGAATCGCCAATCCACCTAACTTGCATGTCTTTGGACTGTGGGAGGAAACCGGAGCGCCCGGAGGAAACCCACACAGACACGGGGAGAACATGCAGACTCCACGCAGGGAGGACCTGGGAAGCGAACCCAGGTCCCCAGGTCTCCCAACTGCAAGGCAGCAGCGCTACCCACTGCGCCACCGTGCCGCCCGCTCCACCGTGTTCCCATGTTTAATAACATGCTTTCATTCCTATCATCATGAAAAAGATATCCCGTATACATCTCATTATTTTAATTATTCAGAGAGCTGTAATATCACGAATGTAATGGATTCTGTGTCCTGTTGGAGGAAGAGAAAACCCGGAAGCACATAGTGATTCCCACACATAGAGCACATAGAAGATCAAATACAAAACAAAGCATTTAACATGCTACTTTAGTTACGATGGGATGTTGAGAAACTAGTAAATTAAACGATTTTAAGATTAAGTTTATGATATCCTACTTTAATGGCAAAATAAACTACGTGATTAAAGTGGAAATTTTTAGATTAAAGTTGACATTTTGTGCTTTTTTCCCACTGTGTGCCTATTTTTTTTGTCCGTACTCTAATAAACTTTCATATGACACTCAAACAGTGGGCTATGACTCGCCTTTTCACGGCGACTTTGATATGTGACTTCTTTTTTATTTCGGGCACTGTGTGACTTTGTGAATTTGAGCTTTCGAGTTTCTCCGACACTGTCACTCGAAAAACTTCCTTTTGTTGATTATACCACTGTTTAAACCAACAAATAGTACGTTTTTCTTTGCCTCCACTTGGTATTCGCTGAAATTCTTATATTTTCTCCCATTGTCTTTTCACTGAAGGCTGAGCTTAAGGGCTATTTATATTGATTTGCATATTCAAAGCGGCGTAATTCTGGGAGGAGTTGGGGCGGGACAGCAGGCACATGCACGTGTGTTACTTTTCATGCTGATCGGGATTTATGTAGCGGAAGAACGTGGAAGTTTGCGTATGCACAGATTCCTGCATCTGGATTTTTCTGTGCGTACGCACATTCCCGCTTTTGTGCTTACGCCATGTTATAGTGTGAGTTCTACGATGGGGTTATACATGAAGCCCCAGGTGTGCTTTGGTCAATCTGCTCCTATGTTTTCTCCTTATATGTAAATGTGGATTAACAATAATGTACTGACAACCAATAACATTGTGTTTGCACACTGTTTTCCATTAGTCTTATGCAGATTGCTCGATAAGTGACAGATAATTGTTCTGAATTTATTTTTCTGTCATCTGTAGCTCAAAAGTTTCACTTTCCAGCAGTGCCCTCCCACCTGGACAAAGCTGAGGGATGACTATGGTTAGTGAGGACATAGAAACATTGGAAGAGATTAACAATGAAATATATAAAAAAAAATCTGTCTTACATACTGGGGTCTGAATACAAACTTTCCCATTAGCTTCTCTAGCACTTCAACAAATGTAAAAAGGCTTCATCAGTTTTGTATTATTTATAATTACTGCCCTTATCAAGTATGTACAATGTTTTGTTTAGGTAAAATTGTATCACACAAAGCACATTTTGAGGCTGTGCCTCTCCCCCTTTGGGTGTTCTAGTGGCATGCAGTGTCACAGTAAGAATCCAACCATGTTTTTGCAGTTTTCCCAGTATTTGTGTTCCTTGGCCCACCCCAACTATATTTTCTTAATTTTCAGAAACAAAAGTACACCTTGGATGGGCTGTGAGATACAACACAGAATCAAATAAACAGTATATCCAGTTGTGCATTCTATTAATTTTTTTGGTGTTGGCCCATTCTTGACACATATGTACAGTATGTTTCCAGTATTGTTGACCATGATGAAGTACAGTCTTTACGATTAATTGTAAATATTACACTCATGTAAAATAAGCAAGAATGTTCCCCAAAAGAGTAGAGTAGAGTAGAGTTTGTTACTTTTTCTTGCCACCCTTAAAGCCTCACATTGATAGATATTTTGGTTTGTCTAAGTGTCACACATGTACGAGTATAGACCTCCAGGGAGGCTCAGATAAGCCCGCCAATTCCATGCCAAGGCAGGAGGGGGCACTGTGACTAACAAAATCTCCTACTTTCTCTGAAGCACCAATAATTTTTGGTTAATATTTAATCATTTTTTTACATTTTATTGCATGGGGAAAGTGTTGCCCAAAAGTGAAGAAAAACAAAATAAAAACATTTATTTGTTTTACCAGTGTGCTTTCTGCATCTGTCTGTGTTGGGTTGAGCGTTGTTATAGCACCTCTTGTCACTATACAGTGGAACCTCTGTTTGCGAGCATAATTTTTTCCAGAAACGTGCTTGTAATCCACAGCACTCATATACTGTATCAAAGAGAATTTCCCCATAAGAAATAATGGAAACTCAGATAATTCATTTCATAACCGAAATATATTTATATAAAAATGATTAATACAAAATCTTCACTCTAACTAATGGAATCACTGCTATCTGTTGGCTCACTGGAATCTTTTTCTTTTTTTGCGACTTTAACAAGGAAACCTATCCAATGACAGTTGTTTTTGCCTGAGGAGTCACACACTTGGACACAAAATTTAAAAAATACTTTACGTAGTGTAAGGTTTCTAAACTCTCTTGGGATTCCCCCCCAACAGGACAACATGCGGAAGAGTGTCCCGAAGCAAGCAGCCGCAGGCTCCCAGCGCTGTAGCAGTTCACCGTAAAAGAGAATCAGAAAATATCGCGGTCAAGCTTATAAGCGCCTGCTGTCAATGGGTGATGCAAGGAACATTATAAATGCAATAGCACAGTATTACTTAGCCACTAACCTGGTCACGACCCTGCCTGATTGCTGTGTCTCTGTATAGAAGAACGGTAGATCCCAATACAATAAATAACTGTGCTGTTCATGTTTCACGCTGAATAAAGCTGGTTTTGCTAAAGTACTGAGACTCAGCCTCATGTTTTGGGGTGCATGACAGGGACTCGCGCGTTACAGCACACACGCACGTGGTCACTATGCTATAGTAAACAGTATACACTCATACGGATGTTGACAATATGAGTGAGGCACGCCGACTGAGAACGAACATGAGAGACGATTACCCACAATTCCCACGTGACGCTCGGCGGACAAAGCGTATGCATACTACTCATATTGCAAACCAAGTTACTCGCAATCCAAGGTTTGACTGTATATATTGTAAGAGCTAGCCTGGCCACAGACAGACACAACACCGCAATGTCCACAACACACACACATTTAGTTTTATTTCCTATAATTTGATGTTTTAATGAAAGATTACAGGTATTTTGTTATAATTCTAAAGCCTAAGGTAAAAATGTTGGTACTGAATTACTTAGTAATTAATATCTTAAAGAAACCCTGGGATATATGTAAAGAAACTTTTAATGTTCAGATAACATGTGAAGAGATATTGATTGATGTATTTCAAGATAATTTCTGCTGATCTAAATAATCCTTGAAATAATTCAAGGGACTTTATGTAAGAAAAGATAAAATATATTTTATAGAAATTACCACATTAGCCTTCAATATAATGAAATATCTATCACTTTTATAACTAATTTACAATCTGAGATTGAAATGTAAAGAAAATGTGCACATGCCTGAACAGTCCTCTTTATTTAAGAAAATGGAAAAGGGGAATGTGGAGCCTAACTGTTTTAGCCTATTATAGTCTAATTTCCAAAACTAATCAGGAATTTACCAGTCAGGACTGTGGATTTCTTCCTTGACTTCTGCTTGCTATGCTAAGAGTTTTCTCTGGAGGACACTGGAGTTATATTGACATCCATCAAAATATACAATGAATGCAGAGACATACAATCTGAACTTTAGAACCTCCATAGAACATGACTGTTAACTTAAAACTCCATACCATTCTGTCTTCTCTTTTGTTTTGTTTTTGTTTCCCATCCATTAATGTATTTGTATGTATCTGAAGTTATAACATTTGGCTATTGTCAGTTGTTATATTAATGAGACCAGTGGCAGGGTTTTCACTGACCCATACCCTCTTGCCCCACATTCCCTTGAATGAATGAATGAATGAATGAATATTAGACAAATTGACACAAGTATCAATAAGGTTGAAGGGTTCACATGGTGTTATAGTAAATTCATTTTATGTTATAAAGTTACTTTAATACAAGCAAAGATTATGTACCGAAACTTTCAATGTTGTGAGACCAACTGAATGCCTTTTCCCTTAATATATATATTCAGATTTATTTTATATTGTGACTATTTGTTTGTACATATGCTTTTCAATTGAGTGGAGGCCACAACAACAGCCAATCTAGATACAACTACAGAGGATGTTTTTATTGAAGGATCTATTTTGAACATATGGACATCAGAGATGATACTTCTTCTTCTTCTTTCAGCTGCTTCCGTTAGGGATTGCCACAGTGGATCATCTTCTTCCATATCTTTCTGTCCTCTGCATCTTGTTCTGTTACACCCATCACCTGCATGTCCTCTCTCACCACATCCATAAACCTTTGCTTAAGCCTCTTTTCCACTTCCCTGGCAGCTCTACCCTTAGCATCCTTCTCCAAATACACCCAGAATCTCTCCTCTGCACATGTCCAAACCAACGCAATCTCGCCTCTCTGACTTTGTCTCCCAACCTTCCCAACTTGAGCTGACCCTCTAATGTACTCATTTCTAATCCTATCCATTGTCACACCCAGTGCAAATCTTAGCATCTTTAACTCTGCTACCTCCAGCTCTGTCTCCCGCTTTCTGGTCATTGCCACCGTCTCCAACCCATACAACATAGCTGGTCTCACTACCATCCTGTAGACCTTCCCTTTCACTCTTGCTGATACCCGTCTGTCACAAATTACTCCTGACACTCTTCTCCACCCATTCCACCCTGCCTGCACTCTCTTTTTCACCTCTCTTCCACAATCCCCATTACTCTGTACTGTTGATGCCAAGTATTTAAACTCATCCATTTTCACCAACTCTACTCCCTGCATCCTCACCATTCCACTGACCTCTCTCTCATTTACACACATGTATTCTGTCTTGTTCCTACTGACCTTCATTCCTCTCCTCTCTAGAGCATATCTCCACCTCTCCAGGGTCTCCTCAACCTGCTCCCTACTATCGCTACAGATCCTGTCTAATCTCGTCTGTCAACCTGTCCATCACCATTCCAAAAAAGAAAGGGCTCAGAGTCGATCCCTGATGTAATCCCACCTCCAACTTGGATGCATCCGTCACTCCTACCGCAGACCTCACCACTGTCGCACTTCCCTCGTACATATCCTGTACAACTCTTACGTACTTCTCTGCCACTCCCGACTTCCTCATACAATACCACAGCTCCTCTCGAGGCACCGTGTCATATGCTTTCTCCAGGTCCACAAAGACGCAATGCAACTCCTTCTGGCCTTCTCTAAACTTCTCCATCAACATCCTCAGAGCAAACATTGCATCTGCGGTGCCCTTTCTTGGCATGAAACCATACTGTTGCTGCTAATCATCACCTCACTTCTTTTTTTTTTTTTTTTTTTAATTTTATTTATTAATTTTATTGTAATCATTCCATACAAATAGATCAATTTATACAAATAAAAAAAAAAGAATTGAAGACAAATCAAACCCCACCCTTGAGAAGGAGAGCATGGCCAAAGGAGAATTGCTTAGGGCTTTTTAATAGGGCAAAAATAAACAAAAGAAAGGAAAAAATATATATAGGTAAATAAAAAAAAATGGAGAAGGGAAAGAAAATATTATTGATTAGATCCTGCCAGGTTTTGAAAAAATTCTGTACAGATCCTCTAACTGAGAATTTGATTTTTTCCAATTTCAAATAATATAAAACATTGGTTTCCCACTGACTTATCAGAGGAGAGTTAGGATTCTTCCAATTTAACAAAATAAGTCTGCATGCCAAAAGTGTAGTGAATGCAATCACTGTTTGCTTGTCCTTCTCCTTCTGTCTGGAAGAAGACCGAACACAGCTGTTAATGGGTTTGGAGGAATTATGATACCAAGGCTATCTGAAAGGCACTTAAACATTTTGGTCCCAAATGATGTTAATTTGGTGCATGCCCAAAACATGTGACCCAGTAAGGCAGGAGCTTGGTTGCAGCGTTTGCAGGTTGGATCTTGCCCTGGAAACATTTTGGACAGTTTTAAGCGAGACAGATGAGCTTGATATATAATTTTTAGTTGGATAATTCTATGCTTTGCGCATATGGAGCTCGAGTGAATTCTCTGCAATGCTACCTTCCACTCCTTTTCTGATATATTGATTAAGAGATCTTTTTCCCAATGTCCTCTTGGTAGCTTCCACTACTCTTTCCCATAACTTCATGCTGTGGCTCATCAATTTTATTCCCCTGTAGTTACTGCAGTCCTGCACATCCCCCTTATTCTTAAATATCTTCTCCATTCCTCAGGCATCCTCTCACTTTACAAGATTCCATTAAACAATCTGGTTAAAAACTCCACTGCCATCTCTCCTAAACACCTCCATGCTTCCATAGGTATGTCATCTGGACCAACGGCCTTTCCATTTTTCATCCTCTTCATAGCTGTCCTTACTTCCTCCTTGCTAATCCGTTGCACTTCCTGATTCACTATATCCACATCATCCAGCCTCTTCTCTCTCTCGTTCTCTTCATTCGTCAGCCTCTCAAAGTACTCTTTCCATCTGCTCAACACACTCTCCTCGCTTGTGAGTACATTTCCATCTTTATCCTTTATCACCCTAACCTGCTGCACATACTTTCCCAGCTTGGTCCCTCTGTCTAGCCAATCGGTACAGGTCCTTTTCTCCCTCCTTAGTGTTCAACCTCTCATACAACTCATCATACGCCTTTTCTTTAGCCTTCACCACCTCTCTATTCATCTTGCGTCTTATCTCCTTGTACTTTTGTCTACTTTCTGCATCTCTCTGACTATCCCACTTTTTCTTTGTCAGCCTCTTCCTCTCTATGCTCTCCTGTATTTCCTCATTCCACCACCAGGTTTCCTTTTCCTCCTTCCTCTTTTCAGATGTCACGCCAAGCACCCTTCTTGCTGTCACCCTTGTTACATCTGTGGTAATGTCCCAGCTGTCTAATAACTCTTCACTGCTACTGCCTGCCTTACCTCTTCCCTAAACTCAACCTTGAAGTCTTCCTTTTTCAACTTCCACCATTTGATCCTTGGCTCTGCCCTCACTCTCTTCCTCTTCTTGATCTCCAACATCATCCTACAGACAACCATCCTATGCTGCTTAACTACACTTTCCCCTGCCACCACTTCGCAGTCTTCAATCTTCTTCTGATCATCTCTTCTGTACAGGATGTAATCTATCTGTGTGCATCTTCCTCCACTCTTGTACGTAACCCTATGTTCCTCCCTCTTCTTAAAATACATATTCACCACAGCCATGTCCATCCTTTTGGCAAAATCCACTATCCTCTAACCTTCTTCATTCCTCTCCTTGACACCATACCTACACACCACCTCCTCGTCTCCTCTGTTCCCTTCACCAACATGCCCATTGAAATCCGTTCCAATCACCACTTTCTGTCCCTTGGGTTCACTGTTCATCACTTCATCCAACTCACTCCAAAAATCTTCTTTCTCACCCATTGCACACCCAACTTGTGGTGCATATGCACTAACTACATTCATCATCACACCTCCAATTTCCAGCTTCATAATCATTACTCTGCCTGACACTCTTCTTACCTCCAAAACACTCTTGACATACTTTTCCATCAGAATAATTCCTACCCCATTTCTCCTCCCATCCACACCATGATAGAACAATTTGAATCCACCTCCGATCCACCTGGCCTTACTCCCCTTCCATTTAGTCTCTTGCACGCACAATATATCAACCTTCCTTCTCTCCATCATATCTGCTAACTCTCTCCCCTTACCTTTCATACTGCCAACATTCAAAGTTCCTACACTCAGTTCCACTCTCTTTACTTTCCTCCTCTCCTCCTGCCTCCGGACACATCTCCCTCCTCTTCTTCTCCTTCTTCTTCTTCGGCCAACAGTAGCCCAATTTCCGCCAGCACCCTGTTGGCTAACAGTACTGGTGGCGGTCATTGTTAACCCGGGGCTCGACCAATCCAGTATGGAAATTTGTATTGTTGTCCACATATTGATCTGGCAAAATTTTACACCGAATGCCCTTCCTGACGTAACCCTCCCCATTTATCCGGGCTTGGGATTAGCACGAAGAAACACACTGGTTTGTGCATCCCCTGTGGCTGGTTTGGACAGCAGAGATGACACACAAAACTAAAAATTATCTTAGTGGGTCCCAAATCCTAGAAGCCACCTGTCCACATCGGATCAAGAGTTTTAGACATTAATATGCTTTACGTTGGGGTATTGGACCCCAAGACTGCCTTCTTTGAAGATAAAGGAAAGGTCTTCCATGACAGTAAGCCCTGCCCCTTCCAGGCTCAGGAGATATTTAAAATGATGAACTGACAGGAATGGCATCAGATGAGACTGAGTTAAGGCAGATGAGACTGAGTTAAATGTTAATTCACACAGCACTTACTTTTGTTTCTGTTTTCTTTTTTTCTAAGTTGAAAACTACTGATTAAATTGGGTTAGAGCTGGCTTAGCATCCAAAAAATGTGTTCCTGAGTCCAGAGATTCTGTTACAACAGATAAACTACTTGGATACTCAATGTAAAAAAGTACTTTATTAAAGATATTCCAATTCATAATATCACTGTGCACAGAAAACAAAAGTGTATAACATCAGACTTTACCAGTATAAACTGTATATTGTCCAATGTAACAAGTCTAATTTTAACAGTTGGGACCTTAAACTGATTAGCCTCCACTCCAAGCATTTTATTTTTCAATCTCACAATTTATTTACACTTGTGATGGTTCACGTGTTGCCTTTTCAACTGAGTTATATATAAAACAACCAAGTATCATGCTGTTGCTAATAGAATCCTCTTATATTCTACCTTCATTATCACTTGAAACTTACAGTCTGCCCATTCTCTCATCTGAATAGCTTACACACAAACCTTTGGTGTCTGAATACCTTTATATGCACATTTGATGCTGACTGATCACTCAATTAATTGAAAAGAGTAGGCGTGCCTGAAAAAGTCATCATTCTATACTATTGTGTCAACCACCTCAGTAAGTGCTACACAAGATAATTATTACTTGAGTGTACTTTACCTTACTAATGACAATAAAGTGCTAAAATTTTATTCAGTAGTTCAGTTTTATTGATGCTGGTGTAATGGTAGGTGAGTGACCTTGTCAGCAGAAGAAGAAAAGTTATGCAACTCAGCGCTTTTAAGTGGATGGATTTTTTGTTTGTTTTACCCTGCTTAGATGACTTTAGCTGGAGGACGGACATAACAAAACAACAGTGACAAGATTAAACTTAAATCTATAGTTATATAGGACAAACTGAAGCTTTTGATTGAATAATAAAGACATTGTCAATTTATAGTGAAACAGTTAAACTATGTTAATTGACAGGTTATCAGGCCAAGACAATAATTTCTTGATAAGTGATCAGGCCAGCAAGGTGATGCAAAAGTCATAAGGGGTTATAGACAAGGAGTCAACAGACCACCGAGTCATAACATTGGTAATGTGGGTAAATGAGTGCTAGACTGCTGCCAGACTCCGAGGAATATGCTTAGTGGAACCCATAAACTGAATTGACAGCCCCTAGAGGGATGTGTACCCTAAAATGTTATGGAACGTCCTGGCAGTAACTACTATTTAAGCAACAGATTAAGATGATGGTTACTAGGATTAGGCAGAAGCCTAAGAGAGTTTCACAGCAGTCTGGTGTCAGAATAGGGTACCAGAGAAGTACTGGTAAACCCCTGGGCTCTACTATAGACTGTACCAGGCAAATAAAGGGTGTATGCTATGAATATGTATTGGAGCTCAGGAGTAGAGGGAGATCTGGGGCCATTAAAGGGATCTGTAGAATGAGGCAAAATGAATTTTAGGGATTGCCCCAGAAGCAGACTTAGAGTAGGCCAATTGAGCTTAAAGATGGGGGTATAAATTGCACAAGGATTCAAGCTGTCAGGAGGAAGCATTGCAGAATATGAGATCAGAGAGAAGAGGAGAGTCTGAGAGGTGAGCCGAAGCATTATTTATTTACTTTTGGCACTGTTTGTCACATAGTGGGCACCTGTGTGGACAGACAGGGACCAAATATCTGCACACTTATGCCCAGAGAGGCAACATGTTTTTGTTTTCTATTATTTACTTACTTTTGAGTTCTCCCCATAATTATCCCTCCCTTGTATGACTACCATGAGAAGGTTAAGAATAAACAAACAAGTATGCATTAAGATGTTATCTGGAGAGGCTCCTGACCCCAGCTGCATAACTAAATCTATTTATTTTGATAATAGACTTGATTTTTGGTACTTTTCTTCAGAGTAAGGGTGCCACACAGCAGTGACTCAATCACATTATTGAAAAGAGATAAAAATGCCCAAGCTTTTTACTATGAGATCTGTAAACCCTTTACCTGCACCAGAAAAAGAGTGCAATCGTATTGGGGAATGGTTGCAAATACAATTATATCCAAATCTACTAATTACTGTTGAACATTTCTACTTTCTTCAGACCTTTCAGAAGGAGACTGAGTCAATATTGGATTATCCTGCTGAGAGTCATAGGCTTTAACAGCATTATTCGTTTGCTCAGGGATGTCTGAGACACTTAGTTACACGCTTATTTGCAGGGCTCTATAATAAAGAGTATACAGTTTTGGTTCATTTTGAAATTAGCACACTGATAGTGTTTTAGAAATAGCAATATAGAAAGACACAGCAACTTATAATGCCGTATATAATAAGTACAGTGTAATACATATATTAATTCATCTAGCTGAATACTGCTAAAAAAGAGAAAAACTAGAAAATAACACAAACTAATAATGTGCTTACAAAAAAGGTTAAAGGACATTGGCAAAAAAAGAGACATAAAGGTACATGACATAAAAACAACAGACTCCGATTATGAAGATTTGTGATATCTTAACCATAAAATTGTCAGATAGAAACTGATCATGGAATTTAACTGCATGCTACTGGATATCCTTTGCAGTAAATTACAGAAGTTACATGTGGATCCATATCTCACCCCATGGATTATGGATTTTCTCCTTAACAGGGCACATTTTTTTAAAGTTTGATAATTACATTTCTACAGTTTATAGTGTCATTGAAAGGGGCACCACAAGGCACAATGATCGCCCCTATACTCTTTTCTGTCTATGGTAATCAAGTATTGTCAAGTTTTCAGATAATAAAGCATTGATTGGCATCTCAAAAAATGTATCATATTTTGAAGAAGAGACCAAATGGATGCAGGACCAGGAGCAGAATCTTCAACTAAATGAGAGGATTACTATAGAGCTTGCTCATTGATTTTTAGGAAGAATGCTGAACTATTGCAACCACTGGTCCTCAGGAAAGAACAAGTTGAGAGAGTTAGTATCTTTAAGTACCTGGGAACCATGAATTTGGAGTTGGTGTTGCTCATATAAATAAACCATTCATACACACATTCATAGACATTAAATAATAATATCATTCCCCACCCAACTGTTTTAATCAAATTAGCAGAAGATTCCAAGGTCAAGATGCTAAATGTTTGTCGGTCACAGCTGACAGGTAAGTACTATTATCACAAGTGGTGATGAAGGGTGGCTTCCCAGTGCTTGAGCATCTGCCATAACTGTCCTAGTACCCCCTCAGCATCCCTAATTCTTTTTTTACAACTAATTATAAACCTTCCATGGTGGAATTTATGTTATATTCATATGTGAACAACATCATCCTTTTGGAGCTAACAGTCTCTCCTGAAAGAGCCAGTCAATATTATCCATCATCCAGATTAAGGCCCACATCGTCCAGTTTTTTAAGAATACCCAACGGTAAAGTGTGATTTCCAACAACAGAGCTTTAAGTGCATTTAGTTTGATCAGTATTCTAGGCTGAAGTATTCTATGACCAAATATGCAATATTTTGTCTTGCATTTATGTAGTTTTTAAGACATTTTTAAAGATATAATGCTCAATCTACATTTTCTGTACTTATTCTGTAATTATGTATTCCATAATTAGAGCAACGTCTCTGCATCTTTTAGAGCACATAATGTATCGGGATGGCATAAAGTTGCAATGGAGGAATTTGCATTAAAAAAATAACATGGCTCAAAATTTAGGACTATGCTAGATAAGGGACATTCAAAATCACTACAATAGAACAAGAAATATAAGAAGGCAGTAGTGGAAAATTAACTTTATGCTGCATGATATAGGGTTGCAAAAAGAGGTCACAGAGAGGACAAAAACAGTTTTAATGAAAGATTGTATCTCATTACTCCATGTCACTTGCATTTTTGACTTAATTGTCACTAAAATAATGCAAACAGTCAAGTAAATGTGAAATACATGCACCACAATATAAGATTTTTTTAAACTTTTGGCCTTCCCCTTTAGGAAATTCTTAACAATTTTGGTAAGAAATGAGCATTCAACAGAAGAAATCTTGGTAGCAGTTTTCTTTTCTAATGCCTTGTGAGCACATGCATTGTAGCAGCTGGAGGTGCTGCACCACTGTAAGAACATAATTGACACACACTGCACAGTGATGAGGTCAGAGGTGCGATAGTTGTATATATGGTGTATAGTGTTGCATCAAGTTCAGTAGCTTTTTCTCTTGCATCAAAGCATTGCCTGACATGTTTTCTTCTCTCGCAGAGCACTACAGTGTTGACCCTGATTCCAGAGTTACACTAGACATGTCTACCAATGCAGTGACGTTAAAGTTGCTGGAGTTTTGGAACAAGAGAGGAGGCACAGTTCATGTTGCGGGACATTATGGCAGTGACACAAAATACTACTACGTCGTTGCAGCAATCAGTGGCTCCACAGTGTCCAGAGTGAGGAGTCTGCTTGAAACAGACACAAACAATAATGTAACTTTAAAGACATACCTTTTGGAGATGTATGGTGTTACGGAGTCAGAGTGGGTACAAAGGCTATTATTGCTGGGTCTCACGTTGATGAACCATATGTTAGCTTTGCTAGGTAGTCACAAGCCCTGATTTATATTTAGAAAACTGTTTCTGCAACAGATGCCAGAATAAGTGTACAGTGCCCAAGCCAGTGTGTCTATTGTTGAGTATCAAGTGTTGGCCAAAACATCTAACAGCCTGCTTGACAGAGCTATTTGTGTCCTGTACCCATCATTAGTCTGATTAGTAAGCCCACATCTTGTGCTGCCCTTCCTCCTCCTTCCTCAATCCTGACAACTGGCCTGTGTTTTTACCATGCCTGATTTGGCGAGAAAGCAAAGAAATGTCATCCACCTTGTAAATTCAGCCCATCTGGGTCAGGAGACACTATCTTAACTGACTCTGCAGGCCAACTGCTCTTCATTACAGATACCTAGTTTGGCTGCTGTTTTTTGTGTGATACTGGTGTACAAGTGAGCACTTTACTCGCATCACCTATTGATGTGACTGCAGGGAGAGAGGGACCCATACTAAAGGCTGTGAATGGCAGTAAAATCCCCACCAATGGAATGTGTTATGCCACCTTATCTTACAGTGGAAGACATTTTAGATTAGATTTTTGTTTTGGCCAAGGTGGCCAGGCCACTTCTGGGTACAGACTTCATGTGTGCAATAGTGTTGGTGGTTGATGTTAGTAGTGTAGTAGTGTCACTACCTCTACCCTGTACAACATGATGGCTGTGATTTGCGAGTTATCCTGCCTACTCAACGATTTCCCTCAGCTGTATAAACCCACTTTTTCCACAACAAACTAAGCATGGTGTTGAACACCACATGTCTACTACTGGTCCACCAGTACAAACTCACGTTTGTCGGCAAAGACTGAGTTTACTGACATGAAGTTGCTGGGAATTATCCGCCCATGAAACAGCCCATTGGTATCACCCCTCCATATGATGACCAAAGCAGGTGGAGGCTTCCAGCGTTGTGGTGATTACTCTAGCTTGAATGATGGCACAGTCCTGGACTTCTATCTGATTCTACACATATAGGATAATTTTTTCAAAGGTGGACCACATCCGTGGCTACCACCAACTACCTGTGCACCCAGCAGACCTTCCCAAAACGGCAGTCATCACCCTCTTCAAATTGTGTGAATTCCTCCGCACACCATTTGGCTTTAAAAACGCTGTGCAGACATTTCAGAGGTTGATGACCTCTGTCCTCATTGATTAAGATCTCTTTTTGTCTACTTGGATGACATCTTGAATGTTATCTCTTCCAGGGCTGAACACCTTACTCATCTCTGAGCCTTATTCAAGCACCTTAGCCTGCACGGGCTCATTATCAGTCCTGCCAAGTGCCTGTTTGGAGTGGCCGTTTTTGAGTTTCTGAGACATCACATTTCAAAGGAGGGTGGAATTCCTTTGCCTTCCGAATTTTCTGCTGTTACAGATTTCCCATAACTCCACACTGTATGTGCCCTTGAGGTATTCTTTGACATGGTCAATTTTAACCACCGTTTCATTCCTCCAGTTCACATAGCTACCTGTCATGTGGTCCAAAGAACTGAATTAGGCATTCATGAATACCAAACATTTTTTAGCACAGGCCGCCATACTCGAGCTTCAGCTGCCTGATGCTCCACTTGCTCTTACAACTGACACATCGAACCATTCAGTGGCGGTGGTGTTTGAACATTAGGCTGATAATGCTTGGCAGCCATTGCCATTTTCAGCAGATGTTTATGACCCAAAAGTCACCAGTACAGCACCTTTGAACTTGAACTACTAAGTTTGTATCTAGTCACCCAGTATTTCTACTTCTTGCTCAAAGGTCATCAATTTCCTTTGTTTGCTTATCACAAATCAGTAGTTCTCACAATGCCTAAAGTTACAGCAGCAATGGCACCTCGTCTATATATCAGAGCTCACGACGCCCAGCATGTCGAGGGTAAGAGCAATGTAGTGGTTGACTGCCACTCCTGGCCTGCACTTGCCACCATACACTTTGGAATTGTCTGCTTCAATTTGGCGGTTGACCAAGCTAAGGACCCAGAGGTCCAGACCTTGAAATTGGCAGAAACCAGCCTGCAGTTGTCTGAAGTGCAGTTAGATGGCAGTGCTGTCAACCTCACTTTTGACACCAGTACAGGTTACCCACACCCAATTGCCCATACACAGCCTCTCAAATCCAGGTCGGCATCCCAACGTTTAGTGGCAAACAAGTTTGCATGGCATGGCCTCCAAAAAGATGTTCAGGGCTTGGCAACAGTTTGTGTAGCATGTCAGAAGGCTAAAATATATCACCATGTTAAAGCCCCTCAGACCATGTTCCTGGTGCTTGTTTACCATTTCGACCATGCTTACATGGACCTGGTAGGTCCCCTTCCTCCATCTCATGATTTTACACACCTCCTCACTGTTGTTGACAGGACTAGCAGGTGGCCTGAAACTGTTCCTTTGATGTCCATGACTGCAGCAGATGTAGCCAGGGCTTTTATCAGCACTTGGTTTGCAGTTTGGCCTGCCCTCCCACATCTTAACCGACAGAGGTACACAATTTACTTCAAAGCTGAATGTGCGCCTTGTGCTGTATATTTTTTTTCATGCTACTGGTCGTTGTGACCAGGGGGAACATTGTTTTAGTAAACTAAAATGATTAAAAATAACTTGAAATCAAAAATGATCAGAAAACACTGTCTTTCAATCTTGTCCATTGAATGGGAGGTTGGATGTCAAGTGAATTTTGTGGATGCTACTAATGATTTCACAATCGTGAAAGTTCAAAAGGTTGATTATGTAGAAATTAGTGCAGTAAGGTATGACCTGTTATTTATTATTTTTGTTTTAGTTGATGTTAAATGGATATTTTGTTGCTTTCAATTTACAGTGTTACAAAATATGTGCTGATAATCTTTTTCAGTTCATTTGAAATGTAAAAAAATACATGTATCAACAATGACATTTTCTATAATTTTTCCTGAATTATTTTGTGTCTTTGTAAATTATGCTATATGTGTTTGGGTGGGAGGGTTCATACACAGAGAATTTCTCATTAGTTTATTGCTTGGAAAGGTTATTTAAAAGTTTATGTTTAGCATCAGTCAGTCTGTTTTGTTTAGTTGATTAGTGTTTTGGGGGTGTTCACGTCACTCATTTCTGCAGAAACAATTTCATAATCTATTAGGACGGTGTTCTGATGATTTCACTGGTGCACTGGTATAAAGGTCACCCAAGCTGTTCTTTGATATTCGAGATTGTGTGATCTTTGTGTTTCTTTTGGTACTTGAATTCTTACATATTTCCTTATGAAACTTACATATATTCTTAAATACTTTATTCAGAGAAGTGCCTGATTAATCTTGGTTATTAAATTATTTCTACTTTTACAGCTTCCAGAAGTAATAATAATTAATGCTGATAATGAATCTGTACATATCACTGTTCTGCCTAGTATTACTTTTTCAGTCGCTGTCAAGTTAAAATAATGGACACTGTTTCTGTTGCATATATAAATTTGTGATCTGTAAATGTATTCAACAAACCATAATAATTCTGATTAAAATAATAATTCACAATTAGTTCAGTATGCAGAAAAACACCAGTTGCCTTAATTTCTTTCTGTAATCCCAGATTGATCAGCTTCCAGCTGAGGAAATGGCCATGAGAGTATTGCAGACATGGCTACTTTTGGAATTCAACACAATACTTAATACACCCATCGTCTCAGCATGTTTGAACTCATCCACTCAAAACTATTAATGCTTTTCTTGTGATGTTTCCAATTGTCTTCCATTTTCTTTTTAACAGAATGATTTGTTTTATGACATTGTACACTTAACCAAAAAACATAAATGGCTGAAGTCTGCACAAATGTAGCATAATTGCACTTTCTCCACATGTAAGGCTGAAATTGGAGATGGTTTTACTACACCATAACAAAGCATTACAACTTCCGCCTGTATTATCCCAATTATTTTAATAATAAATATGAAACTAAAGCATATGCAATTAATCAATAATCAAAATTTACAGAGCTCCAGAGAAAATGTGGGTAGTAAAAAATCATGGGTCAAAAATTATGGTGTAATGTGGTTTTTACCATGCTTATGTAGAATATTGTTTTATCTCCTCTTGGAGATTATTGCCTTTTTTAATAAGAATCACGCAATTGCTATATGGAGTTTATGGAAGATAGTCTGTGTGCATCCAGCTACTACTGTTTAGATCAGGGGTGGCGAACTCCAGGCCTGGAGTGCCGCAGTGGCTACAGGTTTTCATTCTAACCCTTTTCCTAATAAGTGACCAGTTTTCACTGCTAATTAACTTTCCCCCCATCACTTTAATAGCCCTGTTAGAAGAGTTCAGCCCTCTGAATTGATTCATTTCTTCATTAAATGACAGTCAAGCAGAAATAAGATGTGAAACGAACTTACAGATGACCAGCTAAACTGGGACTTCAAACTCCAACCAATTTCACTCCAATCACTTTCTTAATGAGAATCCAATTCTTGCTGTTAATTAAACCCTTTATTTAATTCCATGGCTTGTTGCTGCTCTCATTCTGCCACAGCACACATTTTGAAAACTGTTGTTTTTCTGTTCTTTCTAGGAGCATCATCAAAATGTTTTGGTGACCTGAGATATCAGCCTTACCAAGACCATCACCTCTCTTTAATTTCAGATATTGTGTAATGGGCACAGGGGAGCTGGTCACGTGGTGGCTTGTTTTGTGTCTCGTTATTGTTTGGCTGCTAAAAAAAAACACAACTATGGGGCCTGAGTCAAGTTAATTAAAAGAAGTAATCAGCAGCAAAAACTGGTCACTAATTAAGAAGATGGTAAGAATGAAAAACAGCAGTCACTGCGGCACTCGAGGCCTGGAGTTCACTATCCCTGGTTTTGATGCTACGTTAAATGTCATCTGAAGAAAGTTTTCCTTTACTTTAATATATTTTGATCCACAAGTTATGGGTTTCTTTTATGGTTATTACTTCATAAGCTAGCAAACACTAATGTCTTTTTTGAGTTTGCTTAGCTTGGATCATACGAAGTTCTGTTTTTGGTTGAATAGACTAATACACATATGCAGGCTACATAATGTATGAACAAACATGGTTCCAATTAGAACGGTTCCAGATTTTACACACAGACCATGACACAAAACCGTTTGTGTGAGTGTACAGTTTACCTTAGTATAGACTAGGTTAATTCAAGTCAGCCATGAAACAGGCCAGAGTTGTGCTGGTTGGGGTGTTTGGGTTTTTATATTAACATTTCAATGAGGAAATATGTCTTACTTTGGTACCAAAATGGTACCAAAACACCCTCTGAGATTAGTTTCTCCCAACCATCCAAGAACAGTTTGGTGACAAACAATGCCTTTTCCAGCATAATGGAGTACCATGCCATAATATAAAAGTGCTAATTAAGTAGCTCAGGGAACAAAATATCAAAATTTTGGGTCCATGGCCAGGAAACTCCTCAGACCTTAATCCCATTGAGAACTAGTGGGCAATCCTCAAGAGGCAGGTGGACAAAGAAAAACCCACAAATTCTGACAAACTCCAAGCATTGATTATGCAACAATGGGTTGCCATCAGTCAGGATTTGACTGTTTCTAATTATACTTAAGAAAAAGATTTAAAAACACCAAAGCAGCAAACTTTGTGAAAACCAATACTTGTGTCATTCTCAAAACTTTTGGCCATGACTGTGCATGCCAATAATACAATAGAAATAATAGGATGCAGATTATAAAAATACTAAACAAAAGACTCCTTTTCAGATTTTTTATAGATAACACATATGAGCTGAAATAAGCTATAATTTGGAATTCTATTCTAAATTGAATATTGTGAATAAATAATTTACAAGGAATATGAAGAGATTTACAACTGTCTGTAAGGTCATTCTCTTTAAAACTGCCACAGGTAACATGTAACAATGTGCTACTTGCCACATGGTTGAGTGGTCAGTGAATAAACCGGCTCCTTTTTTGGAGTTTGCCCCAGTGAAGAGGGTTTTATGGGGACCCCTGCAGAATGAAAAACAATATCTGTAAAAGGGTGAATGAACCCTCTTGTTAGGATCAATAACATGTCATTAAGAGATGATAACACTGAAATTTTAGCAACTGACAAAGAAATAATGGTACAGGAAAATCAGAACTCATACCACATCAGTAAGAAACTTAAGCTGATGGCGTTAAGTACGCTGCCGGAATTAAACTCTCACACTGCAAAAAGCCTGCACGATATTTACTTTAAATGCATCGACTATACAAAAAGGCAAGACATTACGTGAGCTTGCTGCACTGGTTGAGGAGTAAAGAATTAATGTCATCCTTATTCAAGAGCATAGTATGAAGGTTGAGGACACTGATTTTCAATATCAAGATTTGGGAAATAAGCAGATGTTCATTGAGAGATAGAAATGCTACAAACATATCCATCAGTGGCATGGGCATGATGAGTCCATTTGCTATGGACGCCTAAATTTTCTGGAGAAAATGAACTCAAGGATCATAGCTGCAACTGTAGAAGTTAAATTTGAAACCTGGTTCAGTGTGCCCCTGACATATAATGTAGTTGTGCTGACAAGACAAGAAAAACCAGCTACATAGCTTACTGGGATTATGCTGAGTCTCTATTCTTTGGAGCTTATGCTCAAAAGCTTGTGGCAGGCGGATGGGCGTCAGACCCAGCCGGGACGCCTGGAAGGACCGAGAGGTGGACTATACATCCCCCAGGTCACAAGGGGGAAACCGCCCTGGTTAGTGTGGGGACCACAGGAACGGAGCATGGAGGCTCAACCCCATTGGGGCCCGTGGCCACCACCAGGGGGCGCCCTGAGCTTCATAGAGCCCGGGATGTCTGCACTTCCGCCACACCTGGGAGTGCTGGCGGAGGAACTTCCAGGGATGCCTGGAGTGCTTCCGGGGTGCTCATGCAGCACTTCTGCCACACCAGAAAGTGCCGCCAGAAGGACATCAAGGAGCACCTAGAACACATTGGGCACCTAGAACACAAATGTGTTTTTTTAGAACTGCCAGTGTCCGTCTGTTTGTGTCTGGGCTGTCTTCTCACAATGGCATCCCAGATGGGACTCTCTGCCTGTTACAAGGCGGGGACCTGTAAAAATAATTTTGTAAGCAGCCTGGCACTGCGGACCACCACACACACACGCGCTGCGATATCGCAGTCCGCACACGCACCTCGATGGATTGGCGACTCACCCAGGGACCGCAGCTGGTTCATGGAAACGCTATCTCCAATCTGACGGGGAGAAACAAGATCGGGCAAGGCACGAGAGCAGCAAACTCCCCGACCTTGTAAATAAAACGTCTGTGTTTTTTAGAACTGTTTGTGTCCGGGCTGTCATCTCACAAGCTATAACAAAGAAGTTTGAACTAAGTAAGAAAAGGGCTTAAACTTGTTTTATTATTGCAGCTAACAGCAAGACTTCAACAATTAAAAAAAAAAGTTAAAAGTGCTTTTCTTTCAAGACCTGCTTGCTTTGACATGTAAGCTGCTTGGCTTGTCTGCAGCTGACCAGTTATGATAAGAGTGGAACAGGGAACTTGTGGTATACAGCTCAAAACTGTATGGGCGTACAGAAGTTTAAGAAGCCAGTGTACTTTAACACCTTAAGACCACAAACCTTTCTTTGGTTAAAGAAACTGACAAGTGGCCATCCGGCCAAGTGGACCAGGTTGATGGTGACCTTTTAAGGTATCTGTTCTGCCATGTCCTATGTCATGCACGCGCGATTAGGGAGCCGCGGAACGACCTAAACTGTTGCGCGAAGACATATACCAGACGGGAATGGCGGAGTACTAACCTTTCTCTATTTATTTCCAACAGAAAGAAAGACACAACACCGCCATGAACGTCTGAACATGGAATCTCAACACGCCACTTCCGCCTTCCCTCTGTCGCATCCCAATGACGTCAGCAGTCCCATCATCCATCTCGGTTCCTTCCCAGCAGCGCTTCATCCATTTCCGGTCCCTCCCTCATAAATGTTCCCCCCGTCCGCCAGGATGGCGAACGGTGTTATGATAATTGTATTGAACATATTATTTGATCGCACTTTTCCCACAGTATACGGGGCCGGAAAACCCCAAACCTTTTTTGACTATTTGTGTCTTTTTTACAGTGGCGTAGTCGGCAGGATAGAAAGGTTGTCCGAACATGACAGAAGGACAGGACCTAAACGAAGTGCTGACCGGGATGGCTGCCCAAATTCAGAATCTTCGGATCGCACACGCAGAAACAACGAGGGAGCTTGAAGCAACTAAGGCAAGGCTGACAACGGCAGAAGCGGTAAGACCGGAGCCCTCCAGACCTCCGCCTCCTCCGATGGTACCGTTGTCCGATGCCGACGATATAGAGTCTTACCTCGGCATATTTGAGAGGACCGCCTCTCGCAACCAGTGGCCGCGGGCGGAGTGGGCGTCCATTTTGGCTCCGTACCTGAAGGGTGCTGCGCAGCGGGCCTATTATGATCTCCCCGAGGAGGAGGCCGCAGATTACGACCTCCTAAAGCCAGAGATCCTTAGTCGCTACGGCATCACTACGGACCAGCAGGCGAGTGAATGGCGAACCTGGCAGTTCAACCCCGACCACCCTGCCCGAGCCCAGGCTTTCGAGTTCTGGAGCAAGATGGGGCGTTGGTTAAGACCAGAAGGTCCCCAGGCACGAAAAGTCGTAGAGCAGGTGGCTTGTGAGGGCTTAGTAAACGCTATGCCGGGATATCTCGCCCAGCAGGTCCGTAGACACCCTTACAAAGACATGAAAGGACTCTTGGAGGTCCTGGAGCGTCAACTTGCGGTTCACCGAGCCGGGGGATTGGAAAAGTCGGCTCGTGGCGCCCGACAGGGACGGTCCAGTCACTCCGAGCCCACACGTCGCGCGGCGGAAGCACCGCAGAAAGCCAAGGACAGACCCGGGCCACCGCACTGTTTCAAGTGCGGGGACCTCGGTCACCTGTTGTCTGCCTGCCTGTTGTATCAGCCACTCCAGGAGCCAATGGACTGCACTTGGGCCACCACCGAAAGGTACTGTGCTCTGTCAAACCCTCTGGCTATTCCAAATACGGGAGTGGTTTTAGTAAATGGTCATTCTGTGCTTGCATTGTTTGATTCCGGCAGTAACATTACCATTGTTGCTCGCCGTTATGTTTTACCGCAACAATGGCGATACCAGTACGTTAGTGTAACTTGTGTACATGGGGAGACCAAGTCTTATAAGTCCGCAAAGTGTTTTCTGTCATGGAATGGTGGCTTGTCTCGATTAACGGTCGCAGTGTTACCCGAGCCACCTTTTCCTGTCATTTTGGGACACGACTGGTCCAATAGCAACAGCGGGAAACAATTAACCACTCCTAGGGCTAAGTTTGGTCTTGTTATGGGTACGCGAAGCACCACCCCCGCGGCTCCCAGGCCGTGCACACGGGCGACCGCCGTAAATAACAGTGACCGGGGGGAAGAGTCTCTAGCGTCGGACCCCGACCCGGAAGGAGATCCGGGCGAGGGCACGAGCCAAAGAGTCTGCAGAGCTCCCGTACATGCGGACCCAATAGACTCTATGATCAATCAGTTCCGGTCTACCCCCGCGTCATTTAAAAGGGAGCAATGGAATGATGATTCCCTAAAAAACGCCCGGAATGCAATTGTTTCAATAAATGACCATTTGTCTGATGATTCCTTGCCACCGGAGCCCTACTTTGTATTAGAACATGATCTGTTGTATCGAGTTACAAGTCACGAAGGTGGAGCGCGGAAGTTATTGTTAGTGCCGCGAACCTTCCGGCGGGAGGTTTGCGAACTGGCACACTCCCACCTCCTGGGCGCCCATTTGGGAACCGAAAAAACGCTGGAGAGAATTAAACAGCGGTTTTATTGGCCAGGAATAAATGAGGAGGTCCGACGTTTCTGTCAGTCCTGCCCGGAGTGTCAGATTCCTAGGAGGGACCGTGCTCCTTTAGTTCCTATTCCCCTTATTGATGTTCCCTTCGAGAGGATCGGTGTTGATCTGGTAGGTCCCCTAGAACCTTCGACCCGTGGCCAAAAATACATATTGGTCATGGTAGATTACGCAACTCGATACCCAGAAGCGGTACCCTTACGGTCCGCTACTTCCAAGACTATCGCACGGGAATTAGTCAGGCTCTTTGCCCGAGTGGGAATACCTAAAGAAGTCCTCACGGATCAAGGTACTCCCTTTACTTCGGATACGTTCAGGAAGGTTGCTAAGTTACTGAAAATCAAACATCTGAGGACGTCGGTTTATCACCCGCAAACCGATGGCTTAGTGGAGCGGTTTAATCAGACACTTAAACAGATGTTACGTAAGGTAGTCAGCGCGGACGGTCGGAACTGGGACGAGCTTTTGCCCTTCGTGCTCTTTGCTTACCGGGAAGTCCCACAGGCCTCCACGGGTTTCTCCCCCTTTGAACTCTTATATGGACGTCAGCCCCGGGGGCTTTTAGATATATTAAAAGAAGGCTGGGAGGAGGAGTCTCTGCCTGGCTGTAATGTTTTGGAGTACATCGCGCAAATGCGCGATAGAATGAACAAAATCCGACCCATCCTAAAAGATCACATGACCCGTGCTCAAGCAACGCAAGCCCGGTCCTATAATAAAAATGCTGTCCTCCGGGAATTTCACCCCGGAGACCGCGTAATGGTGCTCGTACCCACATCCCATTCTAAATTGCTGGCCCATTGGCAGGGTCCCTATGAGGTAAAGGAGCGGAAAGGGCTGGTGGATTATTTGGTGAAACAACCAAATCGTAGACCTGCCGAGAGAGTGTACCACGTGAACTTGTTAAAGCCGTGGAGAGATAGGGACGAGGCTCCACCCTCCGGTACCGCCCTCTCCCTTTGCGCAAGTAAACTCGCACTTAACCTCGGACCGGACTTAACCCCATCACAACGGCTGGAGCTGGAACATGCTATCCATGCCGTCCCCGAAGTGGTTAGCGAGGTACCGGGCCGTACTTCATTGATTGAGCACGATATTGTTACTGACCCAGGGGTGATAGTCAGGGAGAGATCCTATCGCCTCCCGGAAGCAAAGAGGACGGAAGTGGAATTGGAAATCCAAAGGATGCTGGACATGAATATTATTGAGGAAAGCTATAGTCCCTGGTCCAGTCCTATCGTCCTCGTATCTAAGCCAGACGGGTCCTGGAGGTTCTGCAACGACTTCAGGCGTCTGAACCAAGTCTCTAAGTTCGATGCCTACCCTATGCCCCGAGTGGACGATCTCTTGGAGCGCCTGGGGAGGGCACAATGCTTGACTACCTTGGACATGACAAAAGGGTACTGGCAAATTCCCCTAACGGCATCCGCCAGAGAGAAAACAGCATTCAGTACCCCTAGTGGACATTGGCAGTATAAGGTCCTCCCATTCGGGTTGCACGGGGCACCTGCTACGTTCCAGCGTCTGGTGGACAGAGTGCTACGACCCCATCAATCCTATTGTGCCGCCTACTTGGATGACGTAGTCATTTATTCCGGCACCTGGGAGGAACATATACTGCAGGTGTATGCTGTTCTTGCCACACTAGCGAAAGCCGGCCTCCGCATTAACCCCCGTAAGTGTTACTTTGGCTTAAGGGAGGCCAAATATTTAGGCTACCTAGTTGGGCGGGGACAGGTGAAACCCCAATGCTCCAAAATAAAAGACTTAGAATCTTAGAATGGCCCCGTCCGATGACCAAGAAACAGGTGCAGGCTTTCTTAGGGTTGGCGGGGTATTACCGCCGGTTTGTTCCCCGTTTCTCTGAGAAGGCAGCATCCTTGACTGATCTGACAAAGAAAGGGTCTCCTGTCTATGTGGTATGGAACCAGAAAGCGGAACTGGCATTCAGTGACTTGAAAAAGGCCCTGACGTCGGCACCTATATTACACACCCCTGATTTCTCTTTACCTTTTCGCTTCGGACACAGGCCTGGGTGCAGTGTTGAGCCAGAGCGTCGACGGTGCCGAACACCCCGTGTTTTACCTGAGCCGGAAACTGTTGGACCGAGAGACCCGGTACGCGGCGGTTGAGAGGGAGGCCTTGGCCATTAAGTGGGCGGTGACTCATCTGCAGTACTACCTGCTGGGTCGTGAGTTCACTCTGGTAACGGACCATGCCGCCCTGCAGTGGATGGCCCTGCACAAGGAGTCGAACCCTCGTGTCACCAGGTGGTTTTTGGACCTGCAGCCATACAAGTTTACCGTTACTTATCGCCGGGGTCCCCTTCAGGCCAATGCTGATGCCCTCTCCCGGGTTCACGACCTCTCGGTTCGGTCCGCCCGACCCGGTGGGTCTGGGCTGCGGGGGGGGGTCATGTCACGCACGCGCGATTAGGGAGCCGCGGAACGACCTAAACTGTTGCGCGAAGACATATACCAGACGGGAATGGCGGAGTACTAACCTTTCTCTATTTATTTCCAACAGAAAGAAAGACACAACACCGCCATGAACGTCTGAACATGGAATCTCAACACGCCACTTCCGCCTTCCCTCTGTCGCATCCCAATGACGTCAGCAGTCCCATCATCCATCTCGGTTCCTTCCCAGCAGCGCTTCATCCATTTCCGGTCCCTCCCTCATAAATGTTCCCCCCGTCCGCCAGGATGGCGAACGGTGTTATGATAATTGTATTGAACATATTATTTGATCGCACTTTTCCCACAGTATACGGGGCCGGAAAACCCCAAACCTTTTTTGACTATTTGTGTCTTTTTTACACCTATTAGCAACTAGGTGTAACCAATGGTATTACAGCTTATATTATGAATGGTGATTAAGATCTAAATTTGGAATGTATAAAAGGACACAGCGCAAACTCCTCTTTGTAACACATTTCCTTCCATTGCTTTGATGATATGTGTTTAATGAGTGTTACCCCTTAAGGATTTATAAAATAAAGAAGATTGATTGATGCTTCCTCCTATCTGTGCTTATTTTCTTCAACAAAAAGGGAGAAGAGGACACCCAGCAGGAGTGGCGAGTAAGTTTCTTCCACACAACTTTCATTGGCAACCCAAGACCACTATCATCTTCTTCTCTAGTGCAACAAATGTGGACACAGAAGATATGAGGTGACACTTCTATGATGCTCTGGCTAATGTCATCAAGGGTACCCCAACACTGAATTCATCTGAGTAGATATGTACACAAAAATTGTGAAAGGCAATTGTACAAGATATGAGTTTGACAGCAACATGAACGCAAATGATTATATGCTTCTCGATCCCCTTGCAGAATACCAGTTGATGGCACTGAATCTAAGATTCCAAAAACGAAATGGTCTTTCTGGTATCCTGAAGGTGACATCTTACAGATTGACTACATCGTCTTTAGCAAAAAGTGGAAGAACAGTGCAATGAACTGCAAAACTTATAAAGCCTTTAGAAGTATTGGATCTGACCACAAGATTATGACTGTTGAGGTTAGACTGAAAACAAACAAAGCAAAAAAAGCAATACTCAGAGTAAACAGGTATGACTGATTGGTGCTCATAAACAGCAATGACATCCAAAATTTGTATTCTGTGTAAGTTACAAACAGACTAAATATACTGGAAAAGAATTGCCAGCCAATATGATTTACAATTTCATTATACAAGCCAACAGAGAAGCTGCTAAAAAACAAGACCTAAGAAATCAAACACCAAGAAGCCAACTGCATGGGAAAATGTTTAAATACTACTGGTACATGAAAGAGAAAGGCTCAACAAGCCTTCCAAGAGAATCTGAGCAAAGATAACAGAAAAACTGTGGATGCCCTACAAAAAGATCCATACAAAGCATATGAAGATCAATAACATGGTTATACAGAGCAAAATCAATGAGATAGAAAAGGCTTCAATTCATCAAGCATCAAGGCTCAACTGGGCCACAGCAAACAACACCATGTAATATAGCAGGCCCATGGCCTAGCAGCATGGGGTCAGTTTTAGATAAATAAATAAGTCGGCTCAGTCTCCGCAGATGTGCGATCTCGCACAGCTATGGGAGGTTGGTGTGGTGATTGAGATGGAGCACACCTGCATGTGAAGGTGTGCTCTGTCTTAACACTAGAATCCCGGGCCACCTTAAATTCCTTCGCACCTCTCCATTAGCATTTTTTTGTTTTGTAAATGTTCCAATCAGCACAAGCAGCCTGCTATCTCATCCCAATCGCCCCCAACAGAGCTCAAGTCGGGCAAAAATGTTCCAACTGCATAGACTCAGGCAGCAAACATTCCCCTTCCAAAGCAGCCTTAGCAGCCTTCAAAACTACAGAGAAATGAGCATCACTTCAACTGCAGGGAAGATCTACAATCATATGATTATCTTGTGCCTCAAACCACATATTGATCCCCTTCTGAGATCAAACCAAAATGGCTTTAGGAAGGGTAGAACAACTGTGTTTAAAATCCTAGTACTTCACAGAAGTTCTGGTGTACAAGTTACCTGCTGTGCTGACCTTTGTAGACGTCAAAAAAGCATTTCACTCTGTCAACAGGCACAAAATGTTTCAAGTTCTACAGTATACAGTATTATCAGTATTCTCTCAGAGGTTATCAATAGCATAAAAGTACAGTACTGTACCAAAACACAGTTGCTAAAGTCATCACAGAAGATGCAGATACAAACATCTATAGTACTGAAGCTTGTGTACAACAAGAGGATGCAGCATTTCAACAATGCCAGCGGGTTTAAGGACCAGTAACAAGTAATTCCAAAAACGTTTGGCCAGTATGGAAAAGATTTAACAGGTAATCAATGAGAAACATCTACATATTTCAAATTTTTCTAATAAACTATTTTTTTATAGAATTGCTTAATTTTGAAAATAATGTCTGCAGCACGTTTCAAAAAAGTATTGATGGGGTAATTTAGGACTAATAACAATGTGACTAATAACAGTTGTAAGAGATCAGCCTAGGCATAGACAGACACGGACTCCCGATATACAAAAACACACAATATTTATTATACATCACACGCAATATTGTGAACAAACCCAGTCCTTTTCTCTACTCTTCAGCCACCTCCACTCTTCCTCATAAGCTCCGTCCTCTTCCACCCAGCACCTTCAGTGGTGGCTGCAAGCTCCTCTTATAGCCCACCCAGAAAAGTGCTTCAGGTGGTAATTAACCTAATTAGGCTGCACTTCCGGGTGTGGCTGCATCACAGCCCAAATGGGCTCGTTAAGTCGTTCCGTTCCCCCTGGCAGTGCCCACAGAGCCCAAAAGGCATGAACTCCAGTGTTCCATGATTGTGGCCTCCATACCGCCCAGGGGGGCTGCTCTCTTGCGCTCAGGGAAAGATAGTGCCTCTCTCCCGGTCCGTCCTTCTTCCAGGTGTCCTGGTGGGGCAAGTTCCCTGGTCATCTGCCACAGAGTGAATCTGAAAAAACACCAGGGGCCTCATGCATAGAATTCACACTATAACATGACGTAAGCACAAAAGCGGAAATATACTTACGCACAAAAAAATCCAGATGCAGGAATCTGTGCGTTCGCCAACATCCACGTTCTTCCGCTAAATAAATCCCGATCAGCGTGAAAAGTAACGCACGTGCATGCGCCTGCTGTCCTGCCCCAACTCCTCCCAGAATTACACCTCTTTGAATATGCAAATCAATATAAATAGCCCTTAAGCTCAGCCTTCTGTGAAAAGACAATGGGAAAAGCATGGGGGAAAATATAAGAATTTCAGTGAATACCAAGTGGTATAAACAGTGGTATAAACAACAAAAGGAAGTTGATCGAGTGACAGAGTGTTGGAGAAACTCAAAAGCTCAAGTTCACAAAGTCGCACAGTGCCTGAAATAAAAAAGAAGTCACATATCAAAGTCGGTGTGAAAAGGCGAGTTGTAGACCACCGTCTGAGTGTCATATGAAATCTTATTAGGGTACAGACAAAAAAAATAGGCACACAGTGGGGAAAAAAGCATGAAATGTCAACTTTAATTTCGTAATTTCCACTTTAATCACGTAGTTTATTTTGCCATTAAAGTAGAACATCATAAACTTCATCCTAAAATCATTTAATTTACTAGATTCTCAAATCCCATCGTAACTAAAGTAGCACGTTAAATGCTTTGTTCTGTATTTGATCTTCTATGTGCTCTATGCGTGTGAATCACTACCTGCTTCTTAAACGGGCTTTGTCTTTCTCCGACAGGACACAGAATCCATTACATTCGTGATATTACAGCTCTCTGAATTATTAAAATAATGAGATGTATACAAGATATCTTTTTCATGATGATAGGAATGAAAGCATGCTTGTTCATGTCTAATGCAAGATGCTTGCTGCGCCATGCACGACCTTCAATGAAATAATTTATTGCAGCAGTACTGTCTCTTTCAAACATACTAACCTCCAATTCTTGTCCTTACTTTTCTTTCTCCAAATACCCAATCATCACACAATCAGCTCTGTAATAGATGTTAAGTCATCTGTAAGCTTAGAACGATGATTCTTCAAAATATTTAAGGAATATTGAAATATCTTCGTAGTACGTGTTTAATTATTCTATCTATCTATCCTACCAGTGTCGCACCAGCCCAGCAAGAAAAAAGCACGAGGTATAGAATAATCCGTGAACTAGCCAGGGCTGCGGCACCGTGTCCTCTCATGTTTGATTATTAACAATATAGATTATTTAAATGAAGTTAAAGTTTTATCTGTATAATATAATCAACATATTTTGCTGCATTTCATCTTAAAAATGATACCGTCATCATATGTAAATACGCGCTTTATAAAGTGGCGCAGGTTGTGCAATATTATAACTGTTGTGCAAGTTTACAGTAAGGTAATTGTACTAATAAGTACAAACAAGGAGCACATGATGGACTGACTGAGTGCGTTTAATGTTCTTGGGATGAAACTGTTTCTGAACCGCAAGGTCCGTACAGGAAAGGCTCTGAAGCGTTTTGCCATGGCTGAGGCAGCATGTGCTTGATGCTGTATCCCGATAATTCTCTTTCTGATCAGCTGCTGCTGTGATTCCAAACTCAGATACAGTGATATAAATACTCCGAGTGGTGCAGTGAGAGTAATATGGAAAAAGAAGATCCGCTGTGGCAGCCCTTAACGGGAGCAGCTGAAAGAAGACAAAGAAGGTGCAGTGAGACTAACAACGCTAAAGCAGTTATGGTATTTGGAATACTATGGCTATTTCCTGGACCATTATATTGTTACAGGTTAATTACAATCAGATGCATTACACTAATAAACAATATGCAATATCCAGTGTATTTATAAAGCCGCGTCAGGAATGTGGATCTAAGAAAGAAAGGGTAACCACACAGGAACAGTAGCACTGCTTTGATGCTGGGTGCTGCCAGTCTGCAAAACCGAGCAGAAAACTTGCGTACGACAGGGTATGAACTACCGTGGAAATGTGCCTGGCTTTACGCCAATTTAAGGTTTTATACATCGCGATTTGAGCGTGGAAATGTTTGCACGTAACATTTTTGTGCGTATGCACTGTTTATACATGAGGCCCCAGGATATGAAAGAGTCATTGTAAAGCAACTGAGGCAATCATGTAGCATATAAAAAGACTCCAATAACTCCTTCACAAGCAAGGATGGGTTGGAGCTCACTAATTTGCAAACAATAAGTATAAAGAATAATTTATATAAAAACAATGTTCCCCAAAAAAGAAATTTGGTAGGATTTGGGAGCTTTTAACCACGTACAGATGCACAGCTAAAGACCTGCAGAATGGATGAATGGGAGAAAATTCCACTTGCTAAAACTGTGTACTTTTTGATTAAAGTTTTTATAAGAGCCAGTATTAGAAAGTTAATGTTTAATGTTAAAGTCATGAATGTCATGGTGTTGCCTTTCACCCTCTGTAAGTAAACATGAGATAGAACTTTCTTAGCTATCTCTGTAAAACAGTGTTAATTAAGCCAGTATGGAAATCATTGTTAGCATGGACTATTAAATATAATTCCAGTTTGCAAATAGGATATTGGCATACAGTTTACTGACCATTTTGAAATGAACGTGTTTAACGTGTAATATAACTGTATAACCAAACTAGAAAGAAAGGAAACAAGATAAATTTGACTTAAACAAAACTTATTAAACAAGAACTTTGCCCTTCTTTAATACCATTTTTTTCTCTTTTTTTGTGTGAACTGTTTTGCCTTGAATTTTACTAAAACCTTTATATTGGAGATGTTTGGTCTGTGAAATTATTTCAACATGCATCACACTATTGCCTGAATCATCCTATGAAGCAAACCTAAAAGCTACAGAACTTTGGTCATTTTGGATAAATGCAGGTACAGTTATTATTTCCCCCAAAGGCTGTCAGCAAGTCCAATTCTGACTACCTAGATAACAGAATTCACTATAATGATAACTTCAGACATGTGTAATAATAACTCCGAAAACACAGCTGTAGTCCTGCAGTTAAAAAAATACTTTATTATCTAAGCCTAGTCTTTCTGTTTACTAGTTACATCTTCTATTTTTCTTTCTGTGCAGTTTTGTTCTTCTTCCTTATTTAACCATACTCAGTGCACTACCTTTTGTCTGTTCTTAGTCTGTAACAGAATACAGACGGAAACAGAATATAGATCAAGATCAAAGTGAAAAGGAGAAACAGTATCTCAAAGACCAGTGGGATACAACATTCCAAAATCCCATTCACTTCTCAGAGGTGGAACATCTTCTACTTGCTTACAACTGAAACCCATTATTTTAAACACAAAGAGAGATGTAGAATGTTCAGTTCCCTGCAAGCTGCCACTGCCAATGGTGATATCAGTTTATTGTCAAACCCCTAGACAATGGTGCCTACTAACTAGTAGGTCCTTGGCTTCAGTACCAGCAGTCCATATGACACCTCTGCCACAGGCATTCTCAGCTACTAATCTGAAAGTGCACAGTGCAGGTGTACTGACAAGGGAAAGTCACCAGTAATGAGCAAGGAAAGCACAATCATGAAGGGGTAACACTAGTCAACCTGATTGCATTCGAAGACAGTTTCACCAGTCAAAATGCCACACAGAAAGCTTCCTTTAATCAGCCAGGTTCATTTACATATAATGACTATGAAACATTTTAAGCACACCAGTCAGCATAAAGATAAATGATATAATTAAGAAACACATCCCGTCCATTAAATATCATATAAATTCCCAAACTAGTTAAACATATTAAGAGTCACGGGTAAATACTTGGTTAAAAGAAATAAGACTTTGTATATGTAAACTGTTACTAGTGAAGAAAATTTAAAGTTAAATGTTACATATGATTTAATTTTCTATCTTAAATATGCTGGCATAAATTAAGTTAGGATGTCTTAGTTAAACAGGTA
Source organism: Erpetoichthys calabaricus (assembly GCF_900747795.2). NCBI lineage: Eukaryota > Metazoa > Chordata > Cladistia > Polypteriformes > Polypteridae > Erpetoichthys > Erpetoichthys calabaricus. Next base: position 88,189,756 of record NC_041400.2, on the reverse strand, counting down.
GGCAGTTTTATTGAGCATTTTCTCTTATAGAATGCAAGGGTCCAGAAACAACAAAGAAAAACTGAAGCAGGATGGAAGGATTTTGAGGAGAGTGAGCAATGACACAAGCAAGTAAAAGCAATAATGTGTGTGGGAGAATACAACCCACAGTGGATAAAGAAAAAACAGCAGAGTAAATCAAAGTGTTTTCTACAAGTTTGTTTTTCCCAGATGGTGTGACCAAGAAAAAGATAAAGTTCTCTTCCTTTAAAGCAGAATTACAGTCTTCTTAGATTGAGGCCAACACCTCAGATACTATTAGTCAGTTACATCAGAAAAATAAAGTTACTGAGACTGTCTGTCTTTGTGCTAAAAAGAAGACAGAAAAGAACTCAGTTGAAGATCACAACCAACTAGATGTTGCACCAACAATTCACCTTGATCTTTTGTTGAAGATATCAATTTTAAAATAGTGATTGATCTGAGCATAATGATGCACCTTTTGATAATACTCAACCATTGGAACTGCTGGATGACATTCTTGTACCACCAAGCTCATGATAAGCCAGCAAGGTAAGCATTGCTGTAAACCCTCTTGAACAGATTCAAAAAAGTTTATTTATTGGTCATTTTGGTGACAGCATGTTTTTGTGTGTTTTCTGAGAGATGAACCTCTTCCTGTAACATAAGAACCCATGATGAGCCAGCAGCTACAGATGGCAGATGAGTGCTTCTATAAAATATCAATGGTCTATCCATTCCTTGTGTTTATGCACACATTTAATTAAATATCTTATCAAAGTCTTTAATGATATGTGGGTGTTTACAAGCAAATGAACACACAATTGTTTACTGATAGAACCCTGTATGAAATGTTTTATGTCAGGGTTCTCAAACCATGTGCTATGGGGGACCACATGTCTGCAAGTTGAGCAGACTGCTGAACCAATCAGCTGCTGTTGTTAATGAAGGGTTTGTGGCTGGGCTAGAGTTTATCTCTAAAATCTGCATATACATTGGCCCTTCATGGCACATGGTTTGTGGCCTGTTTTATGTGTAGTGGGTTTCAGCAACACTGGAATGTAGTATTGTGCTGCTAGAGGGAAGAAACATTTTATTTGTGATTACTCTGCAAAACATTTAGATAATTTAATTTGTCGTGTTAAATGTTCTGTGGTGTAAATTATTAGCTATTTATATGTAAACTGTTTTCTATTGTTACCACAGATGACATGTTGCCAGCGCCCCAGATGAGAGATGATCCACAGATTCCACTTTAGTTGGGTTCACAGTACAGTGTCCAAAGATTGTGAAATCAAACTAGGTCCATTTTTAGAAATATAGAAATGTTTTTTTTCAGTAACCAACTCAATCAATAAAAAGTTTGCCAATTGATATATGTTTTCAAAAGCATGACATCAGGTTAAATATAGCATACCATCTAACTGGGCAAACGCACTTCATCACATTTTTTAGACACATAACACATCACTTAGTGGTTGTATATTATAAGTAGGCCCACAGACTGTGAGAGCCATTTCAGGACCTTCTTTTTTTTCTACACTTAAGCCACTAAAGGGTCAGCTTGATCCTGTGCATTAAATTTTTATCATGTTCTATAGGTTCTGTATGCCACAGCCAGTGCTTTAAAAGTACCTTTAAAGATGATTTTTTGCAGTATGTATTTCAGCAAGACAGGGAGATCCTTCTTAAGGCTTTGGAAGACTTTGACTATGTTGACAGTAATGCACTCTTTGATGCTTTTGAGGCCCATGAGTACCAACAGGTTCCTACCAAAGACAATCTGGTCCCATTGCTTCTCTCAGATGGGATGCAAAGCTCTTATTCAGGCTCTGTAGTATATAATTGAATGTTGGTGCCCTATTGTAGTCCAGTTAGCTAATTTGGAATGTTAAAGAAGAAAATTAAAATAGCAAAGCAGAGAAGGATCTCTTTAGATTTCCAGAAGAAACAAACACAGTCCAAGGTAGATGGCTACCTTAAAAGTTAGATAGGTGAAATAGATTTACAGACACTCCAGCTCTTCCTCTGGTTTTGTACTGGTTCAAATTTAATGGAAAGTCCAATCAAAATTTAGTTTATTGAAACAGCAGACCTCCAAAGATGACCACAGTTGCATAGACGTGGCATATTTTCAGACCTTCACAGTGATTTCAATAGAATGCTTTGTCTTGGTGCTGGACATAGTCTAGGTTAGCTTTAGAGCACAGGTGTCGGGCTCCAGTCCTCGAGGGCCGCAGTGGCTGCATATTTTCATTCTAACCATCTTCTTTATTAGTGAGCCGTTTTTACTGCTAATTAACTTCTTTTGCCTTAGTTTTAATTAACTTGTCTCAGGCCCCTTAATTGTCTCTTTTTCCTTAATTAGTAGCCAAACAATAATGAGACATCAAACAAGCCACCATATGACCAGCTCATCTGTGCCCATCACACAATATCTAAAAATAAAGAGAGGTGAAGGTCTCAGTAAGGTTGATCTCTCAGGTCACCAAAACATTTTGATGGTGTTCTTAGAAAAAACAGACACATTTGGAAATATCTGCTGTGGCAGAATGAGAGCAGCAACAAGCCATTTAATTAAAAAACAGCAAGAATCAGCTTCTCATTAAGAAACTGTTTGGAGTGAAATTGGTTGGAGTTTGAAATCCCAGTTTAGCTGGTCAACTGTTAGCTCGTTTCACGTCTCATTTCTGTTTGGCTGCCATTTAATGAAGAAAGGAATCAATTCAGAGGATTGAATCCTTAAAAACAGGGCTATTGAAATGAAGGGAAAAGGAGTTAATTAGCAGTGAAAACTGGTCACTGATTAGGAAAAGGGGTAGAATGAAAACTTGTAGCCACTGCGGCCCTCCAGGCCCAGAGTTTGACACCCCTGCTTTAGAGCCTCACTCTTAGCAGAAGTGAAAATTCACCCAAAATATGAAATTTGCCTCTGAAATTTACCTAAATTGGACATTAGTGTAAATAAATAGTACAAAATTTTGTTACATAATGTAACCCTAATCTTTCATTCATATTTCAAATGTTGTAGATGTGTTATGAAATATGCTCTATGTAAATAAAATGTATTATTATTAATCTTAAGGCAAGTTTTGCAGACAACAAAAACAACAACAGTAACATTCAATACTTTAGCAGATTTTCATACAAAGGATGAAGCTCAAAGTGCTTTATAAGATGTCAAAGGTAGAGTTACAAAAAAAGAAAAAACAAATAAGATTATGTAAGAATAATAATGAATAACTATCCATCCATTCATCCATCCATTATCCAACCCGCTATATCCTAACTACAGGGTCACGGGGGTCTGCTGGAGCCAATCCCAGCCAACACAGGGCGCAAGGCAGGAAACAAACCCTGGGCAGGGCGCCAGCCCACTGCAGGGTGCACACAGCCACACACACACACACACACACACCAAGCACACACTAGGTACAATTTAGAATCACCAATGCACCTAACCTACATGTCTTTGGACTGTGGGAGGAAACTGGAGCACCCGGAGGAAACCCACGCAGACACGGGGAGAACATGCAAACTCCATGGATAACTATCAAAGAAAAAATAAATTAATCAATATGATTCATAATTATTTAGATGTGTAATTATCAAAAGAGTTGTGTCCTTAAAAAAGGATGTCATATTGTAAGTCTCTGAAGATGAGTCTGGTGATTCTGGTTTATTCCTAGGATTCTGCTTTTATTTATTTACTTATTATATTCATTTATTTATTGTGCGTGTTTTTTTTTGTCTATGTTCACTGTGTGCAGGGGCACATGCAAGCAAGCATTTCATTGTACAGGGTACTTGTACACATGACAATAAAGAATTGACATTGACAAGATTAAACGGGCAGTAGGACAGAAAAAAAAAACTCCAGTTAAGGTCTCTTGGACAGTTGGGGCACCTGCCTTCATTCCAGCATTACAAGTGGCGCCATGTCTTTGTCAGGTGGTGGTAGTGCAGAACACCACCACAGAAGACCTGGAAGAGAAAGCAGAGAAAAATACAGATTAATAGAGATTGCAAATCCCTGAAGAACATGAGAATTCTATATCTATACAGTCTGTAAAAAGTACAAGTAAAATGCAACTATGAAAAGGCATTTTTTTTAAATGTTTCACAGTATTAGCCTGGCATATAACTATTGGCAAAGTATTTCATATTTTTGATGTTTAACATGCAAAGGTCACTTCACCGCTTTTTTTAAGCTTGGTTCATTAGAATTATAACAGACCACTGTTAGAAGATGTACTGTAAGGTTATTTAAGAGTGTAGGGGGACAGGCACTGTAAAGCAGAGAAGGGAAAGATTATTTAAGGCTTTAAACACATAAGTAATATTTTAAAGTCAATTCTAAATGGCATGGGTAACCAATGTAACAATGCTAACACTGATGAGATGTGCAGACTTTCTTTTCATAGTTATGATTCTTGTTACTGTATTCTGCACTAATTGCAACTGATTGATGTCTTTCATAGGTAGTTCTGCTTGGAGTGCATTACAGTAATCTAGAGGACTAAAAACAAAAACATGAATTAATATCTGAGCAACCTCCAATGTTATAAAGTACACCCTTCGTAATCTCATGGTTTAAATGTAAAAGTCACAGCATTTTCCATATTAGGGTTATTGGATTAATGGATGTATGCCATTCTTTTCGTAACATTCTATTAGCATTTTTTTTTATCTTAAAGAGTGAACGATATGCTAATAATTAACCAAAACAATGTAATTTAGTAGTGAATTAGGAACAGAATTAGGAGTGCACATCTGACACTCGATTGAAATAAAATGTGCCCTCCAAAGCCATCAATATTTTTTTATTATGCTGATATCAGATTACATCAATACAAGAGTTTATCCATAATAAAGTTAACAAAAATATGATGATGAAGGCTAAATTACATACAAGAGTAGCAACAGCTAAGTTATTACAAGAAATGCAGATAATAGCATTACAAATTGTTAATGAAGCAGCTCAGAATATAACACGTTTTACTTGCTTTAGTGTTTTTTCTTTTTTTAAAGCTATTTATAGCATATTAAAGTCCATACAGAAATATGTAATAGAGGGTCTAACATTCTGAACTTTGCATTTATGTATATGAAATTTACCAAACAAGGAAACCACAGTTACTACTTAAACAGTGAAATATTGTTTTGTCATCCAAGGCAGTAACAGAAATAAATCTTTCTAAAAATTTTAGAATAGGAGCAGAAGTAAAATAAGAAGAAAAAAAGAAGTATAAATAATGTCATACTTATGAATTAATTTTTTAGTTGGGTACTATTTATTCATAATTTTGAAATGGATTTCTTTAACCTTGTTTGTTAGAAAAAACGTCTATGGCACAGAACAAGAAAATTAAAAATTCATATCCAAAGACATCAGAGAAGTGTTGTGTCTGTCTGACATTGCACAATGACAGGCTGGGCACCTGCTATTGTCACATGTCATTAGCTTATCATTTAAGCTGTTGGTTTAGGAGAAGTACACACACACATACATTTAACTGAATATAATGGAGAAGGCTTGCTCCTTAGCAATAACTTATTTCTTATTGCTGCAGTTAGAAAAACAATGTCCCTTTATTATATTTTTTTCTTGACCCTACGGGATACCTGATGATAATCAGCATTCCATGTGGCTGAACAGATGCCAGTGTATCCAAATTCATCCATCCATCCATCCTCTTCCGTTTATCCAAGGTCGTGGGGGCAGCAGCTTGAGCAGAGATACCCAGACTTCCCTCTCTCCGGCCACTTCTTCTAGCTCTTCCGGAAGAATCCCAAGGCGTTCCCAGGCCAGCCGGGAGACATAGTCCCTCCAGCGTGTCCTGGGTCTTCCCCAGGGCCTCCTCCCGGGTGGACGTGCCCGGAACACCTCACCAGGGAGGCGTCCAGGAGGCATCCTGATCAGATGCCCGAGCCACATCATCTGACTCGTCTCGATGTGGAGGAGCAGCGGCACTACTCTGAGCCCCTCCCGGATGACTGAGCTTCTCACCCTATCTTTAAGGGAGAGCCTAGACACCCTACGGAGGAAACTCATTTCAGCCGCTTGTATTCGCGATCTCGTTCTTTCGGTCACTACCCATAGCTCATGACCATAGGTGAGGGTAGGAACATAGATTGACTGGTAAATTGAGAGCTTTGCCTTATGGCTCAGCTCCTTTTTCACCACGACAGACCGATGCAGAGCCTGCATCACTGCGGACGCCACACCGATCCGCCTGTCGAATTCACGCTCCATTCTTCCCTCACTCGTGAACAAGACCCCAAGATACTTGAACTCCTCCACTTGAGGCAGGATCTCGCTCCCAACCAAATTCTATATTGTATCCAAATTCTGAGACACAACTAGATGTCCTTTTCTTCTGCTTTTAAGATCCCCAATCCGGGATGATGTGCAGTTCATATTAGATCTGAGGCTTTCAGTTTTAGTAATTTGTGCACAATTCCTGCAAAGACTCCTTATATTTTTTACTTGATCTGTAATATTTTGTTGGCTTGAATACTGTCATCTATGTTTCCTTACTCTGTCCAGTAACTAACACAAGCTTTTTAATTTTAAACAGGAAAAACCTCAGTGTGTGAATACTCACAAACACAGAGACTGAGGCAAACCAACAAAAAAACACAGTATTTTAAAAAAATAATTTAATTATTTAGACTTTACTGTAAGCAAACCTTTATCTATTTTGATGGTTTACTTTGGTAATGATTGCTCTACAGGTGTACCAAGAAAGGAGGCAGAACAAGAAGTAAGGGTATAATTTATTAATGTTTGAACTCAGTGAGTGAACATCGTTTATCTACTATGTTTATGTTTTTGACAGTTACAATGAGGTGGAAGAGTCCAGTTGTGTTATGGGGCAACAATTAAAGAAGAAGAATGCAATGTGTGCCATGTTGAAGTAGTGGATGGCCCTCCTGCCCGGCACTTCTAAAATCCTCTATCTAAATCTCTGGTCTGATCTGCCATGGCTTTGCCAAGTGATCAAGAGGTATTGGCCTGGTTTTTTTTTTTTCCCCAACTTCAGTAAACTGTCTGTCTCATTACACTGGCTGCCTCTCTCACATAGAACTGATTTCAAGGTTCTATTAAATATATAGAAGGTTTTGAGTATTTTAGACCCTGCCTGTATTTTGGAGTGTCTGCTCCCAACATTTCTTTTCTCAAACATTGCTTCTCTTTTTATTCCAAGATCAACCATGAAAATAGAGAAGTGCCAGGCTACAAATGTCAAGCATTTCAAAAAACTTCAACAAGCCCACTTTTCTAATTTGGCTTTTTCTTAATTACTTGCATTGGTTGTAATAAATTAGAAATAGTACTGTATACATTTTGTAAGATCTGCACTGGGCAGTAATGTCTGCTGTTTTTCTTTGTTTTCTTTTTCCAGTTTATTGTAGTGGTGCCCTGCGTCTCCACCGTCTGTTACATCAACTCCAACTGCATGTGATGCCAGAAAGAAACAAAGTTCACAAGATGTCCTTAAATTAAATTGTGATTGGACTGAGATGGCCACAATTATGTATATGCTGGGATATGAAGAGGGGGCTGTGCGGGCCTAGGCTTGGGACCCCCTGAGGTTTATTATCTCCAGCTTCCTTGAAGGCTGCAAGTTTGTCTTTGTCCCTGGCCATTTGACCATGCAGTGTATTTATTACAAAGGACAAGGACCTATCCATTTGCTTCTTATTTACTTTTATAATAACTTCAACTTCCTTTGTAACTGTATATTTTTGTAGAGCAATTTGAGCTACGCTTGTAAGCAAAGGTGATATAGAAATATTATTTTTGAATAATTTTTAAGGGACACATCAGGAAAACTGTCAGTTTAAATATAACCAATATTTTATGGAATATTGCTGGATAAAAACTCTTTGAGTAGTATCTTGTTCATAAAGCTAAAGTAGCATGTATCCCTGTTTTGACAAATTTAATGATTCACTTTTACTGCGTTCAAAACCTTGGCTAACATTTTTTTTAAATACTAAGGTAAAAATCTATAAATATGTTTTTGTTCCCTTTCCCTAATAGTTTTTAACACCTCCCCATTGTTGGCCATTTTCATTGTATTTGTGTTCAAGTTAAATGCATTTACCATTTACACATCTTGATGATTACTGATTTTTCCACTCATTTGACTCTCACTGTTGTGTGTGTGTGTGTGTGTGTACAATTTTTTTTTCTTGAGAAACATTGTTCCCACATCTTTCACTTTTGTTATTTTTAAACATACCATTTATTTATTCAGTAAAAATGTATAAAGTGTATTGTATTTCCTTTTTTTAAAGTTATAAAAATGAACTGGCTCTGTATTAATATGGGTGAATAAAACCATTCAGATCAGATGAGAAGTCTGCACACAAAAAACGTTGGTGTGTTATGTTGATTAAACGTGTAAGAAAGACTGTCACTGCCCTCTGTCCACATGGTTTTAATCATAAACTGAACTATTCCATGCTGTTTAAATTCTGCTCAGTTACTAGAGAATACTTTATTTTACAGTTGTTAAATTCAGTTTAATTGTATTGTCTTAATAGGTAAGTTTGGTTTCTCAGGGGGTTTTACAGAAACAGTTTGAAATAACATTAAAAACACATCACTAAGAACAAACATATTACAAACTAGCAAAATACCCGCGCTTCGCATCGGACAAGTAGTGAGTTAAAGTGGTTATGTAAACATATATATACATATACATATATACATATATATACATATCTACATATACACATATCAACATATATATACACATACATATACACACATACATACACACACACATATACATATACACATACATACATACACATACATATATATATATACACACACATACATACATACATACACACACTATATATATATACACATACAGACACATATATATACATATACATATTTACATATCTACATATATATACATATCTACATATACATACATACATTCACATATATATATACTGTACATATCTACATATATATATATATAGAGAGAGAGAGAGAGAGACAAATCCCTGCGCTTCGCAGCGGCAAAGTACTGCTTTTAAATTTTTATGAAGAAGAAAAGAAAACCTTTTTAAATTGAGGGAAAATATACCAACAACAATTTGTTAAGGATCTGTTTTTTTGTGAAGCTGCCTTTACACAGCCTCTCCACTGTTTTATAAACGAACGCCATATAAGGGCATCCTTTCTCCTTGCTTAGCGGTTCTGTATTCTTTTATTGTTCGTTTATTACGATTGTTATAGTTATTGTGTAGCTATTTGAGACTCACTTTTCTGTTCAGGTACCCATTTTCTTTATGTACTCCGCGGATTCTCTGCTATTTTTTGTTCGTTTATTACGATTATAGTTATTTATTGATTCCCTTCTTTAGCGGACTGCCTGCTCATATAAGGCGCTCTGCTGTTTTTTTGTGAAGCAGCCTTTACACAGCTTTTCCGCTGTTTTATAAACGAACGCCATATAAGGTCTTCCTTCTTCCTTGCTTCGCCAAGGAAGCAGCCTTTTTATTTAATCCACGGGTTCTCCGCTGTTTTTTTGTTCGTTTATTACGATTGTTATAGTTCTCTTTGTATACCACGTTGTCAGTTCAGCACTACGGTTGTAATATGACCAAGCCATGTAAGCTTACTGTTGAGAATGCAACGTATAGTTGTACAGGAGAAAAGCAATCTTGCCTCAAATCAATGGCAACCTTTTGTAGGTCTATGAACTTAATTTAAACTTTAGGTTTACACGGTGCTTTGTTTCCGAAGTACCTGCACTCATGAATATGTCTGTATGCGTCAGTCGCTTCATATGTTCACGTGAGCCGCTCTCTTGTGTGATGTTGCGATGTCCACTGCTTTATTTAATGTTAGCTAAGACCCGGCACTTAAAAGTTTCTCGCTACAGCAATTTTAACTCCTGTTACAAAGTGATCCAAAGTCTCGTTTATACCTTCTGTCTTCTCATTAAACTTGTATGTTTCGAATATGGTATTACAAACGGCAGCAGGAGCGTTTCTATAAACTTAATTTAAACTTACGGTTTACACTGTGCTTTGTTTCCGCAGTAGCTGCACTTATGCATATGCTTGTATGCGTCACTTGGTCGCTTCTTATTGTTTCGCTGCCTTCTCAATTGTGTAATGAATGTTTTCTTCAGCGCTCTTTGGGGCTCTTCCTTGTTTTGTACGTACTGCGTTCACAGTCAGTTCACGTGATTACGTGGGTGGGGTGATGACGCGATACGCAACTCCACCTCCCATGGCCATGGAGGTGCACTCTATTACAGTATATGGACAAAAAGAGGTTCCATTTATGACCATTACGCGTAGAATTTCAAAATGAAACCTGCCTAACTTTTGTAAGTAAGCTGTAAGGAATGAGCCTGCCAAATTTCAGCCTTCCACCTACACGGGAAGTTGGAGAATTAGTGATGAGTGAGTCAGTCAGTCAGTGAGTGAGTGAGTCAGTGAGGGCTTTGCCTTTTATTAGTATAGATATGAACTATAGCAGCAAGCATTTACTGTAAAAATAGATCAAACACGTCACACATAAAAATTAAATTGACATTTAGATTTGACTAATGATTGATTTCAAGTGATAACAGTTCACTCACTTAATTTAAGTCTGTGGATGTAAAGTTGAACTTCTTTGAAAGATTAATAGCCATTGGAATAAAGGAGGATTTGAACTGGTGGCTTTATACTCTTGATTCCTTCAGCATCTGATCTGATGGCAACAACTGAGAACGGATTAAAAAATCTCAACAAGTGGACAGTCACAGTTAACACTAAGGGGGAAAGTCAGCACAATGCCATGCAACACAGGACCAATTATTTGGTTGGCTACATTAGGTTTTGTAAACCTGATGCCTTAAGGCAAATGGCAATTTTATTAATAATAATTGATTTCTAAAGATATTTTTAAACAAACACAATTTGTACATTGGGGGAAATTGCAACAATAGATCAAAATGGAAAGGGGACTTTATATAATTCATTACACGACTGCAAAAATAAAAACACTACATATTTTATTTATAGAGGCAGGTTCGTTTATTGTGCAGGATGAAAATTCTCATTATGGTCAATTAATTTGGAACTAAAATGAATATACCGTACTGTAAAGTTGTGAATTGGCATGCACAGTTTGTTTTTTTTCATGCAGTGTGTGTCACTACCTGGTCCCCATTGGTGGCTCAATCCTCGCCCGCGTGCATATTGAAAGGCTACGTTATTGCACACTTTACAGCACTGCCCAATCAGTTTAACGCATGCGTGAACACTTTACGGCATGTTAGGCTTTCAATGCACAAGCGTGCACAGATTGGGCAGGCACCACAGATCAGGTAGTGACAGGCAGAACTTGAAGCCGGGAAGCAACCTTGCTGGGAGGGTTCTTTGGTTGATCTGCAGGGATAGAAAGGGAGAGAGGATTAGATGACAGCGCCAACCCTTGGCTCAGCTGAGAAACAACATTATTTGACCCCATAAACTGTCTCCTATGTGCATGTGTATAACAAGATAAATTGATTGTTATTTGCTTGTGATTTTAACTTACTTCCTGAGTTTAATTGTTGTGTGACTGTTTAATATTAAAGTTTCAGGATTCAAAATTTCAATATGTATTAAATATGCAAAATTGTATGCAAAGTTTAAAAAAGTGATTAACAAAGACAGGTTAAAAGAGACTGAAAATAATTTTAATACACAGTAACAATTTCTGGTATACTGTAGTTCTCCTTGTCATTTTTTTACTACTTACTACTTCAATGAAAAACCAAATCTTACTAAGGTGTTCAGTAAAATATTTACAATATATAATAAGATTGCAACAAATTGCAAGTTTTATATACATTGTAGTTACTAGCTACTTCTATCTTAATGTTTTGTGTTCTTTTCCTAATGCTTTAATTCTAGATTTGTATTTATTTCTGGTCTGACAATTTATTAATTACCATTAAAAGTACAAACACATAAGCAGATCAATAAATGTACTTCATGTCCTTATTCCTGCAACTTGCAGTTGCAAAGAATAAACCCACTACACAATTCATTTGCTTGTAGTCCGGTTTATAGATAGTATAAGGTCTATTCGTCTATAATAAGGGAACCAGTGATATTTCAGTTCTGATATTAATTGTAGTTTTAGTTTTTATTTCATTTTATAAAATTAATTTTTATTTTTATTTCGTTCTAGCTTTCAGTGGTGTCAACAATTTTTTATTTTTATTTAGTTATGTGTTTCAAATTTTAGTTTTTATTTTATTTAGTTCTGGCTTTTTTACATAATATTAGTACAATTTTAGTTTTTTGTTTCTGTTGCAAGACCACAAATGCTGGCCTACACATATTTCAATGCAAGTTATTTTTCAGTCAACAAAATACACTTACAGTTCATAATGCCCTTAAACACAGCTTGACTATCAATGATCAAACAGATTAAGTGGCCTAATGAGTACAGTCAGCAAGATCAAATGTTTCAACCCAAGAAACCAGTCTGTGCAAGCACATTGCTGTCAAGCTTTGAACAAGCAAGGATTTCGAGAGATTTGTTCATGTTGCAACAACGTCCATTGCACAGATAGCCACACAGTGAAATGAGCGCCTGTAATGCAGTTGCACAAACAAGGTCCTCAGCCACTGGTGCCAGCAGACTGCATGTTGATGATTTCTTCTGGCAGTACTGAAGCAGTGACATGCGGTGAGGTTCATGGCTGGTGAGGCATGGACTACATCTGAGTCATATTTACAAATATATGAACCCCAAAGAGTAGCTTATTCACTATTCAATTGGTTGTATGCACATTGACTACTGGTTATATTTCATATCTCATCAAAATTCTTTACACACACATAGGTAAGGGACATATTTGGCTAAGAAAGAACGTACATACTGTATATAGTAGCAAGAGAGACTGGAGAGAGCGCATTTGCTCTGCACCCTCCATGTGTTCTAAATTTCTTGTTGCAATTTCACAATTCACACTCATTCAATACAAATGAAAGTACAGAGTGGTGTACAAAAAAAAAAACGGATTTCAAATTTGACCTTAGTTGAAATTTTTACTTGTTTTTAAAAGCTTTTAATTCCAATGCTTTAATCAATTTTAATACATACTGTTCGACAAAAGGATAATAAGAAAAACAAAAAAATATTTTATTGAAGGTCAAAATTTACTTTTTAAATATTGGATTGTTTTCTTCATAGTCAGATCCCATTTTTTATAAAATTGAAAACCGTTCACAGTCTTAACCTGTATTTTTAAATGAAGTTCATGCGCCTATCCTTCTCTATGAAAATCTCCGTCACTTTCTAGTAAAAGTCCTCCTTATTTTCCTTTAGTTTTAAAAGTCTTAATCTTCCATTTTGGCAGTCAGTCAGAACAAAAAATAAAAATAAACAGACCGCTGCAGTGCACTTGACTTTCTGATATTACTAACTTATTGGCACCCAGAGCCTCTGCGTAGAACACCAGCAACAAGCACCTGTTGGGCGCACATTCCGACCTCTTCAGTGTGGCATGGTACTGTCTGCCTCACCTTGTGCCTTTTCACTGCATTTTTATGTCCGATCAGCACGACTAAATATGTCACACACATTCATTAAAGATATTAGCCAGACTGTGGAAAGTGAGGGTGTATAATAAATGCGTTAGTAAACATTACATTGGCGACATACAGAGAGACCGCAACAGGCATGCACCAATTGCAGGCATCAACCCAGTGTGTGAGGGTAAGTGCAGTCTGAGGTGAGGTGAGGCTCGTTGCAACTGCACCTCGCGTTTCTCCCCTATATTTGATCAGGAAATGCGCAAATTCAGCAATTTTGACTATAAAAATGTTCAAAATTATTGGAATACAGAAAACAAATTTATAGCACAGACCAAATTTATAGGACAAACTTATTTTATGTTATCATTAGTTTTTTTTACTTTTTCATGATGACAGGTGAGACCACATGTCCCCGTATGAAATGCAGTTCTGGTGCCAGAGAAGTGCTGGACTTCCACAAAGTACTGCTCCAGCTGGCCCTGCACTGAAACTCCGAGACTCTTTTCTTCTTCTCTCACGCATTTGCTTTTGTTATCATCTGTACTGTAACTAAAGTATTTCCACATGTTATTTCCTCACTTTCAAACCGAAAACATCTGTGCAAAACTTGCCATCTTCAAACACACGTGCTTACTGCTTCAACCCCACGAGCCAAATGTGCTCAACAAACAAACAACGGTTCTTTACGGAAGTTGCGCCACGTGACTATAGTAAGCCCAAGTTACAAGATCACTGCATAGTGAACAGCACAACGTAAATGAGTGCTCAGGGCAACCTACAAACTATGAGGGGCCAAACAGGCCATAAATCATATATTTTGTGTGTGTAATCTGTTGGTTTACATATGAACACTATTGGTTTATGAACATTTACTATCGGTTTGCATGCATACTTAATTGGTTTGCGTGCATACAATAATGGTTTCATTATTATGAACTATATTGGTTCATGTCTGTATATTATCGGTTTCTGCGTGAACTCCGTTTGTATGTGCATACCACTGGTTTACATATGAACTATATTGATTTGAGTGTGTATATCACTGGTTCCAGTATGTTTGTGGTTGGTTTGTGAGAGAACTGCATTGGTTTACGCTCGTATGCATATAAACAATATCAGCTTGTGTTCTGTGTCGGTCTAACAATGGATTTGCATATTCACTAAAGAGGTTTCATGCACATCTTATACTGGTTTCATGTGGGTAATCTGTCAGTTTGAGCTTGAACTCTATTGGTTGTATGTATTGTAGCGGGCAGCTGGGTGCCATGCCCAGCCAGGATGCCTGGAAAGACAGAAAGAGTGATTATACCTCCCCCGGGTCACAAGAGGAAATGCTGCCCTGGTTGCTATGGGGGTCATGGGAACCCTATAGGGGCCTGTGGCCACTGCCACGGGGCACCCGCTGGATCCTAGAGCCCTGGAAGCCAGCACTTCCGCCACACCAGGAAATGCTGGCAGAAGGAATTCCAGGGTCATACAGAGTGCTTCTGGGTGCTTGTGCGGCACTTCCGCCACACCAGGAAGTGCCGACGGAAGTTCATCAAGGGGCACCTGGAGCATATCCGGGTGAGCATAAAAGGGGCTGCCTTCCAACAGTCGAGGAGCAAGAGTCGGAAGGAAGAGGACCATTGAGAGGCCAGGGAGATAAAGGGTGTTTGGTGCTGGAGCACTGTGTGCACCCTATCGCTACTTTCTGTATGAACTCTATCGGTTCTGTGTGCGAACTATATTGATTGTTCACATGATCGTCTGCAGAAATGGGCGGGGCAAGAAACAGGAACTCAAGGGCCGGTAGAGTCATGGAGTGTAAAGAGAAGTGGCTAGGAGACACATCTGTGTTTAAATGGCACCATATACTATTTCCATATAATACATTTGCGAAAGGACTTCGTGGTAATTATTACTATTTAACAGAATCTACCCTTGAGTCTGGAATGAACACAAGGCTGAAGTTAGGTACATATTCCGCCGTCTTCTTATTTTCCCCCATCAACATGCTTGCTTGCAACCCGCAGCTGTGCTTTTTCACACAGCTTTTGAAAACCAGTTAATTATTCTAAAGACAAAATATTCAAATTTACGATTGATGCCTTTATGCAACATAACATTTAGTTACTACTGGTTACATTTCTTATGCCCAGCGACCCTGCACCACAAAGCATAGACATGTGAAGTGACTTGCTCATGGTCACACAGTGTCAATCTTAGGACATGAATACACGAACAAAGGGATGAAAGTGCAAAGCCCTAACCGCAATGCCTGCACATCTATAAAATGTATATTAATTGACTAAACGTGTCCATTCTTTGAAAAGCTAAATATTTAACATTTAGGACCTGCACTTTCAACCCTTTGTTCGTGGGTTCATCTCCTTATATTGACACTATGTAACCATGAGCAAGTCACTTCATGTCTGTGTGGCGCGGGGTGCAAAAGAAATGTAACCAGCAGTATCTAATTGTTGTATGCTGGATAAAGGCGTTAGTTGTAAATGTAGAATATTTTGCCTTCAGAATAAATAACTAGTTTCAAAAGTACTGTGGCTAGGTGCGAGCAAACATGATCCTGGAAGCGAATAAGAAGATGGCCAAATATGTACCTAACTTCAGCCTTATGTTCATTACAGACTCAAGAGTAGATTCTGTTAAATAGCAATAATTACCACCAAGTCCTTTCGCAAACGTATTGTGCGAAAAAGAAAATACTGCACCGTTTTAACGCATATCCGTCTCCTGTCCGCTTCTTTGAAGTATTGGTTAATGCCCTAGTCACCTCACGTTTAGATTACTGTAATGCTATTCTATCTGGCATCCCACAAAAACTTATCCATCACTTACAACTTGTTCAAAATTCTGCTGCCAGAATAATAACCTGTTCTAAATCCACCGAACATATTACACCTATTATCTCTCAACTTCATTGGCTCCCTGTTAACTACAGAATACAATACAAAATACTGCTCTTAACATTTAAAGCTCTCCACAACCTTGCTCCCCCCTACCTCACTGATCTCCTCCAGACTTACACTCCTCTCGCTCACTCAGATCCTCATCTGCAGCTCTACTTTCTGTACCACACATCAAACTCTGTTCTATGGGAGCTCGAGCATCTCATAGTGCTCCTCAACTCTGGAATTCTCTTCCCTCTCATATACGTCAGCTTGATTCAATAACACAGTTTAAAACTGCCCTTAAAACTTATCTTTTCAAGCTGGAATACCAATTGTGAATTCTACACTGTTACTCCCTGTTATCTTTGTTTGTTTGCTAATTATTGATTTGTAATTTATCGTTCTTTTGTTTTTATTTTACTAATGTTGTTTAATTTTATTGGAAGGTGACCTTGAGTGCTAAGAAAGGCGCATATTAAATAAAACGTATTATTATTATTATTATTTCTTTTAACACTCCATGACTCTACCGGCCCTTGAGTTCCTGTTTCTTGTCCCTCCCATTGCTTCTGAAGATCACGTGTACAACCAATATAGTTCGCACGAAGAACTGACATAGTTCATACACAGAGTTGCGATAGGGTGCGTACGCACAACCAGTATGCTTCGTACGTGAAACCGGCATAATACAGACATACAGCCAATAGAGTTCATGCGCAAAATCAACAGGTTACCCACATGAAACCAGTATAAGACATGCATGAAACCAATATAGTGCATACGCAAATCCATTGTTAGACCGACACAGAAAGCAAGTCAATATTCTTCATACACATACCAATAGCATGCGAGCGTAAACCAATGCAGTTCACTCACAAACGTGCTGGGACCGCTTAAATACACACGCAAATAAATATAGTTCATATGCAAACCAGTGATATGCACATACAAATGGATATAGTTCACGCACAAACCGATAATATACGGAAACGAAGCAATATAGTTCATATGAATGAAACCACTATTGTACGCATGCAAACCAATTAAGCATGCAAGCAAACCGATAGTAAATAATCATATACTAATAGTGTTCACACATAAACCAATAGTTTAAAAATATATGATTTATGGCCTGTTTTGCTCCTGAAAAATACTAACAACCCCTCTTTTTTTTTTTTTTTTTTTTTTTTTTATATTTTATTTTATTAATTTTCATTGTAATCATTCCATACAAACAGATCAATTTATAACCCAACAAATTTGAAAACAAATCAAACCCCATCCCTGAGAAGGAGAGCTTAGCTAAAGGAAAATTTCTTTAAGCTTTTTAATAAGGCAACATTAGACAAAAGAAGGGGAGAAGTAAATATCTATATAAATAAGAGATGGAGAAGGGAGTTAAATGCAATAATAGTTAATTCTCTTATTCTAAAATAATATTGATTAAATCCTGCCAAGTTTTGAAAAAATTTTGTACAGATCCTCTAACTGAAAATTTGATTTTTTCCAATTTCAAATAATATAAAACATCAGTTTCCCACTGACTTATAAGAGGAGAATTAGGATTCTTCCAATTTAACAAAATAAGTCTGCGTGCCAAGAGTGTAGTGAATGCAATCACCATTTGTTTGTCCTTCTCCAATTCAAGTCCATCTGGAAGGACACCAAACACAGCTGTTAGTGGGTTAGGAGGGATTGTGATACTAAGGCTGTCTGAGAGGCACTTAAAAATTTTTGTCCAAAATGATGTTAGTTTGGTGCAGGCCCAGAACATGTGACCCAGTGAGGCAGGAGCTTGGTTGCAGCGCTCGCAGGTTGGATCCTGGCCTGGAAACATTTTGGACAGTTTTAAGCGAGACAGATGAGCTCGATATATAATTTTTAGTTGAATAATTCTATGCTTTGCGCATATAGAACTCGAGTGAATTCTCTGCTTTGCTACCTTCCACTCCTTTTCTGATATATTGATTAAGAGATCTTCTTCCCAATGTCCTCTTGGATCTTTGAAAGGTAGGGACTCTAATAAGATTTTATATATTGCGGAAATAGTGTTTGTTTCCTCGGAATTGAGCAGTATTTTTTCCAGCATTGTGGAGGGTGCAAGGTGGGGGAAATCGGGCAATTTCTGTTTAACAAAATTTCTAATTTGAAGATAGTAAAAGAAATGTGTAGCTGGGAGGTTGAATTTTGAACGTAATTGTTCAAAAGATGTAAATATGTTGTCTATATAAAGATCTCTGAGCATTTTAATCCCAAAACTTTTCCAGGTATTAAAAACTGGATATACTTGCGAAGGTTGAAAGAGGTGGTTCCCTTGCAGAGGTGCCACTGATAAAAGATTTTCCATCTTAAAATGCTTCCTAATTTGGTTCCATATTCTGAGTGAGTAAAGCACAATTGGGTTATTAGTATATTTGCGATAACTTTCATTTATTGGAGAGCAGAGCAGGGAATATAAAGAAGTACTACAGGATTTTACTTCTATTGCAGACCAAGCCTGTGTATGTGCATTTATTTGTGTCCAGGTTTTTATGGCTTGTATGTTTGCTGCCCAGCAATAAAACTGAAAATTAGGTAAAGCCATGCCACCGTCTGCCTGAGGTCTTTGTAGGGTCGCTCTTCGGATACGTGGGTGTTTTGAGTTCCAAATGAATGAGGTTATTATTGAATCTAACTGTTTAAAAAATGATTTATTGATATATATTGAAATGTTTTGAAATAAAAAGAGAAGTTTAGGAAGGATATTCATCTTAACAATGTTAATTCTTCCGGCTAGAGTGAGATGAAGGGTTGACCATCTATGCAAGTCTTGCTTAATTTTTTCCATACAGACGCCAAAATTTTGTTGATAAAGAGCTTTATGTTTACTTGTGATATTTACCCCTAGGTATTTAAACTGATCTGCTATGGTAAAAGGTAGGGTGTCTAATTTAATATTATATGCTTGTGAGTTCACTGGAAAGAGTATACTTTTATTCAGATTAATTCTAAGACCAGATATCTTTTGAAATTCTGTTAGTGCTGTTAAAACAGCAGGGACAGTGTTTTCTGGGTCCGATATATATAAGACCATATCATCTGCATATAGAGAAATTTTCTGTTCCAGTCCTTCTCTGACAATCCCCTTTATCTGATGAGAATTTCGGCAGTGAACCGCCAGTGGTTCAATAGCGATTCCAAACAACAGTGGCGACAAGGGACATCCTTGTCTGGTACCACGTTCTAGTTTAAAGTAGTCTGAGCAAATTTTATTAATACAAACTGAAGCTTCTGGACTGGTATACAGTAGTTTAATCCAAGCACAAATATTCGGGCCAAACCCAAATTTCTCCAATGCAGTGAAAAGGTAATTCCATTCGATCATGTCAAATGCCTTTTCTGCGTCTAATGATAGTAATATCTCTGGGGTGTTTGATTTTGCTGGTGAATATATAACATTAAACAAGCGTCGGATATTTGAAGATAGATGTCGGCCTTTAATAAATCCAGTTTGATCTTGTGATATTACCGAGGGCAGCACTTTCTCCATCCTTCTAGCTAGGATTTTTGAGAGTATCTTAACATCATTATTCAGGAGTGAAATTGGTCTATATGATGCACATTGTAACAAGTCCTTATTTTGTTTAGGAAAGACGGTGATTAATGCTTGTCGAAATGTTTGAGGTAGTATTTGGTGGTCTTTAGCTTCTGTAAATGTTACCAATAAGAGTGGAGCTAGCTGAGTGGAGAATTTCTTATAAAACTCTACGGGGTAACCATCAGGGCCTGATGATTTCCCGCTTTGTAGTGACTTTATAGCGTCTAGTAATTCTGTTAGCGTTAGAGGTTTATCTAGTTCCTCAGCACTTAAAGCATCTATTTGTGGTATTTGTGAATTATCCAGAAATGCATTAGATTGCGTGTTGTCTTCTTTGGGCTCAGTGGAATATAAAGACTTATAGTAATCTCTAAATGTGTGCATTATTTTATTATGGTCGATGATTTCTTCTCCATTCTTGTTGGTGATTACTGGTATTGCATTGTGAACTTCTTGTTTATGAATTTGTTGAGCTAAAAGCTTATTAGCTTTTTCTCCGTGTTCATAGTAATGCTGTCTAGACTTATAAATAATTTGTTCAGTTTCTTTAGTTGTTAAGATGTTAAGTTCTGTATGCAGGGCCTGCCTTTTCCTGTGAAGAGCTTCACTTGGACGCCTGGCTTGTTCTTCATCTATTCTAGTAATTTCATTTCTTAGCTCTGACACTTTCTTGGTTTCTAATTTATTTCTATGGGAAAGATATGAAATAATCTGGCCTCTTAGGAAGGCCTTTAGAGTTTCCCAGAGTGTTCCTGCAGAAACCTCTGTAGACGTGTTTGTCTCTAGGAAGAAGCTGATTTGTTTGGATATAAATTCTGTGCAGTTCTCGTCTGCCAATAAAAGAGGGTTAAGACGCCATCTGCGAGGTGAGTACGAGGGGCTTATTGATTTTAGCTCCAAGACTAGAGGGGCATGGTCAGAGATAACAATTGTGTCATATTTGCATGATTTAATTGTAGGCAGGAAATTATTATCTATAAAAAAATAATCAATTCTTGAGTAGCTATAATGCACTGGTGAGTAGAACGAATATGTTCTTGAGTTTGGGTTAAGAAACCTCCAGGGGTCTGATAAGTTGTGATCATTTAAAAACTGTGTAATTATCTTTGCAGTATTAGATGTCGTCCCCCCTGTCACGGGAGTCCTATCTAAGAGTGGATTTAAAACACAATTAAAGTCCCCAGCCATTATAATTTTATGAGTGTTCACATTGGGAATGGATGCAAATAGATTTTGCATGAATTCCTTATCATCAACATTGGGTGCATAAACATTTATCAAAATCATTTTACTGTTATATAAGTTGCCCATGACCATCACATATCTCCCTTCAGGGTCCGACACTACCTCTGATGCTACAAATGGAACTGTTCTATGTATGAGAATTCCCACCCCTCTAGTTTTCTTTATAAAGCTAGAATGGAACATTTGGCCAGTCCAGTCTTTTTGTAATTTGAACTGATCCTTGGTTAGTAAGTGGGTCTCCTGTAAAAATACTATTTTAGCGTTTAAGCCTGTTAGGTGAGAGCATACTTTCTTTCTCTTTAATTCGTGATTCAGGCCTTTAACATTCCAGCTCACAAAGTTAACTGTCCCATCATGGAGACATTGATTCTGAGTTTTTAATGTCATTTTATAGTTTTAATTGGTAATATGGCAGTTTTAATCTTAGTTTCAAGATTCCCCAGGAGTTGTTGCATGTTAGCCTGTTGCTGCATTGATATTTATAATTATAAGGATTATAAGAATAGATTAAATATAACCTGCTCTCCTTCTCTCCCCCCTTTATCCCCCCACCCCCCCATTTTGCCTCCCCACATGAGGCTAGACCCCACTTCGCGATGTTCCAGTCCTCTGACATACGAAGAGACAGAGCACGTCCAAAACAACCCCTCTGCACAACTGAACCGGATTGAACGAAAATGCTATTGCTGTTTTTTTCAATTCTCTGAATTTTCGTTCTCGTTTTAATTCGTTCACATATCACTAGTTTTTATTTTTATTTAGTTTTAGATTCTCTGTTTGCCTTAATTACAGTTCTTGTTTTTGTAAAATGAAAAACAATATTTTTTGTTGAAGTTCTTGTTTTTGTTATGAAAATATCACTGAAGGGAACACAGTTCAAACACATCTTTGTTACATGGAACTGAAGACAAAAACTTGCAACACTCTTTGAAAGTGAATAATTCATCTTCATTTATAAGAATAAGAATGTCTTCAGCATCCCAGAGATGTGGAGTAAGGTGCATGACATTTAGTTTCCCACTGGGCACATTTGTGTTTTTGAAAGGCTGAATGCAGTGGATGTCACAGGTCTGATTTAGATCTTCGTCTAAATGAAAATGTAAGGTTGTGAATAGAAATATTAAACCTGACCTGTCCCAATTGAGCATAACAAATAACCTACTTCAGGTTTACTGCTCCCTTTCTAATGTTATCATACAGATCAATAATAACCTATTCTATATTCTGTTTTTATTAAATGTTTTCAATAAATTCAAAATAAAGGGATTTCTATTTTTAGTCAGTCAAGTACAAATTTGTGTGCTAGTGGTAATATAAAAAAGTTCCCACAGCAAACCTATGACTTATGTCAGAAGTATATAATTAACAGTTTCCATGCTTTAGACTGGGGTAGGCAGTATTAAGCCAATTGAGCTTAAGAATCTCTCCTCTATTCCAAACATGTTATTTATGCAGCTCTTTAATTAAATGTTTAACTAATTAAGGGATGTGTTTGTAAATCAATGTACAGATGTTTATCAAAGCGGGAACAATGATTGAGAAATTATCAATTACAAATCATTTATTAATGACCTAATTAGCTAGACCTTATCATGTGTTACCAATTAGATTTAGCCCCCACACCTTCTTTTCAAATACGCATACCTCACTCCATGCCTTTTTTGTACATCTGCTGTAGCAACAGCCATGCCGTCTTCCGGCACCTTTCAACTGATCACATGCTTGAATGTTGTTGTCGTTAGAGCCCTTATCACCATGTTTCTATCTATTGGGCTGTTCACATACGACAAGTGTAGCGGGACTATGCACAGCACAGGCACATGCATAAAGTAAATTGTGTGAACATTTTAATTAAAACATGTGCACAAATTAAATAAACCAAGGAAACGTTTTAACTAAAAGTTGCACATGAATAGTAAATCATTCTCACAATTTTTTTTTCTACCCATGTCCAATGATCTGATCAAAGCTACATAAATATTCAATGATAATATCCTAGTAGCTTCCCTGTCATATCACCACAAACATTTCATTACATTCAGAACCCCCTTGCATCTGTCAATTATGTTATTTATATGAATCTTTCATGTTAATTTACAATCCATCCACATGTCTAGAAATCTTACCACAGATACTTCTTCAAGTAATTTACCATGTAGTTTGAGATTTGGTGGATTCTTTCTTCTCCTCTTTGCAAAAAACAAAGTACATGGGTTTTTGTTACTGTTAGTTCAAAGCCCAATTTCTTTTCTCATTGCTCTGTGAAAATTATTGCTTGTTGAATCTTATTAACTATGTATTGAAACTTTCTTCTTATATACAACAAAGCTTCATCATCCTACATAAAGTGATTTACCAATCTCTCACTAAATCCAATGAAAAATAGCATTTATGATAATATTAAATGATAAAGAATTGCACACACTTCCCTGTGGAGTGCTGTTTTCATTTTCATATTTGTTGGAGTAGTCGACCCCTGCTCTTACCTGAATTGTCCTACCAAATAGAATAATATAATTATTGGGCCTGGGGAAGTTAACACGTTAATTTGTGCGGGCCTGTTTAACATGTTAAAAAATATTGTTGCATCTCGGGCTGGCAATGAGACAAACTCTGCAGGCAGTTCTTTGGTCAGGACAGTGTTTTTATTTATTATTATTAAAAACAGCAATATAAAAAAGTCATGTGCATGTGTATATGAAGAATTACATACATATCCAGAACTGTATTGGTATACTACCATCAAAAATTTTATGAAATAAAATTTCCATTTAAAGGTTTAAAATGTCATATTGCGCGGCTCACAATTACATACCACATGTCAATACATAGCACTTCTGTTCGTTTTCTTGATTTGTACATACTGACAAAGGTGCAGGATGGGGGGAGGAAAAGGTGTGGGGAGGAGGGTTTACGGCAGTCCTGGTGCAATGCTAGAGAAAAGGTAAAAGTTACACCCTCTTTTTTTCATTTCCTGCTTCTGTAAGAAGATCAAATCAGTCATATCACGTAAGTGGTAAATAAATTATGTTTGAGTGATACTAAAACCAAAATAAGTATTATACTGTAAGTATAGTATCTCTATATTCATCTTGCGGGTCTGCCAGGTAGCATACAGTGCTGACTGCCCTAAAATAATGACAAAATTGTACAAAATAGAAAGTTAATTATCATCCCTACCCATTACTCCAGTTTGCAGTAGCTTTGCTAATTTATGCAAAGAACGCAACATAACCAACATGGTAATGCACAGTGTCAGTTATTAAGTTATGGAGATCTTTTTTAGTGTGCCAGGAACAAAGGTGTAGATTGAGCAGAGTTTTCCAACTGTTTTCCTGTGGTGACATGTTTTTGTAACCAAAAAATCCCAAGGCACATCACAATTCTACCAACCAAAAAAACATTAAATCTCTTAGACATGCTAAACTGTCTGATGGGGCGAGACAAGGGGCTCCAAAAAAAGACGTTTGGAGATTACCATTTGCGACACAGTACTTGTGAAGAGTATAATTTTCGATCCTTGAAAGTGATGAACAGTTAAGGACAGGATTTGCGGAGTTTTAACACATGTTTTAATGTTTCTATTTAAGAGACGCGTATTCTTTAAATTAAATCAGTCTTCAGCAGTGCATTCAAAGTCAATAGTCGATTCGATTGTTTTTACTTTGACACCCCTGTGTCTCATGTGCTATACCAATTTGAGAATTAATACATTGGCCTCTTTTCTTATTGTTTTCTTTTCAACTTGCCTTTTAGGAAGGCATTCAAATTAGGTTGTATTTGCTGAAGAAGTATTTTGTTAAAAGTTCAGGTTTAATGTCATTGTTTAAGTTTAAACAATGCCATTAAAGTTTTTTTAATTCCTTTGTGTTGATTCTGTATTAATTTTGTGATTCAGTGCGTATTTACTATTATATATTTTAATGTTAGATGCGACTAATCATGATTAATTACATGCATGTATGCAATCAAGTAGTTAATTTTTAATTGCTTCCCAGCCCCTATAATTATATATCCTTCCCAGCAAAAAAAAAATTAATTTAATTAGCAGTCTTTCCTCCCACAGCATAGCAGGTGCTTTTTCTATGTGGAACATTACTGCAGTCACAACTTCCTTATTTACTTGAGCTTTCCTTACGTCTTCAAACATGAAGTAGAGTCAGTAGTCATTCTTCTATTATGGAAATCACTTTCATAGTCAGATAATCTACCCCTTTTCTCCAACTATATCAAACTTACTTACTAAAGTTGAAGTCCTCATTATACCCCACTCACTAATTCCTGCCAGTCTTTTAGAAAATAATAAGAGATCTGTTGCATTTTTTGTATTATTGTGTATTTTATTAATGTACCTCTACCATCACTTAGACATACATATTAATACATATCTAAGTACTCATCTATAATCAATCCATTTCCAACTGTTATAGAACAACCCCGACATCTATATGCATTAAAATCTTCACACCATATGGCCCTTTTACAACCTGCTCCACTCACTTTATTTAATATATTGTAATTGTAATTACATTGTGTTATTTTTTTCACATGGACTATAATAATTAATCACTTTAATTTCACCTTGTGAATCAAATACTCCCGTTACAATGTCTTCATGTATTCTATTCACACTCACAACACTACACCCAATCTTTTACTTTTCAAAAGTTACAAATCCTCCACCTCTGCTATCTGACCTGATTTGTCTAAAACTTTCATAACCTGTTAATGAGAAATTGAAATGTTATATTAACCATGATTCTTGTATACATATTGCATCCAGTGAATTTGGCAAGTTGTTTAATCATTTCTTAAAATCCTCCCTATTTGATATTAAACTTCTTACATTCAATTGAAAAATCCTGAATTCTATTATGTTTCCTTACATTACATTATCTTGGAAGAAAACGCTCCATCCAACAAAGAACCTTGCACTACTTCCCACATCATTCCAATTATTAAGGTATTTTAATTAATGTATTTTCTTAGTTCTACTAGATGTCTGTATGGTACAATTTACCAAGTCTGCAATAAATACCACAAGTTTCAATTTATCTACTAATAACAAGTTTTTTGTAATTAAACATCTATGTTTACATAAATCTATATTGTTTTGATCAATTCCCCTTATTCTGATATTTAACTTTTTCATTAGTCATAGAGTTTACAGAAGTTAAATTTTTTTCAAGCTTCAACATAAGATAGACCTAACTTAACTTCAATATGCTGAGCTTCATCTGCCTTCTTACACATTATACATCCTCTATATATTGTACTATGTTCCTCTTCATAATTACAACATTTTAGTTTCACACCCTCTCCACATTTTCCATACATATGCTCACCATTACACTTACTACATTTATGTTTACTGCAACAGGTCACCACAATGTGCTCAAACGTTAGACATATAAAACATCTTAGTGGTGGAAGAATAAATTATCTAACTGCATAACTAATGCATTCTACATTAACTGTACTCTGAAGCTTCACTTCAACAAAACATATTCAAGATAAACTATCCACCTTTATCCCCTCCTTAAATACCTCTAATCTTCTTATCTCCTTAATCTTAGCCTAAGTTAAACTTGGCATTATTTGTTCCATTTTAACCTCCACTGGAACACCTAGTAGTATACCCCTTACATCTTTTTTCTGAAATGGTAATAATGATGTAACATTTTCCTCAACCCAAATCTTCATATTCATTGTTTTTTCCTCAGTTTATTTTTCTTACAAAATAATCATTGATTTAGACTCTTGTTAATGTTATCAGATTAATACATGCATTTTAATCTTTAATGTTTCAAACTTAAACAATGCCTTAAAGTCTTCACTTTTCTTTTCAATAATATCCTGACCTAATCCACCATCATTTGAAAAACTCCCTGTATTACCTTCTTTTTTCGTTTTCCAAATCTTGATTCTACCGCCAAACATTTTGCACTACCAACCTCCATATTCAGTTCCTCCTCTTCTCCTGTACTAGCGTTGTTTCCTTTTACAAGTCACAGTGTAGTTTCTGCCAACCGCCTTCTACCATCACCACATGGGACAAACTGCCCAGCCTTCTATTAGGTGGCTGGACCCAGTCACTAGCAGTGATGGGAGAGGTGGTCCCACCTCTTGGGGTGCCACCACCCAAAACACAGGGATCATATGGATATTTAAAAGGAGAGTCCATAAATATTCTTAAAAAATACGTAATACATTAAACATATTTGATTCATTAAACATATTTAAAACCATCATAACAAATGAACAGTACTGAAAAAATCAATGAAAAAGACAAGGAAAAGGAATATAAACATAAACCAGGGAAGGAACCCTGGCTAAAACATAAAATTTATCTTTGTACACTGAATCATTAACTTTGTTACAGGACCTGGCTTTGTGATGCCAGGAAAGTAACGTCATACAATATGTTTTTTGATCTCTTTTGCACTTTGGAAAATAGTACAGGAATATAACATCCCTCTGAATTCAACCTGATTTAAATACATTTTCTTTTCCTCTGTCAACAAGATGCTTCATAACACCCCTCTCTATGCCGGACTCCAATACTGCAATAATATATTCATTTATAATTGTAACATTTAATGGCCTGTTAAATGGAGTATTCATGTGTTACATATTGCATTACTATTTTTGTTTGTTTTTCAGTTATTATCATTTTCTGTGATGGAGCATAAAAGCACAACCTTCAGAAAAATGTTATACATGCAATAATAACCTTTAGAAATATGCAGATCAAATATTAGGACAACGTAGCTCTTGGCTAACCAAATGAGCTTGAGCAACTGAATGGTATCCCTTCATTTGCAAACTGTTTATACTCTCATTGAAATTTTTTATTGCTAGGCTGAAAGAGTGACTAACATTGTCCTTGGAGAATGTGTTCAAAGTCCATCCTTGTCAGTTTCTGTGTATCTTCTGCTCATGTGTTCCTGAGGTTATCTTCTGTGACAATCATGTTAATTTAAATAGGTCCAGTAGGAAACAGTGTGCTTGACTGTGCCCTGTAATAGATCAGCACCATACTCAGTTTTGATTCTACGTTCCTTGCAATCCTCAAAATTGAATTAGTCAGGGCCTGAAAATGGATGGAGCTAATAATCTGCAAATATGTATTTTTCTATTTAAAAAATAAAAAAATAAGAACAATGTATGAGTACAGTCACAGAAAATGGGTAATGCATGCAGAATTGAAATTAACCATAGTTTTTTTTTTTTTTTTTCTTGCAGTGTACTCAAAACATTGCAGCTGTACTAACAGGCAGTGATAGGGTAAAATCCTTTTGAAAATACTGTCATTGAATTTCATCTGAAAGGCATTGATTTCTTAACTGCTGCAGTTAAAATTAGTAATTGCATATTGAGACAGAGCTGAAGAGCCTCTTATGCTTTTGCAAAGAATATCAGTAGCTCCTGAAAAATAAAGGCATTTTCTGAATCTTTATATTTCATGATTGGTATTATGCCATAAGTGCACACACAATCATTACAAAGCATAGAATGGCATCCCAGCTTTATAATTTTTACACTTGAGCACAGAATTCAGAATAAATAACTAGCAGCTTGAAATGGGAGCATTCTACCATTCATGTGTGAATAAGGAATATAAAATTATGAATACAATGAATAATAAAAAACTCCTTTTTGTGATTGCATCACAGCTGGTTTTGTTCCACTCATTTTTCAGGGCTCATTGAAATCTGTCTGGTGTAAAGAGATTTCTCTTAAAAAAATGAAATTCACTCAAGGTTAAAAGTGAGTATTGAAAAATAGTAACTTGAACAAAAAACCTCAATAAAATATTTTATTTCTTTTTAAACACCATAGAGAAATTAATTTTGCAACAAAAATACATTAAGCTGAAAATAGTGTATTATTATGATTATCAGGAATGATTTGAGATCAAAAAATTGGCCCTAAACCTTTGTCAAGACTAGCCCATGACATTCTCCCAGACACCACCTATCCTTTCCTCCCCTTTTCAGTGTTTGTGCTTATAATATTCTCTGTTAATTTGTAGTTAAATTGGTATAGTACAGTATATTCCCAAACATAGACGCACAGACTGGACAGAAGCTACACTTCACTGTGACCGTCTGACTCCAAGTGCTGATTCCCCTGCTGCTGGACTGTCCTCTTGCCTATGCCCAAATGGACTTTTCTGTGCTTCAGATGCTGCTCTTGACTGAACCTAGTGATAAAATTCAGAATGTGTTAGGAATTCTCATATGTTAGTTTATAATCCTACCTAAATTTGTATTTACTGTTTATTAGCTAATGTTAACACTACTCCATATATGACTGAACAGAGGTATTCATGTAAAATAGAGCATGAAAATGTTTAGATAATTGGGTACCTAAAATTAGATAAAATAAAATCAAAGAGAAGTACTTTATCTATAATGTTGCCTTATTGGAGGCCTGGGTTCACTTCCCGGGTCCTCCCTGCGTGGAGTTTGCATGTTCTCCCCATGTCTGTGTGGGTTTTCTCCGGATGCTCTGGTTTCCTCCCACAGTCCAAAGACATGCAGGTTAGATGCACTGGCGATCCTAAATTGTCCCTAGTGTGCGCTTGGTGTATGGAGGTGTGTGTGTATGTGTGTCCTGCGGTGGGCTGGCGCCCTGCCCGGGATTTGTTCCTGCCTTGCACCCTGTGGCTGGGATTGGCTCCAGCAGACCCCCCTGAACCTGTGTTAGGATATAGCGGGTTGGATGATGACTGACTGACTGACTGTCTGTTTCCTTATTAACACTGGACTTTAACACAGTCTCCTAAGCTTTCAACTCATCCTTTACTACTCAGATTGTTGCTTAACAAATCATTTAAAAATTCTATTTAAGTTGAGTGTTTTGATGAACTGGGCAATTTCCTCTTATTTGCTTCATTTAGGGAATTAGGTTAGGTGATTGGCCCAAGAGTTAGTAGAACCATGTCGAATGCACTGTGAATGCTGCATGGGTGACTCACTCACTCTTTCTCACAGTTTGTTGCCTGATAGTGCAGCACAGAGGGGGCTGGAACTTGGAACTGTCCAATTAGTCCAAATAGCCCATCTGTGTTTTGGACTAATGGCCTATCAGTAACAGGAGACCTATAGATAAAGAAAGGTTATCTATGGCTCTGGAAGTGGTTCTGTGGGTTGGTATAAGTGACACCAAGAAGAAGTTTAATGCAACCTCATGCTAGAAACCCAGTCAATGCTAGCATTAGGAGAAGAGTTCCAGCAAAAGGTCACTGATAAGAGAAAGAGAATAGAATTGTGACAGAGAGGACGAGAAAGAAATGGAAAATAAGAATTAAATGGTTTTGTACATTTGGGATGTGGGAAAGATAGACATAGCCCTCCATCCTTTGTATGTAGGTTGAAAGGGCAGGAGGTTTCTTGCTTTGCCTATCCCCTTGGTACTTGGCTCTAAAAATGTCTCATAATTTAAAAATGAATAATTCCATTAAAAAGTGTGACACACAGCATACTGTGTCATGTATTTTATGTATATTACATCGTATATATTGTTTTAGCCAGAATATTATTTCTGCTGTATGAAGGCCTTTGGGCAAACTGGTGAAACTGTATGTTTCTGTTAATTTGTTACAGGTTAACACAACCCTTACATAGTAATAAAACAAACGTGACTTTTCTCCACAATTACCATTTACTTTATATTTGAGCCCAGCTGGATCTCTTTGAGTGAAGGAGTTTTGAAACCTTAACACTAAGTACTGCAGACAAGAACGTTAGGTCAAGTCTAGTCAGGTTTGATGTCATGTGCACATAGTAAAATAAAATTCATATTTGCATGTCTCCTCAGAACATTTGACAAAAATACAATAAATAAATAATAAATAAATAAAAAGTATATTTGACATGCAATATATGTTCAGTTCAAACAATTTTAGTATATTAATTTGTGTTGAACCCTTTTTTTGAGCATTATTATCATAACCCTTTAATTTTGGAAGAATAAGGAACTTTTGAATTAAATATATAATCTGGATTTCATTACCTATAATAAAAATATTTTTTTCTCTCTCTAATCCAAGGATCAATGACTAATCAAATTCTTTTAAGGGCTGATGACAAGATGCCAGATAGTCACACAGTATGACAACACTTTCCAAGAAGTAATAGTAATGGCTCTCTGTCTCTCACTCTGATTGTTCATGACTCCACTTTGATACATGTTGGCAATGATACTGCCAAATAGGAAAAATAGCATACTAGTTAGTAGTTTTACCCTGGGGAACCTCAGCAGCAAGAGGTGCAAAGAAGAAACAGAATGTCAGTCCATTACAAATCATAATCAAATTAGACCAATGTGAAGTCATCTTTCATCCTAACATGTACACAGAAGGCACCTCAAGAACTGTGATTAAGGAAGATTTCTCAGTGCTGCACTGGTGTGGCCAAGCAAAAAGTAATTTCATATAAAAACTACAAGCTTGCAAGTAGGTTTGATAGGCAGCCAAGTATTTTAAAATCAAATAAATGATCTGTAGCAGTGCAAATGTATTAGTTTAATTGCTCATTTTATGCTGTATATAAAATGATTTAATCATCTCATAATTGTTGTGTGAGGAGTCATTGTCATTAATTGACAAGGAGTAGCAGAAGTCACACAGGTTGAATTAATTGCTTAATTGGTATGTGTCTCTAAATGGCAAAAGGAAGGAGCTCTTTTGTTATTATTACTTATCATAGTGTACCCCGTTATTTTCATCTCAAGGTAATGCCTATCTCCAATGTAAAGCTGGACCACTGCATAGCATTAAGGTTTGTGAATGCAACATGCACACACACATATATATAGTGTTTAGAACGGCCGTGGTCCTTTCCCAGCTGGGAGGCCAATGTATTGGAAGGACTGGGGGAGCAGGAGTGCACAGGACACTGCCTCTCCCAGAGTGCTAAATGGCAGCCCCACAGGGTTGCAGCAGCATCTTGGATTCCTGCAGGGCTTCACGGGAGTTCACTGCAGCCCTTTTGGGTTCTGTGGATACCGCCAGAGGGAGCTGTGGAGGTTGCAGAGCCCTGTAACACTGGACTTTCACCACACCTGGGAGTAATTCCAGATAAAGCTAAAGAGCCACCTGGAGCACTCTGAGTCTCATAAAATTGTTCCAGAGTCGCGTGGAAGAGAACGAAGCTTGCCAGAGGAGGAGTGGAGCCGGAACGAAGAAGAGAAAGGGAAAAAAGAGGGAAGGTGTATTCGTGCTGCATGTGTGCTTCTGTGGGGAGTGACGAAAAATTGCTTCCCTGCTATAATAAATGTGTACTGTGCAGCAAGACTTGTGTCTACGTCTGTCTTTGTCGGGGTTGGGCAGTTGGACTGCCCTCTGGTGTGCACTTTATATATATACTGTATATATATATATATATATATATATATATATATATATATATATATATATATATATATATATATACAGTGGAACCTCTAGATACGAGTTTAATTCGTTCCAGCACTGAGCTTGTATAGCGAATTTCTCGTATCTAGAACAAACTTCCCCATTGAAAATAATGGAAATCCAGTTAATCCGTTCCGCAACCCAAATATATTAACATAAAAATCAATTTTCCTAACAAATAACACTGATAAATTATATGTACTGTAGTCTACCTTTAATAAATAACACTGGTAAATAATATAACTGATTATTAAAAGAATCAAAACAGGTGTCCAAAGTGCAGTAGAGCATTCAATAAATCTTTAAATAAATAATCCTTAAAACAGTTGTGAAGTGGAGGTTTAAAATACACAAGAATAACAATCCTTTAACACGAGGTTAAAACGTCAAAAGGATGCAGTCTTTAAAAAACAGATGACAATCCCCGGTGCTTCTTCTCTGTTAGCGTCTCACCTGCGGGCTCTGCAACAGGAGAGACACTCTTAATGCAGCTGACCTTCTCTACACCGTCCTGCTTCAGCTGTTTGGCTCGCCTGTTCAGCTCACTGTTCAGCTACACGCGAGCCTGCACTCGCTTGCTCTCCCGCACCGACTTCCTACGCCTGCCTGCCTGCCGCAACCTCCGTTCTCTCTCCTCTCTTTTCTTTTACTTCTTCTCCCCCTTAACCGGCTCGCGCTTCTCTATATATGCGGGGAGGACATGGCAGCTGCATCCCATCAGCCACAGGAACAATCATGGATGTGGGCAGTTTCCCACCTGTGCACTTAAGTGAGAAACGCAGACACCGCAGATCGCGGCTCGCAACTGCTACCACGCCCCCTCGCGAAGCCGCGAGCTATACCCACAGCCTGGCTCGTAGCTGGTTACGCGAGCCAATGCTCGCATTTAGATCTGAATTTTTTGCTCATACTTTCCTCGTATTTTGAATTTCTCGTATACAGAGGTGATCGTATCTCGAGGTTCCACTGTATATATTAGTAGCTAATAGTAGCCCTTAATTTTGCTTGCACCATGTCCCAGTTACGCGTGTCCAGTAGAACTTGTATGTGTCCTTCCTTCTGACTGTGTTGCTACAATTATATAAAATATACATTTGCTATTATTTGGATTACATATATTCTGTGATACCCTGCACCCTGTCCAGGGATTGTTCCTGCCTGTTGATAGGCTTTAGTTGTGCCATGGCCCTGTCCTAGATAAGTGGTTTAGATAAATGGATTAATGTACATACTGTATGCCTCTGTGATGAGGTGGGGGAGAGGGCTTTATTAAGGCTTGATTTAAGATTTAAGCTGAGAACATGGCTAAACTGCATACATAATAAGCCATGCGGTGTTGTGTGGCCAGCACACAGTGATCAGTGATATACAGTATATCCGATTGCAGTACTAGTAATACGGTAAGATTTTTGGGGGTTTTTTTTCAAATGCATGTGGAATGGATATCTGGCAGTGTTTCTTAATTATTGTGGTTTTGGGACACATTTTTAACTTTTTAAGTTTACTGACAACCCACACATGGCAATTAAAGAGCCAGAGTTTGAATGGGGGTGTAGCTGCATTAATCCAAAATTACCAAAGTTCTGCAGCTTTTAGTTTACTTCATAGGATGATTCAAGCAACAGTGTGACACTTATTCAAATAATTCCACACTCCAGATATATTAATTTTAAAAGTTTTAGTAAAATTTCAAAGCAAAACAATTCAAACAAGAAAAGGTCTTATTTAAGAAAAGTTCTATTTAAGACGTATATATTTTGCTTCATTCTTTAAGTTTCGTCACACAGTCATACTTGAAGTAAGTTAAGCATGATTAGCACTGTCAGAAAAAGGTATGCCATCTCCTACTCTATTTGTAAACATATCTAACAGTCCATGCTAGCAGTAGGACTATTTCCTCACTGACTCAATTAATACTCTGTTCTACAGATAGCTAAGAAAGTTCTATCTGATGTTACCATACGGGGGTAAAAGGCTATACCATATTCTAAGTAACTTTGAGAAACTGACATTCTGTAGAAATTAAGCTAACACAATATGTATTTAACATCAAACATTAACTTTCTAAGGTTGGCTCTTACAATTCTGGCCTCTAATTGTTTATGCACGAGCGGAGACAATTGCTATATTTTACTTCTATAAGAGCCACAAACTATTCTTATACTGTAAACATTGTTTTCAAACAACTAGCAAATAACTGCAAGCATATAAAAGTTTCTTATTTCAGTTCAATTATTAGCTGTTTATTGAAGCAGACACAATTTATTCACAGGTCTATATAGTGTGCTGGTTTTGGTCGACACACAAACTCTTCTGACTGCACCTTTGGCAACTGGCATTGTCTTGATGATTTGACCCATCATCCCTGAGCTGTGGGGCAGCATCATCTACTATTTAAACAATGTCTCTTGGTTCGAAATTTCTTCTTGGTGTAAGCCATTTTTGATGTTCTTGAAGTATTGGCAAAAACTATTAGTCCATCTTTTCCAAAACAAATCAGCAATGTACTGAACTTGCTTCCAACATCTGTGAGTATACTGGTCATTTTTAGAAAAGAGTCCAGGAAGCATGTTGAGCTGTGTCTTCAGTAATTATAAATGATTCGGTGTGAGTGCCTCCATATCATTTGGGTTATTTGATGTCTTTGTGAGGGATCTGTTGTTGATGATAGATTCTACTTCACGCATTAGTGTTTGGAGACTTTCATTTTTGAGTGTTTGTTGGTTAAGTACTGAGTTTATAATCTTTCGTATGCTTCTAACTTGTCTTTCCCATACTCCAGCTGAATTAGAAGCTTTTGGTGGATTGAAAATCCATTTGATTTCTTTCTTCATCATGGCATTACAAATTTTTCTTGGTCAAGATTTTTAATTTCTTCACATATCTCTTTTTTTGGTCCATAATGGTTTGTTCCATTTTCTGAGTCTGATTTTAACTTGTCCTCTTCTGCAAATGAATCGACGTATGGCATTGATGGAAGAATCAGTTTCCAAGCTATGTGCAATCTCAGTGTGTACATCTCTGTTTGTTAGACAACTGAAAATTACTGCATATCTCTTTATTAGACTTCGTCTTCTTTTAAATGAAAAGGACCAAAATTCAACACTGGAGAAAGGTATTTGGTCAGGTGTCAAACAATCTTCCAGCAAATCTGCCATTTTCTGCTAATCTGCTTTTGCATTGTATTGTCAATCAGTCATTACCCAACCCACTATATCCTAACACAGGGTCATGGGGGTCCACTGGAGCCAATCCCAGCCAACACAGCGATCAAGGCAGGAACAAATCCCGGGCACCGCGGGACACACACACACACACATCCACACACCAAGCACACACTAGGGACACTTTCGGGATCACCAATGCACCTAATCTGCATGTCTTTGGACTGTGGGAGGAAACCGGAGCACCCAGAGGAAACCCACGCAGACACGAGGAGAACATGCAAACTCCACGCAGGGAGGAACCTAAGTCTCCTTACTGCAAGGCAGCAGTGCTACCACTGCGCCACCATGCCACCTCTGCAGAATGTACATTTTGAAATTATAAGTTAGTTTGTGGTATTCAATATTTCTAGCGTAACTGTGTGAGTACATAGTTGCACCCACAATGTCCCATTTCTTTTTGAATGTGCTGCAATATAAGAGAAGCAATACGTAAACGCTTGTGGAGAATTGCAGGATGTTTAGCTTCTTCTGGCATTGTAGCTTTGTTGAGTTTTTCTCCACCTCTCAGTATTCCATCTTGTATGACTGGGTGATGTTTAAAAATTTGACTGTTACTTTTTACAGGAGCATTTTTCTCTAAAGCCTTTAATTCTTCTGGAAATCCTTGTAGTTGACTGAGACGGATAATCTCTGTTTTGGTTTCTGAAGAAATCAAGTTTGTTTTTAAAGCCAGTTTGTACTTTTCCTTGTGCTCTGGGATGAGTGTTTTTTGTTCTTCTGGGTTAATTTCAGATTGACTGACCTCAAGTTGGAATGTTTTTCTTTCCTTTTTTAAGTGCAGCAGTATGTCTTTAAACTTCAGAAACTATGCCACAGCTTTCTTTAAGCGTAACCATTCTGAGTGATGGGTGATTAGTTTATTTACAGGTTCTGTAATATCTTCTACACTTGTCATGTTAACAGCACATATTTTAATTTCTGAATCATCTTCAGAAAGTGAATCATTCATTTGATCTGGTCTTTTTGGCCACTCATGTTCTGGCTTTAATAAAACTCAGACTTTGTGACCATGTGGCGATTCTGAGAAAGCTTTCTATGCTTAGCCCTCTTGATGCTTGATCAGCTGGATTTAGGGCAGATGTGATATACTTCCACTGTGCAGGTTGTTCATGATCTCTGATCAATGAGATTTTCTTGGCAACAAAGATTTTGAATTGAGTGTTTTCATTTGAAATTTACTTTAGCACTGTTGTGCTGTCAGTCCAAAATGAAGTTCACCTTTCAGCATCTTGACCATTTTAGGTACTACAATGGCTGCTGATAGCGCCAGTCTTAGAATTATGACATGCTTCAGTGGTGCAACTCTCAAATTCCCCATGAGGAGTGAACAGTGTTTTTTACCTCTTTCATTGGACAAGAGAAGTTATGTGACAGTGCCATCTCCATTTTCACTGGCATCTGCAAAATGGTGCATTTGTGATTACTTTATGGTTCCAAACCATGCAGGTTTGATGCATCATTTCACATTGTAGTTTGCTAGTAACTGTAAGTCACCCATCTTTTTTTTCCATTTCTAAATGTGTTTGACTTCCACTTCTTCATCCCACCTACATTTCTCTTTGCACAAGTCTCTTAAGATAATCTTTGCTGGCAGTATAGCAGGTTCTAGAAATCCAACGAAGTCATAAACTGAGATAACAACAGATAGGATACCACACCTTGTAGCAGGCTTGTTTTGTAACTTTATCTGAAATTTAAAATTTCTCTTAATTTTCTGTTTCTATGCAACACTGTACTCACAGTGGCTCAAGTCTAAATCCTTTTGTTCAAGAGCTCTGTCTTCTTCAGACATAGACAATAAATCTGTTCTGCTGTTACTCACCCTGTTGGTCAGGTGGAATCCCCCTCTGAGGTATAGAGCTTGAAGATCCTTTCCCAGCTTTATTGGTTGTGCTTCTGTTGCAACTGTCTTTAAGCAGTCATCGATGTAGAAATTATGCAGCACAGTGTTATCGACTTCCTCATGAAATGCTTCTCTTGCATCTTTGGCTGTTCTACGCAAAGCATAAGAGGCACAACTTGATGAAGAAGCAGCACCAAAAAGATGTACTGTTATTTTAAATTCTTCCAAGTCTTTACTTAGATCACTTTCTGGTCACCACAAAGAGCGAAGAAGATCAGTGTCTTTATCTGGAACTTTAACTTGGTAGAACATTGATTTAATGTCTGCCATTAATGCCACTGGCTCCTCTCTGTCTTGTAAGGACACCAATGAGAGAATTAGTTAAGTCAGGACCTTTCAGTAGTTGTTCATTAAGTGAAGTCCCCTGGTAGGTGGCTGTGCAATCAAAGACCACTCGAATGTTATTTTTCTTTGGATGATGCATAACATGATGTGAAATGAACTACAGTCTAGGTCAACAAGTCGAGCACTTTGGCCTTCATTTTCCTCTGTATCATAAGCTTCATCTACCCACATGCTTGGCAGCTTGTAGGGAAGCTGTAAGAGTATAGTACAAATGTTTGCATTGTTATCAAATTCTAGTCTGTCTCTCACTTTATACATGATGTTCATACAGCTAGTGAAGAAGGCTGCATAATCTCTCAGACCGGCTCCATCATCTGATTTTGTTTGCGGCCACTTCATTGCTTTCTCTAGATATGCATTAGCTATCTGTAGCCAGTTTCCATAACAGCTTTCAAGCTGCTTCCTAGCCTTTTCATAGCCTTCCTTTGTTGGTAGGTATGTACAGCTTTTTACAATTTCATGTGGTAAACCGTTAGTAAATTGCATTAACTAATCCAATTTATCTTGTAGGTTCTCCAATATGTATTCTACAGCGCAATCAAATGCCTTGATAAAATCTGGATAGGCCAATGGGTCACAATAAAATAAAGGGACCCGTCTGTGTGCTACTTCAATATGTGGTGCAGGAGATTCATCTTGCTTATCTTTGTTGGGCTAACAGTCTAGCAACTTCAGAGACTGCTCCTGGTTTGCTTCTACATGAGGTGATGCACATCACACAGATCTTGTCTGAAACTGTGCCAGTCAGCAGCTACGTTAGTTGTTGATTGCTCCTGCTTTTCTAACTTTAAAGTTGAGCTTTTGAAGCCTTTAAAAAAGCCTATCGAGTTCTGGCCGTTCAAGTGTGATTGTTGATGAAGATCATGAATAAATAGAAGAAATTGCAGTAGCTCACTTCGTTTTCTTTTGTTGACAAGTCCTCAGATGGTAGTTTCCAGATCAAAGTCTTCTGATGACAGTTTTCTGAAAAAAAATGTAGCTGTGTTAATTCAAAATTACCAAAGTTCTACAGCTTTTAGTTTACTTCATAGGATGATTCAAGCAACAGTGTGACATATGTTCAAATAATTCCAAAGACCAAATATCTTTGTTTTAAAATTTTTAGTAAAATTTCAAAGCAAAACAGTTCACACAAAAATAGAGAAAAAATTGATATTAAAGAAAAGTTCTGTTTAAGGCTTATATATCATTATATATTAT
This sequence comes from Erpetoichthys calabaricus, assembly GCF_900747795.2. Taxonomy (NCBI): domain Eukaryota; kingdom Metazoa; phylum Chordata; class Cladistia; order Polypteriformes; family Polypteridae; genus Erpetoichthys; species Erpetoichthys calabaricus. Next base: position 88,150,383 of record NC_041400.2, on the reverse strand, counting down.
TCTTTAAGTTTGGTTATACATTTGTACAAGGCAAGTTAAGCATGTTTAGGCCAGTCAGAAAACTGTATGCCATCCCCACTTCGGTTTGCAAACATATGTAACAGTCCATGACTTAATTAACACTCTGTTCTACAGATATCTAAGAAAGTTCTGTCTATACCTAAGTAACTAGGAGAAACTGAATTTCTATAGAAATTAAGGAATTACTATATGAATTTAATATCAAACATCAACTTTCTAGGACTTTTGCAGGGTGATTGAAACAACCATGAGTGGAAAAAAAGAAGTACAGTTAGAGACAGGAAAAATATTGTGTACCACTGTTCAGTGGATGGAGTGGGAATGGGTTGTTTCAGGGTATTTCAGTAGCTGAAACTGCATTTTTCTTTTTGTGTGCCTATAACACAGTGATGGCTAAGTCGGCATCGATCTACTAGGCTGCATATGTGAAAGTTCTACGTATATATCTGCTATAGCTGTGCAATGTTACTTTGGCCTTGTAGACCATCATGGGGTGCTTGGGAAAAAAAGTTTCCCAAAGTCATCTGCAAGTTAAAATTCCTGGAAATATTCAGAGAACACATCATATTCATTGCAAAAATGCTTTTGGGAATTTCACCGATTAACTATACTCCAGAATGACAAATCAAAAACAAGATTTTTTGAATTTTTTGTAAATGCATTAAAAATAAAAACTAAAATATATTATACTGACACAAGTATTCAGACCCTTTGTTATATCATTTGTTATATCATTTGAAATATGTTTCAAGTGCATCCCATTCTACTGATCAACACTGAAATATTTGTACACCATGTTTACAGTCTACCTGTGGTCAATCAATTGATTATTAAAAGTACACAATTGTCTACATAAGGTCCCACAGTTGGCACTGCCTGTAGATCTTAGCTCGGGGTAAGACTAAAAAAATTACTGCAGATTTCAAGAGCACATTTGCCTTCATATTTCTAAATTGGAAGACGTTTGGAACAACTGAAACTCTTTGGGATGGTAATCCATCTAGACTGCTGAAGCAGATTGGCAACAATCTTACAGTAGGCATAAATGAAAGTTCTGCTCATGGCTGCTAGACCGCTGTGATGTCACACTGACTTTGCAAAGCATCTTGAGGTGCTGGAAGAAAAATGTTTGCCTGAGCCAGCCCAATAGTTAATTTACAGAAAAATATTTGACAAACAAGGTTACTAGCAAACACAGCACATTCATTACAAAAAACACTAGGTGCCACACCCTTAATCTAAAACACAAATTCCCCTTGAATGAGAAATCAACCAATAAATGGCTTTTGTGTTAATAAGTTTACTGAAGAGCACCGTGTTGATTTTTTTGTAGGGTTGGAGGATGACTTGTCTCCTTGGTCAATTGTTCCCCCAAAACAATAGGTGGCAGTGGTGTTTCTCCCATCTAAACATGTGCAGGACTGCATGGGTAGTTCTTGAGGGGCATCCCTTTTGGATTTCTTAGGCCCTGCCAGAAGGAACTGTTAGGACAGGACTCAACTAATTAAGGAAATTCTCCTGACCCAGAAGTCCTTTCTGGTTTCACTGTTGTGCCATCGGAGGTACTCCTGGGTGTGGCATAAAAACTTTGTGGTCAGATGTGAAGAAAGCACAAAACTCACCTTTGAGTCGTGGAAAGGAAAGAAAAAGACAGTAAAGGAAAATAAAGAATACTGTGTTGTATGCTTTGAAGACATCTGTTTAAAAGAAATACAAAAGAATAAATATTCTTGAACCTGAAACTGTTGTCTGTGTAGTTGCGTCTGTGGTTTGGGGTGCCCCTAGTGGCCTTACCACATATTAATTAACAGCTATTGAATCTGACTGGTCTTTTGGTACAGCATCTTGGTGCTTAGAAAATTTCAATTGACTTTTATGATAATTCATCATTTTACCACAGTCTGAAAGTTTCTTGTATTATCATTGGAAAAGCATTTTATTTCTTAGTCATTCAGATCTGATGCTACCTTTCACAATCACAGTTTCTAGGCAGTAGACACACCTAAAGTTTCTCTACAGAAACTACACGCTCAACTCACAAATGATTAAAATGGGTTTCAGGAGAATTCCTTAAATCAGCCTTTGCATGGCACACAATCCACTCAAAATTAGCTAAGAAATGTATACCTGTACTTCTATTGGTTAAAGAATCAGTGATTTGTATTGGAGCTATTTCTTCATTAAATGATACATTCTGTTATTACTATCATAAGAATTGTCCCTTTGCTTTGAAGACTAGACTTTGAAAACTTCTGTCCTTTTGATTCAAAATTATTGCTTGCCACAGCTTGAAATGTTTCTTTATCTATCCATCTATTATCCAACCCGCTATATCCTAACTACAGGGTCACGGGGGTCTGCTGGAGCCAATCCCAGCCAACATAGGGCGCAAGGCAGGAAACAAACCCTGGGCAGGGTGCCAGCCCACCGCAGGGCACACACACACACACCAAGCACACACTAGGGACAATTTAGAATCACCAATGCACCTAACCTACATGTCTTTGGACTGTGGGAGGAAACTGGAGTACCTGGGTGAAACCCACGCAGACACAGGGAGAACATGCAAACTCCACGCAGGGAGGACCCGGAAAGCAAACCCGGGTCTCCTAACTGCGAGGAAGCAGCGCTACCCACTGCGCCACCGTGCCGCCATGTTTCTTTATTATATTTCTATTTTACACTAATCATTAAACACACACATAGAGTATCCACAGATATATAAGGATTCATAATATTGTATATTTACAGCAAAAGAACTTTATGCACCCAGTGCAAGTTGGGGTGCCTTCACCTTTGATAAAATCGATGTTGCTATTAGTTTTGGATCTCGGTCTCATTAAACAATTTTCAAGTAATTTCTCATGTACTGGACATCCTGTTAATAATACTAACAGTAATAATAATATACATACAACTAAACACTGCTCCATCTATTCAGAGAGCAAACCTCAGATGGGGTGTTATTGACTTTCAATAACATTAAGATAAATAGTATACCAGATGTTCTTATAAAATACAAAGTTTACCTGGTGTTTCAATGCTACTACAAAGGCGATTAGAAAGGTGGTCATCAATTTAATTGAAATCATAAAACCAAGCTATAACTATTGAAGCAAGACTCATAAAAAGTAGGGTGATTTGACTGCATTTGCTTTAAATAAAATATTAGTTACCATTTAATCTTAACAGCCATCAGTTTTAGACGTGTTAAAATTGTAAACATTTTACATAACCATATTAATTTCTGTATCATAATTATTAATATGATGTTTAGATAAAGATGTGAGGTGTTTATTCATACAGTACAATGATTATCAATAATTAGCACCTGGTACGGTTAAATGCTCCAACCCTTCACAAAAAAAACTCCACAGCCTTTCAGCTATTATTATCTGTATGTAAAACCTCCACACAACCTATGCCTCAAGCGCCATACCACAAAGACCCATTAGCTATGGTACTTTGTGTTACACATGTGCGCTTAGGAGGCAGCCAGCAAGCCCTAAGGAGATAAGGAGAGTGAACTACCACAAGATGAAGGCTTGATTTTGGGTACTAATACCTCTGTCTCTCTCTCAGCAGAGCCAAAGCAGAAAAATAACAATCCCATGCACTTATCTTCAGTACTTCTGTTTCATAAAATGGCCACTTCACAACAATCCCGCTTCCGACTCCCATGAATGACATCACTTTCCGGCTCCTATGGATGATGTCACTTCCGGCTCCTATGGAGATGTCACTTCCGGTTCTTATGGATGATGTGACTTTCCGGTTCCACTGTGATGACAGCACTTTCGAGCTCTCTATTGTTGACCTCACTTCTGGTTCCACCATGATGACATCACTTCCATCTTTCATCAATACAATATTGATGTTCATTTCCTGTCAAATCACTTCCTGTCGCCATTTTTGTATATAAATCCTCATTTCAACACTGTACTCTTTCAAATGCTTTGGGTTTGGATCAAATTTCATTCAAATCCTCATTACGTCCAACGGACATTATACGGGGCAATTTCCCCAACTCTTTGTGAAGTTTCTCGAGTGAAATTGTTTATTACATTTGTAAGTAAGATCTGCACATAATCAACTCTGACTCAAGTGCTCCACTACAGTTCTTTACATGAAATTAATTATATAATGGAAATTAATCATTTTTCTAATTAGAATTTTTTAAGTAAACCTTCTATCAAAGTCTATACAAAGTATTAATAAAAATCAGGGGACACACATGTGCAACTGTAATAAAATAAAACCCATTTTATAATTAAAAATATTGGATGTTATTTCAGCCATATATAACACTGAACAGGTAAAAGTTCCAGTTTTATTTACAAGGGTTTAGAAATGTAGCATATTTGGAAAACAAAACATCATTAGCTGTGCATAAATAAGACATAAAGCAATGAATAATAAAATAATTGTGCAATGATATAATATTATATTGTTAATGTTTGACAGATGGCAGTGAAGAAGACTTAATTTGTGTTATGTTTGAACTGCTCGTTTGAGGTAAAAGCTAGACACCTACATCCTCAAGACAGTAACGTCTGACCTGACTGCCATCTTGTTTCTCAAGGGTGGATTTAAAAATCCCACACACCTTATACACATACTTTAATATAATTTGTTTTTCCTAAAAAATAGTAATATTCTTAAGTTTGAATACACAATCTAATTGCACACAAAAAAAGTAAATAAATAAAGGAGATGTTTAGCAATTATTGCCACTTAACTCATGTATAAATATGAGTGTTATTTTTCACAGTTGTTGTGTAATATCCATATTACTAACCGAGAATAAACCGGATATGGACGCAGGGACACAGCAATGGGAACATGAGACATACTGCGAAGGCGCACGTCTCATAAACCGCAAGCGAAGTCGTATCCACCGCGAACGAAGGAGTCACGGCCCAAGAACGAAAGAGCTCAACTAACGTGAATGAGAAATGAAGCAACAACGCGCCCATAGCTACCACTAACGACACAACCACACAAAAAAGAGGATTCTGCGCTGCACCCCAGAGTCAAACGTGAGAGGCTACGGAGGCCCCACAGGTCCACAAAGATAGTACGAAAGGCGCAGGCGTCACCGCCATATTGTGAGTGGCACTACTGCGGAGTGAAGGCGCAGGCGTCACCGCCATATTGTAAGTGGCACTACTGCGGAGTGAAGTTAGGAATAATGTGCTGCTTGGGATTGTACAAACCGCTGAACGCTTTACACCAAATTCAAATACAATACAGCTCAACGATACAACACGAGCCCACCTGGATAAGATCAATGAACGCAGGCGCCTACAACGTGCGTCTGAAACTGCGGACGCAAAGCAGGCACGGGTTCAAAATGAAAGACCACAACTGACGGAGATAAATAATCTCTTTCAAATCTATTTTGGGTTACCTAAGACCAGGGGTTGGCGAGCGAAGCGAGCAGGGGGCGGAGCCCCCTAGTAGCTTTAATATTGAGAGATCATAGGAGTTATCCAATGCAGACATGATCATAACTTCTGCCATTTTGTCTTTATTTGTCTGAGATTCCTGCCAATTTCAGAGTTATGCCATTGGTTGTTCTGAATTTAAGTTGGAGTTCATTGATTGGCAAAAACATTTATTTGCAGTATGTTATCCTGTTGTGCTCTAATTTGCTTTTACATTGTATACTAATGAGCAAAAATGTATATTTAAGGAGCACTATTTCAGCCTAGAAATGTAAGACTTTCTGCCTCTTCTGTTAGAAGGGGTATGTTATGTTCTATTTAATTATACCTGACAGTACCAGCTTTATATTCACCATTCTTTCCCTCTTTCTTTCTCTCTCCTTCTGATAAAATGTGTGACTGCCTCCCAACAAGGAAATCGGAGGTTCAAGTAGCAGGTGCTCCTGTGTATGTGTGTTTCCTCCAGCTTCCTCCATCAGTCCCAGGTTAGGCAGCTCAGTTGAACCAACATGGTAGAATTGGTTCTAGTGTATTTGTTGGGGGGTATGTGTGTGTGTGTTTCTGCCTTGCTCCCAATGATTGCTGCATGACTGTTGTTGTTAACAGTGTTTGAGACTATTTGCTTCTCTGTATTAAAGTCCAAACAATGATTTTAAAAGCAATAGCTTTTACAAAGGATAAATGTATTTTATTATAATGCTTGCTTTTATGAAAAAGCAAACATGGATTCTGTAACCAGCAAATAGGCACCTACAGAAAAAAAGCACTTTTTAATCCAAGTGGTAAGGCATTGTATTTTCCCATATTCAGTGTTTCATTTCAAATTAGGAAATGTACAAACCAAGAAGCAGTGTATTGATATAAATTAATATTTTCTTGTAATGAAGGAAAATAAGATACTGTGTACACTTAATGTTCTGAGGCAAAGCTGGAGGATTACAAGCCATTACCTATTGACAAATGTAAGCCATGCTACAGAAAAAAAAGGTTAACTATTCGCATACTTCTTTCTTTAAAGGAAATGCCAAAAAGACACACGTCAGACCAAAAGTTTCCAAAACACAAGCTGAGGATCCATTGGCTGTCGTTAATGAAGTGAAATATCAGTAAGTCTGAACTTGATTAATTATACAATAATTATGTGTAGTCATACAAAACTAGGTGCTCACTTGTTTTATTTTATGCAAAAACTTTCAGATGCCTACTATTTTCAAAGCTGGAACTTAAAATGCCTTATGATGCATTTTGGAAAGGGATAATAATAATAATAATAATAATAATAATAATACATTTTATTTATATGGCATTTTTCCCATTGGGATCCCAAAGATTGTCAGAGAAGATGTGATTCCAGTGGGTCTTGCTGCTGTGTGTCATGTGAGAGGACAGTGACTCTGAAGAATTTGATCTCAGCCTTATTTGGGGAGGCAAGAGGGGTGACATGGATAAATACAGTAGATGATCCAACTTGGTCAATACTTAGAAGGAGCCAAAAAGAGCCACAGAGTGAGACACATTTCAAACATTTATTCTACAAAAACGCCACAAGATAAAATAAATTTCATTAAGACACAGGAAAGGGTATACAAAATAGAGTTTTTTCCCTATGTTTTAAAAGTGATGTTGAGACGATTTCTGAATTCTTGCATGACTCAAATTCAAGGGGAATAGCAGCGATTTTGTGGTGAGTAGCATCCTTGAGGGCTTCAGGGTTTTGAGGTCAGTGTGTGTATACCTTCGACTGAGATAGCCCTACAAGAAGAAATCGCACAGAACGAGATTAGATGAACGTGAAGGCCACATGATCTCGCCAAGCAGGGAGATCAGCTTCCCAGGAAATTTACATGTATCTCTATGCCATATGAGCTGCTCCATCCTTTTACAGTCCTCATGCAAAATCCTCCTCAAAGACGTGTTGGAAATGCCTAAGGCAGAAGCATGTTTGCTCTCTGAATGTCTAGGAGACTGTCAAATTAATGCCCTTACAAGCTTAGATGTTCTCAGGTGTTCATACGGTCTGAGGACGGCCTAGAGATTTTCTGTTCAATGTCTAAATTTAGCCACCCACTGTAGAATTGCCCCTCCTTTAACCGTCACCTTATCGTGGTGGAGGGGTTTGCGTGTCCCAGTGATCCTAGGAGCTCTGTTGTCCGGGGCTTTATGCCCCTGGTAGGGCCACCCAAGGCAAACTGGTCCTAGGTGAGGGATGAGACAAAGAGCGGTTAAACAAACCTCCTATGAAGAAAAACAATTTTGGACGGCGTTTTCCCTTGCCCGGACGCGGGTCACCGGGGCCCCACTCTGGAGCTAGGCCTGGAGGTGGGGCTCGATGGCGAGCGCCTGGTGGCTGGGCCTGCACCCATGGGGCTCGGCCGGGCACAGCCCGAAGAGGCAACGTGGGTCCCCCTTCCCATGGGCTCACCACCTATGGGAGGGGCCAAGGAGGTTGGGTGCAGTGTGAGTTGGGTGGTGGCCGAAGGCGGGGACCTTGGCGGTCCGATCCTCGGCTACAGAAACTGGCTCTTGGGACGTGGAATGTCACCTCTCTGAAGGGGAAGGAGCCTGAGCTAGTGCGCGAAGTTGAGAGGTTCCGGCTAGATATAGTCGGACTCACCTCGACACACAGCTTGGACTCTGGAACCAATCTCCTTGAGAGGGGCTGGACTCTGCACCACTCTGGAGTTGCCCCCGGTGAGAGGCGCCGAGCAGGTGTGGGTATACTTATTGCCCCCCAACTTGGAGCCTGTACATTGGGGTTTACCCCGGTGGACGAGAGGGTAGCCTCCCTTCGCCTTTGGGTGGGGGGGACGGGTCCTAACTGTTGTTTGTGCGTATGCACCGAACAGCAGTTCAGAGTACCCACCCTTTTTGGAGTCCCTGGAGGGGGTGCTAGAGGGCATACCTTCTGGGGACTCCCTCGTTCTGCTGGGAGACTTCAATGCTCACGTGGGCAATGACAGTGAGACCTGGAAGGGCGTGATTGGGTGGAATGGCCCCCCCAATCTGAACCCAAGCGGTGTTTTGTTATTGGACTTCTGTGCTCGTCACGGATTGTCCATAACGAACACCATGTTCAAGCATAGGGGTGTTCATATGTGCACTTGGCACCAGGACACCCTAGGCCTCAGTTCGATGATCGACTTTGTGGTCGTGTCGTCGGACTTGCGGCCACATGTCTTGGACACTCGGGTGAAGAGAGGGGCGGAGCTGTCAACTGATCACCACCTGGTGGTGAGTTGGCTTCGATGGTGGGGGAGGCGTGGTAGGCCCAAACGTGTTGTGAGGGTCTGCAGGGAACGTCTGGCAGAGCCCCCTGTCAGAAGTAGCTTCAACTCCCACCTCCGGCAGAACTTCGACCACATCCCAAGGGAGGTGGGGGACATTGAGTCCGAATGGGCCATGTTCCGTGCCTCTATTGTTGAGGCAGCTGACCGGAGCTGTGGCCGTAAGGTGGTCGGTGTCTGTCGTGGCGGCAATCCCCGAACCCGTTGGTGGACACCGGCGGTGAAGGATGCCGTCAAGCTGAAGAAGGAGTCCTACAGGACCCTTTTGTCCTGTGGGACCCCGGAGGCAGCTGATAGGTACCGGCAGGACAAGCGGAATGCGGCTTTGGTGGTTGCTGAGGCAAAAACTCGGGCGTGGGAGGAGTTTGGGGAGGCCATGGAGAACGACTTTCGGACGGCTTCGAGGAGATTCTGGTCCACCATCCGGCGTCTCAGGAAGGGGAAGCAGTGCAGTGTCAACACTGTATATGGTGGGGATGGTGCGCTGCTGACCTCGACTCGGGAGGTTGTGGGTCGGTGGGGGGAATACTTCGAAGACCTCCTCAATCCCATTAACATGCCTTCCAATGAGGAAGCAGAGCCTGGGGACTCAGAGGTGGGCTCCCCCATCTCTGGGACTGAGGTCACCGAGGTGGTCAAAAAACTCCTTGGTGGCAGGGCCCCGGGGGTGGATGAGATACGCCCGGAGTTCCTCAAGGCTCTGGATGTTGTAGGACTGTCTTGGCTGACACGCCTCTGCAACATCGCATGGACATCAGGGACAGTGCCTCTGGATTGGCAGACCGGGGTGGTGGTCCCCCTCTTTAAGAAGGGGGATCGGAGGGTGTGTTCCAACTACAGAGGGATCACACTCCTCAGCCTCCCTGGAAAAGTCTATTCAGGGGTCCTGGAGAGGAGGGTCCGTCGGATAGTCGAGCCTCGGATTCAGGAGGAACAGTGTGGTTTTCGTCCTGGTCGCGGAACAGTGGACCAGCTCTATACCCTTAGCAGGGTCCTGGAGAGTGCATGGGAGTTTGCCCAACCAGTCTACATGTGTTTTGTGGACTTGGAAAAGGCATTCGACCGTGTCCCTCGGGGAATCCTGTGGGGGGTACTCCGAGAGTATGGGGTACCGGCCCCCCTGATAAGGGCTGTTCAGTCCCTGTACGATCGGTGTCAGAGCTTGGTCCGCATTGCCGGCAGTAAGTCGAACCCGTTTCCAGTGAGAGTTGGACTCCGCCAGGGCTGCCCTTTGTCACCGATTCTGTTCAGAACTTTTATGGACAGAATTTCTAGGCACAGTCAGGGTGTTGAGGGGGTCCGGTTTGGTGGGCTCAGGATTGGGTCACTGCTTTTTGCAGATGATGTTGTCCTGTTTGCTTCATCAGGCCGTGATCTTCAGCTCTCTCTGGATCGGTTCGCAGCTGAGTGTGAAGCGGCTGGGATGAGAATCAGCACCTCCAAATCCGAGACCATGGTCCTCAGCCGGAGAAGGGTGGAGTGCCCTCTCAGGGTTGGGAGCGAGATCCTGCCTCAAGTGGAGGAGTTCAAGTATCTCGGGGTCTTGTTCACGAGTGAGGGAAGAATGGAGCGTGAGATCGACAGGCGGATCGGTGCGGCGTCCGCAGTGATGCGGGCTCTGCATTGGTCTGTCGTGGTGAAAAAGGAGCTGAGCCATAAGGCAAAGCTCTCAATTTACCGGTCGATCTATGTTCCTACCCTCACCTATGGTCATGAGCTATGGGTAGTGACCGAAAGAACAAGATCGCGAATACAAGCGGCTGAAATGAGTTTCCTCCGCAGGGTGTCTGGGCTCTCCCTTAAAGATAGGGTGAGAAGCTCAGTCATCCGGGAGGGGCTCAGAGTAGAGCCGCTGCTCCTCCGCATCGAGAGGAGTCAGATGAGGTGGCTCGGGCATCTGATCAGGATGCCTCCTGGACGCCTCCCTGGGGAGGTATTCCGGGCACGTCCAACCGGGAGGAGGCCCCGGGGAAGAACCAGGACACGCTAGAGGGACTATGTCTCCCGGCTGGCCTGGGAATGCCTCAGGATTCTCCCGGAAGAGCTAGAAGAAGTGGCCGGGGAGAGGGAAGTCTGGGCATCTCTACTCAAGCTGCTGCCCCCGCGACCCGACCTCGGATAAGCGGAAGAGAATGGATGGATGGATGGACTGTAGAATTGTTTTTTTATTTGGGACGTCACCGTTAGGAGGAATGCTGAAGTGTGTTTGGAAGGTGTGTTGTGTTTGACGATGGAATCATTGTTTTTTAAAAGAACGCTTTGACAGTGAAAACACAGTACACTCTGGACCAAGGCATGTTCCAGACTGAAAACTACAAGGGATCGCCTATCAAAGGACACCGAACCCACTCGGCTGCTTCTACTTCATGCAATGACCTTCATTCATGTGGTACTTCATTTTGTCACACCCTGTATATATTAATATACATTATTATTATAATATTAATGTATTATATAAATAATTTTATTGGGTAGATTCTTTTTTAATGTACTACTGTACATTACATTGCTTAATTTTATATTGGGAAGAAACAGGTTAAAGAAAGCTCTTTGGCCATATCTGCAGTATGAGGGTAATTATTTCAATAATCAGTCAAAAAATTATTTAAATGCTTTGTTAAAATCAGTAGGAGCTGATTCTTGCAGAGTAAAATCTTAAATGTTTAATTTCAAATACGATTTTTGCATAATTTGATTATAATTTTAAAATTTACGCACTTACCACTATTTTATGTATTTCAATCTACATTTCATTCATTGTTCACTTAAACATGAATAAATCTATTCTGCGAACACCACTTTACAGGAAAGTAAAACATAAAATGTGATCTTTGTAACTTACAATCATGCATTTGAAAGTATACACTGTGCATAATACTGTATGTTGAAAATAAATACATTTTAATGTCAAAAATCTTTCTACCATTTATATTTTGTTCAATATAAAAATGCTGTGTTGCCTAAAGCAGGAAAGGCCAGAAATGCCCAAAAGGGAAAAGAAAATGACTTACCACTTGAATTGTAGTACACAATTCCACCAGTAATGAATTACAAAATGTTAAAATGTCATTTTTGTCATAAAAGGTGGATGGATTGTAAGTTCTGTTACCAATATAGAAATAAAGAATGTAAACATGTCATTGACATGGACTCCGTTATATTTCCTTGGAATTTTAATGAGGTTAAATAAAAATGTTGCAATGCAGTATCATCATCCCCATTTCACCTGGTTTATCCAGATAATGGTCAGTATAGCATCACACCCTGCTGAACTGATCAGGTCACCCTATTCAGAGCAACATCCTCTGGAGAATTCCAAGACAAATGGAAGATATAATCTGTTCAGCACATCCTGAACCTGACCTCAGTGGGCACATGCTTTGGAGGTGACAAGGGGGCAATCTAACTACTTACCTCAATCACCTTACCTTGCCCTTCTCAACCGGAAAAAGCAAAGCCACAGAAAAATCCTAATGGATCCTATGAAGTCCAGCAAAAATGTGTTCCCTTGACTTTGAGGGTTATTTTTAACGGGGTTATATAGGTACAGTCCATGTAAATGATACTTAGTATTTGTGATGCTTATGACAATATGTATTATTATGTTTGTCAGCCTCTTGCTTATGAAGTGTGTCTCTGCTTTATTTTACCTTTTTCCAGCAGATTTTGCCCTGGGTGTTTTGAAGGGCTTGTTTAAAAGCATAGTTACATACCAGACTTTTACTTAATAGTCTATTGGTGGAGGGTTAATGTGTTGTGTGTTGTGAGAACAGAAGGGCATGGTTAAACGAATGGGCGAGAAGGCTAGTTTGGGGGCCCACGAGCAGTGTCTGCATTGTATGTTGGTTTTCTTTGTGATGGCATCTGGGCAGCAGTGGGTTAGGAATAAGTAAGGACACCATTTTGACTTCGGACGAATCTTATTGTATCAAATTTGCTGAAGGTCAGGACCCTGGAACAAGGCTGAGTTGTTTACAGATGATCTTCACACTGGGAGCTGACATGCACAAGAAAAGAAGTATGGAGGTGTATTTTTGCAGGTGATCGTGTTCAGTATGAATGTAATTTAGTCAGGTGTAACACAGTGAAGGGATTAAAAAATCTGGGGAAATTAAGTTTTAGAGATCTTCAGAGTGGAACTTTATTATTTTTTTTTTTTAAAGTTGTAGTTAGGGGCTGTGATGTAGTGGTGCTGTACAGGACAGTGGGAACTGAGTGACAAAGACAGCTCAACTGACATCACCGGGGAGCTCCCCACTCATAGTGTTCAGAAGCAGTACCTGCTCAGAGGAATCCTGAAGTCTCCTATTAGCTTAGGCTGATAAGAGACAGCTTCTGAAGTCCATTGTAATTTAGATGTTATGGATTCACAGCTGGCCACAGTTCAAATCTGTAAACTGAGATAGTTATTCTAAATTTCAAAGGCATTGAATTAATTGATAGAATTAATGAAACCTCCCATTATAATCCATTAAGAGATAAATTACCCAACCTCCTCAATCCATGTTCCCTGTCCTCAATTTGCACAGTTTCTTTTATTGTAAATCTAGATCTGTAATCAGTTGTCTAGTTGACTTTAAATGGTACTGTTTCTAAGACAAAATGAAGTCATGAATTAATTAGGCCGTTATAACACTTCTTCTAAAAGAGTGCAAGGAAGTCTTCAGTTTTTAAAATTACTGCATATACACAATTGTACTATTCAACTCAGATGCCAACTCATGGCAAAGTTACTTTCTCAGCACCTGCACTTAGCCATGTACATATTTGTGCAACCCAATTAGTCCCCTCTCTTGTCATATGCCTTCCATCAGAAAATTTAAGCAGCTCTAACTTTACCTCATTTTCCTGCTTTCCTTCCTTTCCTTAGATGTGGTAAAGTAATTTCACCATATGAATTGGGTCTTTCTCTAGAGGGTTTTAATTTGATGAAGTTTAGTGGAGCATTTGTCAACAAGACCAAGACCCTTTATTCTGAACTTCAAGCAGCTGTACTTACTAATTCAGATATCTCACACATCTTTTGTATTTATAAGGATGTCATACAAGAACTTAATGTTGAGTGTTTTGTAAATTCATTTTTAACTTCTGAAGTAATTGAAGAAAGAAAGTGCCAATTTAATAATACATTGGTAGTAAAATGAATGAGGTTTCTGAACTATCAGGTGTAAATGTCAGATGGGAAGCAATAAAGAATGTCAGGTTGAAAACAACAGACAATTTTATGCAAAGTGACTCTCAAGTCACAAGGAATATGACAATGGAATTTTGAGGTACAGATGACAATTGAGAAATGCTGAGTTGTTGTAAGACGTGTCAGAAACAAAATGCAGGACTTGATAGTGCTGTCTATAAGGAAGCAAAATGAAATGTAAAAGCAGTTGTGGCAGCACAAAAAGTCTAGAGAAAAAAAAATTAAATGAGCTTCAGGATGAGGAAAGACAGAAAAATTATGCTTAGAACTGAGTAACAGATGGCAAAAGAAAGAGATTATCTAGTAGGTGGAAATTGTTTGAAAAATGCTGAATGGAATCTTATTGATAATAAGGCGATTAAGGATACTTGAAGGAAGCATATGAAGAAATTGCTGAATGAAGAGAATGAATGGAAGAAAAATGTTCATTGTAAGAAAACAGAAGGGCTGAGGTGTAAGTTGTCAAAAAAGGAGGCCACAAAATCTCTGAAAAAGATGAAGATAGGTAACTCAATGTGTCCACCTGGAGTAAAGTTAGAAAGGTTTGAATGGAAGGTCTTTGAGTTAAATAGTTGATAAACCTTATAAACATGATCTTGTGTGAAAGAAGGATTGGAGTGTGGGTCAAATTGTGCCATCTAACCTTTGAAGTTGGTAAGTAAAGTGATTAAGGGTATGCTATAGAAACGTTTCGGCAACCAGATGAAAGTTAATGAAATGCAGTTTGGCTTAACACCTAAAAAGGGAAAAACATATGCAATGTGGTGATGAAGTGGGCATTGAGAAAGCTGTGTGTGGACAAATTCTTAGTGTATGTGGTGATGTCATTGTATGAGGAAGCATGAACAATAGAAAGACCGTAGTAAACAGTGTGAAATAAATGGCTGGACACACAACAAAGGTTTGGGGCAGCCACTTGTATACTTTCTCTGGCTGCAAAAGGGCTTAAGTTTAAGTACAATGTGTACAGGTTCGAGTCCAAAGTAGAACTGCCTTGGTATGGATGATGGCGAGTTTTTAAGGTGTCTCAAGGGAAGCGATGTCATCGAGCAGAACCAAAGTGACATCATCGGGGCTGGGACAAGGATTGAAGTACTCGGATTCAGGAAGAATTTTTGGTCTCTGGTCTGCTGAGAGAAAAGAGAGAGATTTAGTGCAACCTGCCGCCCCCTGGCCTGGCGTGAAATTGGTGTTTTCTTGTCCCTTTGCTTGACCCCGCTGTGTGTCTGACAACAGATAGAACTTTTTTCTCCAAAGGGAAAGGGACATTTTTACAAACCTCAAAAAATATAGAACTACTATTACAAACATCAACAAATACCCCTCTCAAACACACAAGAATTACAAAAAAGAACAAAACTAGATAGATAGATAGATAGATAGATAGATAGATAGATAGATAGATAGATAGATAGATAGATAGATAGATAGATAGATAGATAGATAGATAGATAGATAGATAGATAGATAGATAGATAGATAGATAGATAGATAGATAGATAGATAGATAGATAGATAGATAGATAGATACTTTATTAATCCCAATGGGAAATTCACATTCTTCAGCAGCAGCATACAATAAATAATATTAAATTAAAGAATGATAATAATGCAGGTGAAAAACAGACAATAACTATGTATAATGTTGAATGTTAACGTTTACCCCCCCGGGTGGAATTAAAGAGTCGCATAGTTTGGGGGAGAAACGATCTCCTCAATCTGTCAGTGGAGCAGGACAGTGACAGCAGTCTGTCGCTGAAGCTGCTCTTCTGTCTGGAGATGATACTATTAAGTGGATGCAGTGGATTCTCCATAATTGATAGATAGATAGATAGATAGATAGATAGATAGATAGATAGATAGATAGATAGATAGATAGATAGATAGATAGATAGATAGATAGATAGATAGATAGATAGATAGATAGATAGGAGCCTGCTGAGCGCCCTTCGCTCTGCCACAGATGTTAAACTGTCCAGCTCCATGCCAACAATAGAGCTTGCCTTCCTCACCAGTTTGTCCAGACGTGAGGCGTTTTTCCTCTTAATGCTGCCTCCCCAGCACACCACTGCGTAGAAGAGGGCGCTCGCCACAACTGTCTGATAGAACATCTGCAGCATCTTATTGCAGATGTTGAAGGACGCCAGCCTTCTAAGGTAGTGTAACCGGCTCTGTCCTTTCTTGCACAGCGCATCAGTATTGGCAGTCCAGTCTAATTTATCATCCAGCTGCACTCCCAGATATTTATAGGTCTGCACCATCTGCACACAGTCACCTTTGATGATCACTGGGTCTATGAGGGGTCTGGGCCTCCTAAAATCCACCACCAGCTCTTTGGTTTTGCTGGTGTTCAGGTGTAGGTGGTTTGATTCGCACCATTTAACAAAGTCATTGATTAGGTCCCTATACTCCTCCTCCAGCCCATTCCTGATGCAGCCCACGATAGCAGTGTCACCAGCGAACTTTTGCACGTGGCAGGACTCCGAGTTGTATTGGAAGTCCGATGTATATAGGCTGAACAGGACCGGAGAAAGTATAGTCCCCTGTGGTGTTCCTGTGTTGCTGACCACAATGTCAGACGTGCAGTTCCCAAGACGCACATACTGAGGTCTGTCTTTAAGATAGTCCACGATCCATGCCACTAGGTATGAATCTAATCCCATCTCTGTCAGCTTGTCCCTAAGGAGCAGAGGTTGGATTGTGTTGAAGGCGCTAGAGAAGTCTAGAAACATAATTCTTACAGCACCACTACCTCTGTCCAAGTGAGAGATCATATTTTTGATGGAATCCTCTGCTCCCACCTTCTCCTGATATGCAAACTGCAGAGGGTCAAGCGCGTGTTGAACCTGTGGCCTAAGGTGGTGAAGCAGCAGCCTCTCCATGGTCTTCATCACATGTGATGTCAGAGCAACAGGCCTAAAGTCATTCAGCTCACTAGGACGTGATAACTTTGGGATTGGACTCTCCCCTGTTCCTACTGTTACTACTTACTTAGTAATAGGTAGCTGGGGAGTGTCAAACTTTTGAGTTGAAGGCAGTCTGCACCAAGTATCCATTCTGTGCCTATTGTTTTTCATGATATTAATGAAGGTGGTGACGAGAGAAGTGTGTGAAATATTGCCAATGAGAGCTCTGGTATGCTGTCAAAAAGTGGATATTTAAGTTTAATTTAGTTTAAAAGCAAAGGGACTAAAGGTAAAGGTGGCAAAAACCAAGGTAATGGTGGGCTTGAGGCAAAGGAATGCGAAGAATCGAAAAGATGGGTACATAGCTATTCAGCAGGCCTGGCAGAATTGTTCAGAGAAAGTTATCTTAATAGATAAGTTGTTGTAGTCTGGAGGCAATAAGTGTAATGTTTGTTAGTAGAAAGTGTATAACAAGGTTGCAGTATCCTGCTGTCGTAATTGTAAATTTACAAAAGCAGAATCAACAGTGGAATTGTTTTGGAGAAAGTCAGGAAGTTTTGCTACTTAAGTAAAGCTGTTGAATGCAGATAGAGTAGTGCAGGCACAACTTTGGTTCTGAGTGTGAGAAATACCAGAAGCATGATTTCTAAAGGAGCCTCTCTCACTTTGAAGGTAAAAGTTTATGAACAATATGTGATAAGTAGTATGCTCTAAGACTTACAGCAAGGCCCTCTTAACCTATGTGCTTTGCAAATCTTTTGTCACCTAGTGTCCCTTCTGGCACACTAATGCCCCAATTTTCCATAATGATACTCTCTGAACTAGGAGACACTCTTTATTATTTTCTGCATGGGCTGGTAAAGAAGTGATGATCCTTGGTAATATTTTTGATGGCATGAAGCTTCAGATATTTACATTTATGTACTT
This sequence comes from Erpetoichthys calabaricus, assembly GCF_900747795.2. Lineage (NCBI taxonomy): Eukaryota > Metazoa > Chordata > Cladistia > Polypteriformes > Polypteridae > Erpetoichthys > Erpetoichthys calabaricus. The sequence continues at coordinate 88,132,604 of NC_041400.2, read as the reverse complement.
AGCAGATGCTTTCATCCAAAGTGATTCACAAAAGTGTTAAACAACCAAGTAACATTAGGCTAGGGCCAGTTTGTTCAGCAAGTATAACAGGACAGGTAACACAAGTTGATTGCCACAAGTGAAAAGATGTAATAACTCATACATTTACAATTATAGATTACAATCAATAAAGCAATTACACTTAAACAAATAGCCAAGCATATACAGTAAAGTATTGCAGTGCAAACATATTTTTTATTTCTTCTTGTTTTCAATTAGACAGATATTCACAAAACAGATGGGTCTTCAATTGCTTCTTAAATACATTGAGGGAGACAGCAGGACGGATGGAGGTGGACAGCCCATTAAACCAACTGTGAACCACACATGAAAAGAGTCTGGATTGAAACTTGATGTCACGTAGAGGTGGCATCACCAGACGCTGTTCCCTGGCAGACCTGAGTGGGCGAGAAAGAGCACTTCACCATTGTCTCCATATACTCAGATACTGACCCTTTGACTACTGTGTAAGCAAGCATCAGGGATATTACAGCCTTTAATATTTAGTTTCTCTCCCATTTTTTCCTCTTTTAAATTGTTTTCATCTTATGTCAATTCTCAGAGTCTATGGAATCCACTTACCCCTCTTTGCCCCCTCATAGTTCTTTTCTTTTTCTATCTTCCCTCAATGAAAAATAACTCCCCTCACTTTGTGTCAAGCTACATAAAGTCACCTTCTTTAAACTCATTCCTTTAACACTAGAATCCCTGATGATTTTTTTTTCCTTTGGTTATATTCTCGAATAAAAGCACACGTGTTTATTTGATATTTGGACTCGTCATATAACACGGAAAAGGTTTCTGCTTTAGGTATGCTGTTCAGCATTTCTTGCCTGGCATTTCCATTCATCCTACACTTACCCAAATCTTTTTAAACAATTTTTCCCCGAGTTGAGCTCCGTCAAGTGGGGAATGGGATAGCAGGTTGCTTGCTGCTTGTGCTGATCGACGCATTTACAATGCAAAAGTCGCTGATGGAGAGTTGCAAAGGGATTTAAGGTGGGCCAGGATTATGAGTTTTTCGTAGGCTTCAGGGATTCTAGCGCTAAACACAAAATAGTAAATAGGCAATTACTCCCAATATCATCTTACCTTGGAGCCCCTTACCTTACCATTTTAAAAAATATCTTAATCTAGAAATCGAAGTACTAGTCTTTTGACTCCTTTTCTCTTTCCTCAGTGTTGCCAATAAAAATTCCTTTTTTTCTGCTATTTATCTATTATTACTTGTCTTCTTTCTCTCTTACCTTTCTCCAGCAAAAAACCTTTGTTTTTGGGTAAAACAGCTGCCTACTTGACACATGCTTCATGTTGGAGAGAGATGCTGATTCTTTACTGTTGCATCTTCAGGTGGTTTCTGGGGGTAGTTTGTTTTTTCCTGGTTCTTTTCTTCTGATTTCTTTTAGCTTAGTACTTTTTTTAGTTGGTACATGTTTACATTTAAACAAAAACTTGTTTATATGACATTGGTTGCTTGAAATGTTCAACTTTTATTTTCTCTTATTAAATTTTCATCAAATAAATTACATTATGCTTTGATTTCTGGGTAATTCAGTCATTTTGTTTGCCATATTGTTGGTTTTGACCTGTTGTTACAAGCAGCATATATAATCACACCATGCATGTGATAGTTTAAAAAGTTAACTATATTGTATTCTGGATTCTATATTGTTTAACAGTACTGAGAGGATACGATTTCCCCAAATCCTATCTTGATGGTCTATAGTGCTCACATAACCCTCAAATGGATTGATGAGTTCAGAAAAATACAAATAGGAAATCTAACAGCATTGGATTTAAAGGCCTCCAGCCAATCAGCACAGGCTGTGGCACCAATTTAACATGGTTGCAGCCAGAATCATCAACACACCACCAGCAAAGAGCGATGTAGATAAATCACTCTAGACTTTGACCACAATTATTGTCAGCTTTGCGGCAGAGAGGTTTGGTGTTGAGGATCAAAAGACAACTAGATCCATCTACACCTTGAATCGCAGGGCAGAGAAGATTGACCAACTGCGGAAAAAGCTTTGGACGTTGGCAAGATAGTTCAAGGCAGCTACTGAAGAGAAGAAACTACCTGTTGCTGAGCTTTGCCATATCATTAGGAAGAAACTTATAACCCTGCATGGATTAGAATGGCAAAGGAGACAGAGGATTGAGAGAGCCAGAAAGCGAACTGCTTGTATCGGTACTCCAGAGATTCTAGAGAGGTATCAGCAGGCTTCTTGCTACAGACAGGTAGAAAGTGGAAAGCCCAGGATAGTCTGGAGCTAGCAAAGTCTCAACTGAAGCACAAGGCTACGGTGGGTATTTTGGCAACAGGGCAGACGGGTTTGGAAGCGATCCCACAACCTCAGTACAACAAGCCCATGGCATGGACAGATACCAACTAGTCCTGGAGGAAGTGTGTGTAAGTGTGGAGGAGGAGCAAACCTGCAGGATGTTGGGCATGCAGCAGCAGGGAGCATGGACACGGTGGGAGGGAGTGTTGGAGAGGAAATTATCTTGGGGTGACATGTTGCAGGCTGAAGCACAACATTTCAATTTCATAGTTTAAGTAGTCTGTGATGTCCTAACCAGCCCAGTAAATCTACATACCTGGGGCAAGACTGAGTCTCCAGTATGTTTTCAATGCGCTAAAAAGGGCTCACTGCAGTACATCCTCAGTAGTTGCACAGTTGCTCTCAGTGAGGACTGCCACCACTGACGACATGACCAGGTGCTCAGGTCAGTGGCAGAGGCCTTCTCTAGAGCCATGGCAATTAACAGGATCATCCGCAACTATAGGGGTATCACCTTTGTCAGGGCAGGAGAGCAGCCTCAGCTGTAGTCTTCAGTAGCAGCCGGTCTGCTCACCTCAGTGTTGGGCTAGGAACTGCAAGAAGACTTGGGCAAACAGCTGAAGTTCCTGGACCATGTTACACCAAGTTCTTTGAGGCCAGACACAGTGTTAACATCTGCCTCTTCAAAGCATGTGCTTATGGAGTTGACAGTCCCTTGGGAGGACCGCAATGAAGAGGCAAACAAACTAAAGCAGTCCAAGTACCATGAGCTGGTGGAGCAGTGCAGAAGGAGTGGGTGGAATGCTTGTTGTGAGCTTGTTGTGTGGTGTAGAGGCTTTGCTGGCCATTCTTTATGCAAGGTCTACACCCTGTTTGGCATTATAGGAGCTGCAAAAAGGACAGCCATAAAGTCCACCATAGTGGCTGCAGAGAGAGCCTCCAGGTAGCTTTGATATCAGGAGATCTGAATCGTGGGCTATTGCTGCTGGGACACAAGCCAGGGCCTGATCAACCCTGGCTGGGTCACCTGAGAAAGGGTGTCTGAAGCAGTGACATCAGGAAACATCACTGATGATGTGTCCCAGTGCATCCTTGGATTTATCTTTAAACTACTGCAAGGGACTGGTGTCCCTCTAGGATGTAGTGGCCCTAAACTGGGATTAGTGAGCTTAGAAATAATGATAGAATGTGATAAATACGTTTTTAAATGCAAAGATTAAATAATTGCCATTTTTAATGAGGAAACTCCAGCCTGACAGTTTTGGAGTCCTCAGTTTTATATCTGGACTAGTCATCCCCTGTGTAGAGTTCTTTTTTATATCAATATAGGTTTTTCACCAGATAATCCAGCTTTTTCTCAACAATGTGAATGTTATATTGACAGGTGTTGTGATGTGAGATTTTACATATAACTTGATGAATATTTTGTACTGTATATCTTTATTTGTAATTTAGACAAAGCAATGTAATTTAGTGTTTACCCCCATCCCCCCCCCCCTCCCCCCCCCCCCCCCCCCCCCCCCCCCCCCCCCCCCCCCCCCCCCCCCTTAGGAATGGGTCTGTTTGAATTTTACGACAGGATTTGGGGGATGTGTGTTTTAAACCAGTTTGGCAAGTGTTTCCTTGCTAAAGTCATTTCTACCCCCGCAAATGGACATTTAAGTAACTAGAAGACTGTGTTCCACCTGAACTACATTTCATCATTTAATCAGGTTGTATGGTTGCCAATATTCAAATGTACTTTGCATTTTGTTGTTGTTTATGAATATTATCAATAATACATTATTTAAACTGTAACTTAACTTCTGCTTGTCTTTTTTACTACATCTAATTGCCTGAGGTTATAGATATAGAAGGGAAGGTGGGGATAAGTTATATACAATAATACCTTATAAACAGTGGTAAGTCTGTGAGATTAGGCATTCTAAGGCTACATATTAATAATACAATTGGGGAAAGTAGAGCAATATATACTACTCTACCAAGACAATACAATTGGCGTAGTTGGCAGGATTTGGGGTAACCATGTTTTGCACCCTGTTTACAAATAATGTTGATGTATATGTGTGTGTATGTATGTGAATTTTAAGGCATCCAGTGTACAAATGCAGTGGAAGTAAAACATTGTTTGGTTGCTGAATGGAATATAACCAACAAAGTGTAGAGACTTCATGTGTGTCACAAGGACACCCGCATGTTTGTTAGTGCTGGTGGTAGTGAGCCCCTAATTAAAGTGCTAGAGAGTGGTGGAACATTGCATGCGTCATTCATACGGCATTTAAGTGGTTAAAGTGCTAGGGAGTGATGGGACATGCATGCATCATTCATATGGCACTTATTTGTTTAGAATCTTTGTGTATGTATGTATGTTTGCTTACAGGGGCAAAAGTAGGCCAGCCCATAACGAAGGTGGCAAATTGTATTAAATTAAAATTGTAGACTCAGAAATGCCTAAATTTATATTAAAGTCAGCCATCTTCCAGTGGAGTGGCAGAAGCAAGCAGGCTAAAGCTAGGAAATGCAAACCTGTAGTGCAGGTAGAGAAAGCAGAAGCTGAGCTGAGCATGCCACAAAATGGAAGGGGGCTGGAAGGATTAAAAGCAGGAAAACAGAGATCAGGTTTAAAGAAGACAGCTGCTGTTATAAGAGGTTTATTATCTTGCATTATTGGTAATAAGGAAGATCAGTATAAGGAAGAAAATAGTAAAGTGAATGAAAGTGAAAATGGAATGTTGTGTGAAAGTTTTGAAAGACATAACAGTTGGTGTGAAAATTGTGAAGTGCCAGCATGTAGAACACCCACTGCTGAAGTGGAAAGCACAGAAAGCAGGAGAAACAAGGAGGGAAAACCACCCATGGTGAAAGTTAGGGCAATAGTAATGGGATCTTACTGGAACCCTAAAACATGGGTGGGTGACTTACATGAGACAGATGAGTGGTCAAGTAAAGAGTGGGAATGTGAGTGCGAGGAGAAGGCGAGAGATGAAAGGAAGGGAAAACAGAAAGGGTGTTTACTTTCTTTATTCTCCACTGCACCACAATCTCCAGATGATTCTGAGGTCTGTTCAGTACTTAAAGAACATGCTACACTGATAGATATTTCACCACTGTTAAGAAAGGTAACCAGTGCTGCATTGAAATTTGATTTAGGACAAAGAAATCAGAAAGAAGGCAGCGAAGCTGGTGAGTGTGAATGGCAATTGTTGACTAGAGGGCATGAACTGGATAATTGCATAAGGATACTGAGTAAAGAAAGTGTGGAATTAAAACAAAGAAGAATGGAAATTAATGGAATTCAAGTGTTTGTGTGTGAAAGGTCTAAAAGTGCTAATGCAAGAATGGCTGAGTTGGAAACAAAGTGCACCAGTTTAGGATTTGGTTTGAATGAATCAGGACAAGCCAAAGAACAAAGGATGGGGGATGGTGCAGCAGGAAGGTTTACAAGCTCAGGCAGCAAGTCAGGAATGCACAGGGTTGTGAAAGTCCTAACAGCTGTGCTGGGGCCAGCAGTAATTAAAAAGCACACACACTTCAGTTCAGTAATTTGAAACCTGACTGACCAGTTGTTTAAAAAGACAGCCTATGAATCTCCCAGTAATAAAATGGAGAAAAGTGAGCTGGTCTTGGGTAAAGAACACAGGTCAGTTTTAGGAGAGATGCTGGATTTAGAATTGGGATTTTGGAGAGGTTATAGCCCACACTTTCGGGTAGCAGTTACCATACAATAAAATAAAAAAAGGACACACAGGCAATGAAAAAAAAATAGAAGGGTAGCGCAGGAAGACAGGAAAGGGAAAACGGTTATTTCTGTTTCCATTTTCTGGCCTTTTGTAATAGAGCTACTTCTATTGTAAGGTTTTACGGACTTTGGGTTGGTGCAGGTAACAAATAGTGAAAGGCAATTAGCAGTGTAAAATCCATGCAGGAGATTGGGTTACCACTAACACATTGTAGCAGAGTGGCACTAGTGGCCAAGCTGTTCCAATGAATGCCAGGAAGCAAAGTTTGAGTGTTGGCACCAGGTTAACAACCAAGAAGATGAGATGGACAGAAACTGCTTTGTCACCTTCCATTTTGCAGACCTGCCTACATGAATGAAAACAAAAGAAAGAGGAAAAGACAACAAGCAAAGACCAAAGACAAAGACATGAAGAAGAAACTGAACAGACAGCAAGAAAAAGACACTTACTGGGGTTTAAGTGAGTAACAAGTCCACAAGTCATGCAATAATAAGTCTAGTCAGAATTGCTATAGTTTAAAAGGAAAGGTTTGTTCATTACTGCAGCAAATTTATATTCCAAGGGGTGGAAACTGAACAAACCAGTTAGGAATGCCAAAATAAGGGGATTAATTTTGGGTTCATACAGTATACATTCTGGGTATTAATTAATTAAGTGGGACAATTAATATAATTAATACTATTATTAAGGAAAATGTATACTAAGAAAATTGGTGAACTTTTCAGGAAAGCGGGTGCAGCAGGTACATTTGCAAGTTATATGGGTTCCGATGTTTAGGTATAGTTTTAATTGGGAAAATACGGAAGCCCTGCTGAGGTTGTCAGCTGTGGTGCAAGCAGAGGACCAGTGGGCTAATTCTGAACCAAGGTGTTTAGCACATCGAGTACGCATATGGTGAGCAAACAACTCTAGGGGTGGCCTACAGGGGGAATGATGAGTTGCATAGCTGTGATGTCTCATGGTGGTGATGCCAGCCTATACTGGTAAAGGCTGATGGCAGTCAAGAGTTGCACCATGGGTAGGAAAGCACAAGAGGCAACTAAATCAACCCCAAATGTGTGAAGAGGGGCCACACAGGTTGGTTTTGTGAACAGTTTATGCAGTGGCACATGTGCTCTCACTTGGGCAGAACTGGTTGTACTGGCACCTGTGGCATGTTACCTTTGAAATTTTGATGTTAATTGTACAGCTGCATATGCTTAAATGAATAGTTTGGGACAGGGGTCTAATTAGCAGTTAGACACAAAACCAGTAAAGAACAAAGGTCAGTTTTAAGAATTCACAATAGACTTAAATTGCAGTACGGTTAGTTTAGTGGAAGGTGTGGACTTGTCTCATTTTGAACTACCATATCTGATGAAATATGAAGACTGCAGAAAGCTACACAAACAGTTGAAGCAAGCTGGAGCAGATACAACTCATCAGAAGCGCATCCAAGTTCTTCAGATTGTCTTTGAAATAAAGAAGATATGTAATGGACAAATGGTCACGGACAACTTTTAACACTGGGACAGCAAATACTGCAAACCAAAGCACAAGTTATGCAACAGACTCTTTAAACAATTAAGACTGTTAATAAAGACATTGTACAAAACATTCATCGGGGTGGAGTGTTGTGATGTGAGATTTTACATATAACTTGATGAATATTTTGTACTGTATATCTTTATTTGTAATTTAGACAAAGCAATGTAATTTAATGTTTACCCCCCCCTTAGGAATGGGTCTGTTTGAATTTTACGACAGGATTTGGGGGATGTGTTTTTTAAACCAGTTTGGCAAGTGTTTCCTTGCTAAAGTCATTTCTACCCCCGCAAATGGGCTAAGGTGTACTTTAACATATGGTTTGGGGGCAGGTGTTAAGATGTTCTATTTCCCCCATTGGTCTAAAGTATGGCTGTTTGGAATTGGCTTGTCTTGGAGGCTATTAAGTACCATGATGTTCTATTGGCTGTAGAGGTTGGACAGAACATCTATAAATGTATGTGTTTAACCTCTCGCTCTCTCTCTTACCAACCAACATATGATGAAGAAGCATCTCTCTTGCTAACCTGTGATGATGAAGAGAACACAATGAACAGCAGAGCTCAGCAGCCATTTTGAACAGACATGTGGCTGAAAGCTGAGCACCAATGATGCCTTAACTAGAGACATTTAAGTAACTAGAAGACTGTATGCCACCTGAACTACATATCATCATTTAATCAGGTTGTATAGTTGCCAATATTCAAATATACTTTTCATTTTGTTATTATTTATGAATATTATCAATAATACATTATTTAAACTGTAACTTAACTTCTGCTTGTCTTTTTTACTACATCTAATTGCCTGAGGTTATAGATATAGAAGGGAAGGTGGGGATAAGTTATATACAATAATACCTTATAAACAGTGGTAAGTCTGTGAGATTAGGCATTCTAAGGCTACATATTAATAATACAATTGGGGAAAGTAGAGCAATATATATTACTCTACCAAGACAAAACAACAGGCAACTTTAAACTGATTTTATTCAACTTGGTGTATGTATGAGTATGCATTGCACTGAATTCACAATTCATCCAGGTCTGATTCTTTCCTTGAACTTGATATTTTTGAGATAGACTGACCACTACTGAATGGACCAAGCAGGTTCAGAAAGTGATTAAATGTTTATTAAAATATAATTATCAAATGTATTATTATTTACCCAATACTGGACATAATTTGTAACCTGATCTTCAGTTTTATGTTTATTAACATCAGAAAACATTGTGGTGTGAAAATATTATGTTCCTCTTGTTTAGTTTTATGTTTTTACATTTTTGAGTCTAGCGTAAAATTACATCCCCTTCTTCACATCTGCTAACAATACCTGCCACAGTACATGTAAAATGTAATCTCTTTTTTTCATTTTTTTAGCTTTTGTTTTAAACTTGAAGCTGCACAATGGTGTAATAGGCAGCTCTTGCACTTCACAAAATGTTTGTAGGCCTCACATTCTCAGAATAGGCTGTTAAATTAATTGGTACTCAGTTGACCTAATGTGATTAAGTAAAGGAGTGTTTTTTATGATGGACTGGTGTTATGTCTTATTGATGGAATAATTAGAACATAAGTTTTTTCCACATCTTTCAAAAACAAGTAGGAAAAGCCATTCAGGCCCATTTACTTACTTAGCTAATTGCAAAACTCGTCCATCTATCTTTCAGATGTTTTTCAAAAAGTTATAAATATCCCCGCTTCATCTACAAAACTCAAAAATGTTTTTTGGATTCTCAGAGCCAATTGTATGAAGTGCTATGTTGCTTCTAGATAGAATTTCCACATTCCTAATTATTACTTGTTTTATATAATTTACTGTTTAACTGAATACACATTTAGGATCAACTTTATTAATTACTTTGACCAGCTGGATACATTTTCAGACGATACCAGACTGGATGGAGTGGTAAAGACCTTTGGACAGAATGCAAGCTTCGGGAGATTTGTGATAGATAAAATTGAATGTAAGTAAACGTAAAGTATTATATTACCTTATTTAACCCAGCCACAGGGGATGCACAAACCAGTGTGTTTCTCTGTGCCGGTCCCAAGCCCGGATAAATGGGGAGGGATACGTCAGGAAGGGCATCCGGTGTAAAATTTTGCCACATCAATATGCAGACAATACAAATTTCCATACTGGATCGGTCGAGCCCCGGGTTAACAACGACCGCCACCAGTACTGTTAGTCAACAGGGTGCTGGAGGAAATTGGGCTACTGTTGGCCAAAGAAGAAGAAGACGGAGAAGAAGAGGGGAGAGACGTTTCCAGAGGAAGGAGGAGAGGAGGAAGTTAAAGAGAGTGGAACTGAGGGTAGGAACTTTGAATGTTGGCAGTATGATTGGTAATGGAAAATAGTCAGCCGATATGATGGAGAGAAGAAAGGTTGGATCGGAGGTGGATTCAAATTGTTTTATCATGGTGTGGATAGGAAGAGAAATGGAGTAGGGGTTATTCTGAAGGAATAGTATGTCAAGAATGTTCTGGAGGTGAAAGAGTGTCAGACAGAGTAATGATTATGAAGCTGGAAATTGGAGGTGTGATGATGAATGTTGTTAGTGCATATGCCCCACAAGCTGGGTGTGCAATGGATGAGAAAGAAGATTTTTGGAGTGATTTGGATGAAGTGATGGACAGTGTTCCCAAGGGACAGAATGTGGTGATTGGAGCGGATTTCAATGGACATGTTGGTGAAAGGAACAGAGGAGACGAGGAGGGGATGGGTAGGTATGGTGTCAAGGAGAGGAATGAAGAAGGTCAGAGGATAGTGGATTTTGCCAAAAGGATGGACATGGCTGTGGTGAATACGTATTTTAAGAAGAGGGAGGAACATAGGGTGAAGTACAAGAGTGGAGGAAGATGGTAGATTACAGGTAGATTACATCCTATGCAGAAGAGTCAATCTGAAGGAAATGGTAAGACTGCAAAGTAGGGGCAGGGGAAAGTGTAGTTAAGCAGCATAGGATGGTGGTCTGTAGGATGACGTTGGAGATCAAGAAGAGGAAGAGAGTGAGGGCAGAGCCAAGGATCAAATGGTGGAAGTTGAAAAAGGAAGACTGCAAGGTTGAGTTTAGGGAGGTGAGACATAACAGGTACTGGGTGGTGTGGTGTTATGAGTCCACAGCTCCTTTAGCAAAGGCCAGTTTGTTTAAAATAATCACCGCGCTCGCGGCTTACTGAGGGGACGTGGTGGCTGTAGTGAGCCGCAGGGCGATCTGCGGTGTGGGCGTTTCTCACCTAAGTGCACTGGTGAGAGACTGCCCACATCCGTGATTGTTCCTGTGGCTAATGGGCTGCAGCTGCTATGTCCCTCGGCATAAAGGGAAGCGTGAGCCGGTTAGAAGAGAGGATTATTAAGACAAAAAAGAGAGAACAAGGATAAAAAAAGAAAGACGGAGGTTATGGGAGGAAGCAAGCAATCAAGCAAAAGACAGAGAGTGTCTGCCAGTGCAAGTGAGTGAGCGAGCAAAAGCTGGCTCGCGGCAGCTGAGCAGACAGCCTGGGGTTAGGCCGACACCCTGGGCATAGTAGTGGTTGTCGCTCCCGCAGAGTTTGTTTCGGGAAGGACGGGAGTGACCGGGAGACGGGTGACTCTCTGCATGATGCCGCAGATGGCAGCGGGAGTCTGGACATGGGATATGGTGTCCTCCACGTGAGAGCCTTGGCCGTGGGAGGAAGTCCCAAGTCGTTGTCTGGAGGAGCCGACCGGAGCCAAGGATCGGTGAGGCAAGTCTGACAACAGTAGCAGAAGGAGTAGGCAGAAGGTCAGCTGCAATGAGAGTGTCTCACCTGTTGCAGGGCCCGCATGGGAGAAGCAGGTGAGATGCTAATGCTAACAGGACAGAAGCACCGGGCTTGTCATTTGTTTTTTAAAGACTGCTTCCTGAAAAAACGTTTTAACCTCATTTTAAAGGATTGTTGTTTTGTGTATTTTAACCTCCATACGTTTCTTTTATTAGATTATTTATTTGAACTGTGGAATTAACTGCACAGCACTTTAATTTGAACACTGACTGCTTTTTGATTGTCTTGTAATAAAAGCACTTTGCACATTTTTGTACCATTCCCTTGCTATTATTGCCTCACTCTCTAGCTCATCTCGGTAACATTATCGACGGTTTTGGGTTCAAGGGCTCCCAAACAGCCGATGGGAGCATGAAGCCGAGCCCACATCGTCACAGGTGGTAGTGAAGAATTACAATACAGTTGGGAAACTACAGCAGATGTAGTAAGGGTGACAGCAAGAAGGGTGCTTGGCATGACATCTGGACAGAGGAAGGAAGAAAAGGAAACCTGGTGGTGGAATGAGGAAATACAGGAGAGTATACAGTGGAAGAGGATGGCAAAGAAGAAGTGGGATAGTCAGGGAGATGCAGAAAGTAGACAAGAGTACAAGGAGATAAGGCGCAAGGTGAAGAGAGAGGTGGCGAAGGCTAAAGAAAAAGCGTATGATGAGTTGTATGAGAGGCTGGACACTAAAGAGGGAGAAAGGGACCTGTACCAAATGGCTAGACAGAGGGACCGAGATGGGAAAGATGTGCAGCAGGTTAGGGTAACAAAGGATAAAGATGGAAACGTACTCACAAGTGAGGAGAGTGTGTTGAGCAGAAGGAAAGAGTACTTTGAAAGGCTGATGAATAAAGAGAACGAGAGAGAGAGAAGAGGTTAGATGATGTGGAGATAGTGAATCAGGAAGTAAGTAAGGATTAGCAAGGAGGAAGTAAGGACAGCTATTAAGAGGATGATGAATGGAAGTCCCGTTGGTCCAGATGACATACCTGTGGAAGCATGGAGGTGTTTAGGAGAGATGGCAGTGGAGTTTTTAACCAGATTGTTTAATGGAATCTTGGAAAGTGAGAGGATGCCTGAGGAGTGGAGAAGAAGTGTACTGGTGCCGACATTTAAGAATAAGGGGGATGTGCAAGACAGCAGTAACTACAGGGGGATAAAATTGATCGGCCACAGTATTAAGTTATGGGAAAGAGTAGTGGAAGCTAGGTTAAAAAGTGAGGTGATGATTAGTGAGCAGCAATATGGTTTCATGCCAAGAAAGAGCAACACAGATGCAATGTTTGCTCTGAGGATGTTGATGGAGAAGTATAGAGAAGGCCAGAAGGAGTTGCATTGCGTCTTTGTGGACCTGGAGAAAGCATATGGCAGGGTGCCTCGAGAGGAGTTGTGGTATTGTATGAGGAAGTCAGGAGTGGCAGAGACGTATATAAGAGTTGTACAGGATATATACGAGGGAAGAGTGACTGTGGTGAGGTCTATGGTAGGAGTTACAGATGCATTTGAGGTGGAGGTGGGATTACATCAGTGATTGGCTCTGAGCCCTTTCTTATTTGCAATGGTGATGGACAGATTGACAGACGAGATTAGACAGGAGTCCCCATGGACTATGATGTTTGCTGATGACATTGTGATCTGTAGTGATATTAGGGAGCAGGTTGAGGAGACCCTGGAGAAGTGGAGATATGCTCTAGAGAGGAAAGGAATGAAAGTTATCAGGAACAAGACAGAATACATGTGTGTAAATGAGAGGGAGGTCAGTGGAATGGTGAGGATGCAAGTAGAGTTAGCGAAGGTGGATGAGTTTAAATACTTGGTATCAACAGTACAGAGTAATGGGAATTGTGGAAGAGAGGTGAAAAAGAGATTCCAGGCAGGGTGGAGTGGGTGTAGAAGAGTGTCAGGAGTGATTTGTGACAGATGGATATCAGCAAGAGTGAAAGAGAAGGTCTACAGGACGTTAATGAGACCAGCTATGTTATATGGGTTGGAGACGATGGCACTGACCAGAAAGCAGGAGACAGAGCTGGAGGTGGCAGAGATAAAGATGCTAAGATTTACATTGGGTGTGACGAGGATGGGCAAGATTAGAAATGAGTACATTAGAGGGTCAGCTCAGAGAGGCGAAATTGCGTTGGTTTGGACATGTGCAGTGGAGAGATGCTGGGTGTATTGGGAGAAAGATGTTAAGGATAGAGCTGCCAGGCAAGAGGAAAAGAGGAAGGCCTAAGCGAAGGTTTATGGATGTGGTGAGAGAGGACATGCAGGTGAGGGGTGTAACAGAACAAGATGCAGAGGACAGAAAGATATGGAAGAATATGATCCACTGTGGCAACCCCTAATGGGGGAGAAGAAGAAGAAGATTGTATTACCTTATTTGACTCAATGTTATTTTGTAAAAAATAAGTGGTTGGATTGACAAGCTTTGTGGGTCTGAATGACTTATTCTGATCAAACTGTTTCTAATGTACTACTACACAAAGGAAGTTGAAATGTTAGGTTTGAGCACACAATGGGAAGATTGAAATTTGAAAGTAGTCCATACATAAAGAACCTAGAAGATTTAATGGTCATTTTTAACATCCGAGCAGCTTATAGAAGCCATTAAGAAGGTTAACAGAATGTTAGGTTATATAATGTATTAAGTACAAATTAAAGAAGAAGGCTATGTTTAAGCTATATAACGCTCTAGTGAGGTCTCATCTAGAGTACTGCATGCGCTTTTAACCTACATATTACAAAAACACATAGCAGCACTATAAAAAAAACAGAGAAGAACAAGTAGGCTGACTCTGGCACTGACAGGTAGGAGTTATGAGGAAAAAGGAGACAAGGAGCTGAACCTTTTCAGTTTAAGCAAATTAAGATAATGAGGTGGCATGATTAAAGTGTTCTGAAATTATAAAAGCAATAAGTACAGTGAATCCCAAATTAGTTCTTCGAGATTATGAGGGCACAGACAGAAAATTGTTAAAGGCATATTTCGAATAAACATAAAGTTTTTCTTCACACAAAGAACTAAAGACAGTTACAATAAATTACCAAGTAATGTGGTAAAGACAAAGGTATCAGTCACCTTCAAGACTTGACTCAATGTTAGTCAAGGTAAACTGGCAGACTTGTTGGGCTGACGGGTTGTTCTTATTATAATTGTTCCAATGTTCTAATCGGCTTTTAAAATGAGGACAGATATTTTTGACAAGAACAGCCTATTGTGTAAATATGCATAACTAGATGCAGATCATAAATGACACATTCTTCTGCAATATAATACTGTAAGCAACATCATTAATATATAGATGTATCACATGAACTATGTAACGAAACTGACAATCTGATATGAATGGTTGTCTGTCATTTATACTGTTATTGACTCACAAGACACAGTAACTAAACAATCTTTATTCAAGGGCCACTTGTAGACAATAGTAAAAGATCAGAAGCAAAAATTAGAATTCAAGAACCAGGAAAGTCTTTCAGAAATTGCTTAATATGGGTTTTTATCCATAAACTTGGGGGGCACCCATCCATCACTTTTAATGGACCACAACTAGCCTTATAAAGGTAGGCTGGGTATAGGTGATTATTGATGAGCAAACCCCACTGAATTGGCTTCACCTCAAGTTCAACGAAATCACGGAAATGTTTGCAAACTTTGAAGAACTCTGCAAAATGCATTAAGGTCAATGGGAAAGTAGGAACTGAACTAGTTGTGAGGGGATTATAATGATGCAATAGTCTTAATTGTCCCTGAGGGCTAGGGAAAAGCCTCCCATCTACTGTATGCTTGACCAATTATTGTGGCCAAATATGTGATCTGAGCTGTGAAGAAGCAATGCTAACCACTGTACCACCATGCCTCAAACAGGCTAGCAAATAGGTAAATAAAATATAGATTGTTTCACTGAGAGTGTGACAGTCTTGAGGAAGTGGTGTCATGGGACTGGCATGTTCCATTATATGAAGATGTGGCTCTGGCACAAAGGGAACTTCTTCTTTGTTTCCCATGTTATATGTGTAGATGCTTCACACTTTCTTCTTCCATCAAGAATAAAGAAGCACCTTGTACAAAGTAATAAATCTTTATTTTTTTATTATGGTCATGTGTTTTCTCATGATGGGAGGGCTCCTTTATGGCTTGTTTTTAAGATGTTGCTAAGCACATGGCTAATCCACATGCATAACACTGCACAACAAAGTTTTTGCTTCTTAAACACTGTTGTTTTTTTTTTATAGATTTGTGGGTGCTGATCACGAATATCACATCAAACGTTACCTATCACGTATCGTTTTAGAGAAATCTTAAGTTTTGTCATGATTTTTTCTTATATTTGTATCCAAACATTTTCGCTTCCGTAAGTGACTTATCGACAACGGTTTGTGCAGCCTGGGCATGTCCAGGCATGGAATCAGGCCAGGTTGGAAGCTGTTCTGTGGAAGTTGACATCCTGGGCATGCCTGGGCTGGTCTGAACGAGCTTGACGCTGTCTCAGCTTGCTATAAAGGTGGCTTGCATATACCGATCCTGCTCATTTGGTTAATATAGATAGTCAGTGTGTATGTATAGTATCAGTATAGTAAAGTATAGTATCTGTAGCAATATAACAGTAAGTAAGCTTGATGCTATAGACGTTTTGGTGTCAAGCGATATGTCTCGTCAATGTCGTAACAGCCGCGATACATTCTGCTATATCTGTGGTGAATATACACTTGTGCCTCAGAGACGTTGGATGACTGCTCTTGTGAAGAAAGCTTATCATCTGTATTTCGGCTGCAAAATTGATGATCAAGACAAGGAATGGGCACTAACATTTGCTGTGCGACATGTGCTGTCAGTCTGAGAGCCTAGCTCAGAGGCACTCGAAAGACGATGTCGTTTGCTGTCCAATGATATGGCGAGAACAGAAAGACCGTGTGATGGACTGTTACTTCTGTTTGACTAATGTGTCTGGTTTCTCTGCCAAAAACAAGACAAGGCAGAATATCCTAATCTGCCTTCAGCAGTGAGACCCGTGCCACATTACAGTAGTCTTCCAGTTCCGAAACCACCAGACGATTGAACCTTAGACGAACCAGATGAAGAAACTGCAATGCAGGGTACTGACAGTGACATTGACCCGGATTTTGAGCCGTGCTCATCAGGCGATCCACATCTGATAACACAGTTCGAATTGAACGATTTGGGATTTGGGTCTGTCAAAAGCAAAAGCCAAGCTGCTGGGTTCGAGACGGCAGGAATGGTGTTTGCTGTCACCAGGTACAAAACTTTCTGTGTTTCGAGGCCGACATCATGATATAACCACATTTTTTGCACAAGCCGACAGTCTCTGTTTCTATTGTGACATTAAAGGATTGTTCTTGGCTTTGGGTTGTGATCACAATCCGGAAGAGTAGTGTCTCTTCATTGATTCGTCAGTGTTAAGCCTGAAAGCTGTTCTGCTACACAATGGCAATGTTTATCCTTCAGTACCTGTTGGCTATGCAGCACACATGAAAGAAACGTATGAGAATATGGAACTGTTGCTGAAACACATCCAGTATAGCAGGTACAACTGGAATATCTGTGGAGATCTTAAAGTCGTTGCTCTGTTACTAGGACTGCAGCTCGGCTATACAAAGTACTGTTGTTTCATCTGTGAATGGGACAGCCGTGCCAAAGAGTCCCATTATTCTCAACAGAACTGGCCACTCCGTAAAAAGTTAGTTCCAGGACAGAAAAATGTGGCACATGAATCGCTTGTCGACCCAGCAAAAATATTTTTGCCTCCTCTTCACATAAAGCTGGGACTCATGAAGAATTTCGTGAAAGCACTGAACAAGGAAGGCAAAGGTTTTCGTTATTTAAGACAGATGTTCCCAAGAATATCTGACGCCAAGATCAAAGAGGGCATTTTTGTTGGCCCCCAGATCAGACATGTTATGAGTGACAATTGGTTTGAAGATGTTAGTTGGGCCGGAAAAAATTGCCTGGAAAGCCTTCAAAGACGTTGTTCACAATTTCTGTGCAATTACAGAGCCCCAAACTACATTCAGCTGGTAGACAAACTTCTCAAAGCATACAAGACAATGAAGCACAACATGTCACTCAAGATTTATTTCCTCCACTCACACTTGGACTTCTTCCCCGCAAATCTCGGTGCTGTCAGTGACAAGCATGGTGAAAGGTTTCACCAGGACATTGCTATGATTCAGAAATGATACCAAGGCAACTGGAATCCATCAATGCTTGCTAACTACTGTTGGACACTGCAACACAATGCACCAGACATTGAATACAAAAGAAAATCAGGAGCAAAACACTTTTAATTCTATTGAATTCAATAGCTTATGTGAAACATAAACGTGATTAAATACATTATTGTCAGTAAACATATAAATGTCTACATCTCAGAGTTCCTACGTGATGCAGTAAAACCAAAACTATATTTGTGCATACACAGTAGGTACCTGTCACAATCAGCAAAAACTTTTCAGGAAGCAAGACTTTTCAAGAGAACAATGATAAATGTTATATATTCAAACTAGTAATACTGCAAGTTTTTTTGTTTCTTTTTATGCTTCTCAACCTTTGTGGCTTCAGGACACGTTTTTACCTTTTTAAGTTAACAGACAACCCACATACGGCAATACACATACAGCAATGGAAAAATGATTAGCTAAAATATAAGAAATAAAAAATGAATTTGAGTAAAAAATAACTTAATACTAGTGAAATTATCCATATAGCAATATATTTTACTTGAATTCTTAAAATAAGTTGTTTCAGTCTAGAAATAAGAAAGCTCTGATAACACTGCAAATTGTTATGTACTTGGCAAGATTTAAATTCTTAAATCTAGAAATATGAGATTAATTATTTTGTTTTAAAAGTTACTTACTAGTTTCTATCTTTGAATTTATGGTATATTCTTAAATTGATCTTTTATACCTCATTTAGTCACGAAATCCTCAAATGGAATAATTTACTTGTAAAAACAATCCAACAAGAAAACTTTGCTTGAGATAAGGCTAAAAGAGGAAAAATAAGTCACACAATCACAATACAACATATTTTTAGTTAAAATTGTTGGTACAAAGATGAGACAAATGGTAACATTGTGTTTATTTAGCACTGTTATCTTTTACTGCATTATTTCAATTGAAAGCCATAATTCTATATTTGTTCTTGAGCAAATAAAATTACATAGGTTGCCTCTTGAACTCGGTGATCAAAATTCAAAAACATTTCAGGTCAAAAAATTTTTAAAAACTTTAAATAATAATAAACAAAACAACAGAGGACACAAAAAAATGAAATTCTCACCAACTAAAGCTTTCAGTACACCAGCACATTTTTAGGTTAACTAACAGCCAATTACCAAGAACTGTTTAAGTAGTGAGAAAAGCACTATATAAATGTAAAGAATTACTGTATTATTATTATTATTATTAAGAACACATCCATAAAAATTCTGCCCATTGTGTTTAGTGTCCAATAAACAATCTCCAATCAGGGAATGACTTTTTTGTGGGAACTTTTGAGGTCTTGGTCATGAATTGCATCCAGGAGAACCTCTGATTGACTCACTGGCAGTAGTGTACCCACACAATTTGAGCATGTGACGTGGAGTGCAAAGTAATATGCCATAAGGTATAAGTCACCTTTAGAAAGCATTTCGTTTGGGAACATTGTTACTTGTATATCTCCAATAGCCAGTGGGCAGTTTAAAGAACTCGCAAGCAACACTTGGTTGGAAAGAGGAAGTCTTTAAAGGTAGATGTCAGAGTTTTCTGTTGCCTGAAAGAAAAAAATAAGTAAATAATAAATGAACATCAACAGACAACAGCTGACTTTTCAGTTTACATTCAAGGTAATAAACTTTTTAATACATCTCACCTCAAGGACATGTCAAAGCCCCACTTGCATGTCCAAGCTTCTTTGAAAGTGTAGCTGGGGAAAGAAACAATGTTCAGTAATGCAATGAGCTATATAACTGTTTAAGGTCAAATAATGAAAATATAAATTATGAAAGGCAATAGTTTACCTTCATTTATTGCCATAGGTGATTCCAGCAGATTCTTCCACACCCCATTAAAACTGACCCTTTTGACAAAACTCCATTCATTATTCCATTTCTTTACTTCTCCAATGTATTACTTATTCTTGTCCAAAATGTGATAAAGCTAATCCATAACCAAAAGATCACCTAATATCCAAGCATACAACAAACACTTAAATGTAATGATGAAAGCTTACTTTCTTGCATATAACATATTTTCCATTTTTCTTTTCTTCAGTTAATTATAACTTATAATTTTCTTTGTCTTTGAAAGGTATATCTCAGATTCTTCCTTAGGATGCAGATCATGCTGTAGTATGATATATAGTGTAGAAAACACTAGTTGAAAAATACCACCACACATTAGTTTAGTCCAATTTAATTTACCATCTTTATATGTTGTAACCTATACAAGGCATGAAAAACATTAAAGTATAAACCCACATCATTATGGTTCTATAACTAACTAACTTGTGATACTTGTGAAGTAACTACTACTGCTTCCCAGGCAGATTTTCTCTGAACAAGGTTATCTGTGCTATGGAAAAAGATTCCTTAAATTATTATACATTAGGTAAGGGTTCTCAGCAACACATCAATGATATTTGCAGCTGTAAACATATATAACAAGGCCCATTACTGTACATAATTTCATAAGTGTGGCAGGTACCTTTCACAATGTATTGCCATCAAGCTAACAGATAAAAATTGTGCTTCTTTTTTTAGAAATATATTGATCATCAGACTAGAAGCATTATTTGAACTGATGTTTAGCATGTGAATCTTTGAGTATCTGTATAAAGGGGGGGTTAATTTTAAAAATCATTTTAAACAAAATTTTACAAAACATTTATGATATTTCATTTTTGAAAAAAATAATCTTTTACATTTTGTTTTTAGAAACACAAGTAAATATTCATATGAAGCTGCTCAGGGGATGCTGACCAGCTTTAGGTTTAAAAGTTAGTCTAAGAAGTGCCATTAACATTTTAAAGGTATCTCAAAGTGCATTAAAATTCAGTTAATCTTTTCAGATATCTGAAGCTCACTTCAGGATACCGATTTTACGATAAACAAAATACATTTTCAGATGTGTTAAAGTAACTTCCTCTGCATTTCAAGGTACCTCAAATTGACTGTATGCACTTCAAGGTATTGGAAATGTATTTCTGATACCTCAAAAGGCTTAAGAAGATATTTTCAGATTTCTTTAAATGCATTTCTGCTGTCTCAAAGTAGATAAGTAGCTACAGTATTTTGAGATCTCTTGAAGTGCACTGGAAATACCTTTAACTGTATTTCTTAAAATGATATTCAGATACCTTTAAATAACATACTGTCTTTTTAAAGATACAGTATATTAAAATGTATTTAAGATATCTTGATATAGAAGTTGATATATCTTAAAATATCTTGTAAAATATCTGAAATTGAGCAGAAGCCAATTTTAAAATATCAGGAAGTTAATTTGAGATATCTGGAAAAATATTTATTTTCATTTATAGTTCACTTTAATATGTTAAATTAATTTTGAGATATCCAAAATGTACTTTAATATATTTTTAGTTATTATTTTTGTATATCGTATTACTAGAGACAGTAGGCTCACATTAAACTAGTTGGCTGTAGGAACATTTGCTTGCTTACCTTTTAAAATGGCCACTATTTCATCGTCCAATTTTTTCCACTTGTTTTGTCCACCTCTTGACATATAAGCTTATCTGTATACAATCCCAGAGGTAGCTGTGTAATGTTTCCGCCAGTAAGTTAGTGTTGCTAGCAACTTGACCATCAAGGAAAAAAAAAGACTAGGGATGGGCAGATCGATACTAAAGTATCAATGCTTCTGATCCTGACCTTTTATTTTAAACATCAATATTCACATTAAGAGTATTAATATTACATATTTTCAATAATACACAGAAAAATCCAAAGTGTTAATTTCACACCTACAGAGTTAATTTTAACTCTTCTTTAGAGTTTATATAGGTCCACACCAAATTGAGTTAAACTTTGTGTAGTGTTATATTTTTCACACGTCAGGTGTTGAAATCAACAATGTAAGTTTAAATTTTTTAACACTAGCAGTGTTTTGAACATACATTTGATGTAAACTAAATTCCCAAAACACTCTGCTGGTGTTAAAAAATAACTCTTACAGTGTTGATTTTAACACCTGTCAAGTGTGGAGTGTCAATATGTTAACAGTGAGTGTTAGTAGATCTGGCATTGCATTGTTTTAGATGCAATATTAAGTTACTCCACCGCATTTTATTTAGAAGCTAATGTCACATTAATAAAAGTTTAATCTATACACATTATACACCAGATTTAAAAAAACAAGAATTAAGACTTTTCAAAATGTTTGCTTTATTAAACAAAACGGTTTATAAAATATTTAAAAACCAGTAAAACAAAAAATCAGGTTTCCCAACCAAGAGCATTTAAATTAACAAAAAAACCCCGGTCTCAATGGCAATTTATGGGGGGTACAAGGGTTAATTTACATGTATATGTACATATAGGTTACAGCTGCTATTAATCCTTTTGTGCAAACACTGCTCTGTAACACTGAGCTCATCAATATACGCGGCACTATAAACATGGCAATTGTGTAAAAAATAAACGATAAAGTGCTAGTGGTGATCATTTAAAGAGGATAACATTAAATAAATGGCTCCAGACATTTGCCAGAGATTCTTCATAGGCGAGGTTTGAAACGTAATGAACTTTGAAAAGCTCATTTATGGCACTTAAGGAGGTGGTTCCTGCACAAGGGATGAGCTGCTTGTCAACAACCACATAAACATTGTCGATCCTCTTCTTGGTTTGTCCTACTGCATGTAGGTATGGTTGGTGACCTTCTCTCCTGCTGAGATGTTCTTCAATGCTGGTGCAGGACTATAAAAGAATGATGCATGATGCTTTTGATAAATACACAACAATTTCAAAACAGAAGAGAATTATTTAATACGTTAAACACTTCAAACAATGAATAACATTTTATCAGGTTGAAAATATGAAAAGGGCTACAGCTAAAATTTAACACAGTATGTTTGGAGGTTGTCAGCAATCACAAGTTACAAGTGTTTGTAATTCATGTCATGTTCCAAGGGAAGAAGAAAATATAATAGACCACTGCATTATGGTTAAAATTGATATTAAATTTACATGTCACCAATAAGACTAAAAAATAAACATTACATATTGGTGTTGGGTGAAAAGCAAGAGAACAACTTCCTTCAGTACCAATCATCTACTGTATGACTGTACAACACATTGCAAAGACAATATACAAGCCTGTCAACAGCATCAGTTGGACTGATTTTAGCCTTGTTTCTCCCTGCAGAAGGTGGTAGCAAATACAACAGCAGCAAGGAAGAGAACATGTCACTATCCCAGTCTGATGGAAAATGAGAAGGGGTCAATGCTCAGAAATATTAATTATATGTAGAACAGAGAGCCCTGCCTGCCATTTAAAACTTCAAAATACCACTTACCATTTTCAGACTGTTGTTTCACTACTGCACTGATATAACTTTGAACTTCTGCTATCAAAGTGAGGGACTTTGCTTCTTTGATGACTTTCTGCTTGAATGCTGTCTCCCACTGCTCAAGCAATTTTGCAGATGTTTCAGTATTGAACAGCAAAATAAAGTCTTGATTCACCTAATGAAATTGCATACAGCAAAACAACACAGTCATTCGGAAGGGGCTCAGAGTAGAGCCGCTGCTCCTTCGCATCGAGAGGAGTCAGATGAGGTGGCTCGGGCATCTGATCAGGATGCCTCCTGGATGCCTCCCTGGTGAGGTGTTCTGGGCACATCTAACCGGGTGGAGGCCCCGGGGAAGACCCAGGACACGCTGGAGGGAATGTTTGTACTTACTAAACCTCCTGTCTTCTCTGGCATTACTAAAGTCTGAGCTTGCAGACAGGTTCAACTGTGTTCTTTCCAACCCTTCTACATCACTGGAGTATGAAAGCATTTCAGTGCATGTACTTGGTGTTGGGGTAGCAGTGGATGAAAATTCTTATTTCAAAAAGGGAAGATCAATATTGATTAATTTTCAAATATTTTATGAAGACATTTCTGAAAGAAATTATACACCATCAGAAACATCCAGGTCAGCAAAAAGTCCTTGTGGAGGACATTTTACTGTGCAGCATATCTGTGGGTTGCTCTGAATCAACTCTTGAAAAATATCTTCCTCCACATTAGTTATCTGTCTCATCAAAGACTTGAGGTGCATCATTTGCTGTTTTGTCACTAAAACAGGAGAAATTTGATATTAAATGCCAATAAAATGAATTTCTCAAATCAGAAGAAACATTAGCTAACGCTTAATTAAATTCAAACTTACCTTTGTTTAGAAACTCTTCAAATTTTAATCCAACTAGCAATGTACTTGAAGATAATTCACCTTCACCAGCATAATGACCCCTAATAAAAGAACTTCGATGTTAGCTTAGAGAGAGCAGCTGTTCAACAATCTAGGTAGAACAGGCTAATATTGGCTAATGCAACTTAAATTGTCATTGCATCTTTTTAACTTAGTTGTTGCTACAAACAATATTTAAGAACATAAATATATTTAATATGGAGAGATATATTTGTCAAAATTAAATAAATACATGTTTAGATAAATAAATCTGTGAATAATTAAGTATAAGATGTTATTGGTTGATAAAAATGACATGAAATTTAAGTATCCATCCATCCATCCATTATCCAACCCGCTATATCCTAACACAGGGTCACGGGGGTCTGCTGGAGCCAATCCCAGCCAGCACAGGGCACAAGGCAGGAACAAATCCCGGGCAGGGCGCCAGCCCACCGCAGGAAATTTAAGTATAATTGATTAATTTTAACTAGGAATGTATGTTATTTATTTCTTTATTAATTAAATCATGTATTCACTTATTTCTTTATCTCTGTAGTTGTTTATTTAATCCCTTGTCACCTGAGGGCATTTATCAGCAATTTCCACTATAATAAACACTCATTATCCAATAAGTAAAGGAGGCGCAGTCATTTTTTTCCACTAAAACTTGACATATAACTTCTCACGTGTGCTAGAAATTATGTTTGTGTCAAATTTAAGCATTCCTTTACTCAAAAACCAATGTGATTTTTCCAATTTTTTGTTTTAAAATGCCGTATTTTTCAAGGTCAAGGTATTCCCAGACATACATACATACATACATACATACATACATACATACATACATACATACATACATACATACATACATACATACATACATAGATAGATAGATAGATAGATAGATAGATAGATAGATAGATAGATAGATAGATAGATAGATAGATAGATAGATAGATAGATAGATAGATAGATAGATAGATAGATAGATAGATAGATACTTTATTAATCCCAAGGGGAAATTCACATACTCCAGCAGCAGCATACTGATACAAAAAACAATATTAAATTAAAGAGTAATAAAAAAGGAGGTAAAAACATACAATAACTTTGAATAATGTTAACGTTTACCCCCCTGGGTGGAATTGAAGAGTCGCATAGTTTGGGGGAGGAACGATCTTCTCAGTCTGTCAGTGGAGCAGGACAGTGACAGCAGTCTATCGCTGAAGCTGCTCTTCTGTCTGGAGATGACACTGTTTAGCGGATGCAGTGGATTTTCCATAATGATAGGAGTCTGCTGAGCGCCCGTCGCTCTGCCACAGATGTCAAGCTGTCCAGCTCCATGCCAACAATAGAGCCTGCCTTCCTCAACAGTTTGTCCAGGCGTGAGGCGTCCTTCTTTTTAATGCTGCCTCCCCAGCATGCCACCGCGTAGAAGAGGGTGCTCGCCACAACCGTCTGATAGAACATCTGCAGCATCTTATTGCAGATGTTGAAGGACGCCAGCCTTCTAAGGAAGTATAACCGGCTCTGTCTTTTCTTACCCAGAGCATCAGTATTGGCAGTCCAGTCTAATTTATCATCCAGCTGCACTCCCAGGTATTTATAGGTCTGCACCCTCTGCACACAGTCACCTCTGATGATCACGGGGTCCATGAGGGGTCTGGGCCTCCTAACATCCACCACCAGCTCCTTGGTTTTGCTGGTGTTCAGGTGTAGGTGGTTTGAGTCGCACCATTTAACAAAGTCCTTGATTAGGTCCCTATACTCCTCCTCCTGCAAACTCCTGATACAGCCCACGATAGCAGTGTCGTCAACTAACTTTTGCACGTGGCAGGACTCCGAGTTGTATTGGAAGTCAGATGTATATAGGCTGAACAGGACCGGAGAAAGTACAGTCCCCTGTGGCGCTCCTGTGTTGCTGACCACAATGTCAGACGTGCAGTTCCCGAGACGCACATACTGAGGTCTGTCTTTAAGATAGTCCATGATCCATGCCACAAGGTATGAATCTACTCCCATCTCTGTCAGCTTGTCCCTAAGGAGTAGAGGTTGGATTGTGTTGAAGGCGCTAGAGAAGTCTAGAAACATAATTCTTACAGCACCACTGCATTTGTCCAAGTGGGAGAGGGATCGGTGTAGCATATAGATGATGGCATCCTCCGCTCCCACCTTCTCCTGATATGCGAACTGCAGAGGGTCGAGGGTGTGTTGAACCTGTGGCCTCAGGTGGTGAAGCAGCAGCCTCTCCATGGTCTTCATCACATATGACGTCAGAGCAACAGGCCGGAAGTCATTCAGCTCACTAGGACGTGATACCTTTGGGACTGGGGTGATACAAGATGTTTTCCAAAGCCTCAGGACTCTCCCCTGTTCCAGGCTCAGGTTGAAGATGCGCTGTAGAGGACCCCCAAGCTCCGATGCACAGACCTTCAGCAGTCATGGCAATACTCCTTCTGGACTCGCTGATTTGCTGGCAAGAAGTCTCCTCAGCTCTCTGCTCACCTGCGCTGTTGTAATTGTGGGTGGGGATGTCTCTCCTATGCTGATATCAGCAGAAGGATGTGTGGAGGGTGCAGTACTTCGAGGTGAGAGTGAGAGTGGGTTAGGGTGGTCAAAACTGTTAAAGAAGTTGTTCATTTGGTTTGCTCTCTTCATGTCTCTCTCGATGGTGGCACCCCGCTTCGAGCTGCAGCCATGTCAACTGTACCTGTGTAGCCCGTCTACTCTAACTGTGTGTAGAAAGGGGCCCTGAGTTCTTTACTCCAATGCCTAATTTATTATGATTCTAATTACTTTAATATTTTGAGTCTCGGGTCACTATGAATAAAACATTATCAAATAATTCTAGCAATACACTGGTTAGATAATAACAAATAATGGTAAAAGAAATTACCTGTTAACATTCGTTCCTAACCCAATAGTTTATTTTACACCAACTTATAATAAACACCAGGAAACTGGGTTTTAAAACAATAATGAATTCCCCGTTTAATTATAAGTCAACCAACACAATTAATAAACTGAAAATAATCAGGAACTATATTACACTATTAATACTAAAATAAAACACATTCAGTCTTGTCACTCTATTTGAAACAAAACGTTGCAGGCCTGATTCGTGGCTTGGGAGCGTTGCGACCAAAAACGTATCGGTCCTTTCACTCCAACAGGAGCAACAAAATAAAATGAAAAAGGTACCTTACTTGGCAATGTTATCAGTCCAACAAATCCCTCTGACCTCTCTGCCTCTGTCTATGCGCAGGTAGCCGCTGTTTAGTAAATCCAAAAATGTCTCCGCCCTCCAAATAAGCAAACGTACACCATTAACTTGTAGAGCTGAGTTAACTCCTGCCTCTGGTAGTTCGCTCCGTTACTCCCCTCGTTGAATTAACAAGTCGTTCCTCACCAGATAGACCCTGCAAATATCTAATTGAACTTCTTCGTCTATCTCAGCAGTTCGTATCCCGGTAAATTATCTGGTTGATAATTTATCTCTCAAACTTTCTGCTACACCACCTTGGCGTCACATTCTCTCTTTCTTTTTTCTCTCTTCCTCCAGCCCTTCCGTTTTTTCTGCCACTTCCGGTTATCAAAATAAAAGTCATCATAGCTACGTAAACAAACTATTACACTAAAATTAACAGTTTACAACACAACATTTACATTTTTACATTAATTAGAGATTTAAACACATTTCTATCTGGGCTACACCTGTGAAAAGTTTCATGTTGATAACACAAAAAATAAATAGTTGCAGCATTAGGCAACGCCATGGCTCCATAATATACAATTTATATCAAATAATATAAAATATTTATATAACATATAAATAATTTCTCACATATGTACACACACAGACACACATCGTATATGCACGCACACACACACCAACAAAAAAAAAATCCCTCACATTTGCATTTATTTTTCTTATCTTTGGCACTATCCTTTTTTCAGATGTGGGCATGTTATATATATCGTTGGAAGCGGCTCAGTCCCAGCTGTAAAATGACATAAAGACTGTAATGGCATGACCCACTTAGCCAGAGCCACCAGATCATTGGTGCCGTACCCACCTTCTCTTTAACGGCGAATATCTCGCTAACGCTATGTCTATTTTCGCTGTTGCTTTCTGAAGTTATATTCGACAATACGTGAAAATCACGCTCAATCTCACTATGAGTGTGTAGTACAGAGCTGTGGCTTTGAAACAAGGTTGTTTGTGTTGGTGCATGGCGTAGTTCGTCTATATGATGTGGTGAAAGGTGTTTTAAAAGACTTTTTGAACCCCTGTAGGTCCGAAACCGGGCCGCTTTGAGTTTAAGAGGTATTTGAACCGAAATATCCCTCCATAATCTACTCAATCATTAATTTGGTAAAATAACAAGTAGTCTATTTCTGTTTATCAAAGGTTCTAATTTGCTAATATTAGCATTAAAAGCTAACATTATAAATCTCACTTGTAAGAGTAAAATGGCAATATACTTGCTATTGTAAAAATGTAGTGATTGAAATTCAGTTGTTTTTCAGTCGTATCATTCTCACCTTAATTTACCTACCTTCTCGCAGTGCATTCAGTAACGGCCAAAATTAAAGAAAAAGGAAGTGCTGTTCCAGCGCCGGAAATCAAATCCACTCTTTGCTAGTGTAATGTACACCTACTCCCCAAAATAACACTCAATCCAAACACTCTGTAACACTCCAAGTGTTGATGTCCTCAAATCAACACCAGAATCAACACTTGTTAACTCAAAAAAAATTAACACTGAAAAAATAACACCAAACAACACCAAAGATTTTGCTGTGAGGGTGTTCTTTATTTGAAAGCTTACCATACACTTTGTTAAAGAGTATTGAAAAATGGCACTTTACGGATAATGTTCAGATTTCTTTACTTTGGTGTGCCCACACTATGTTCTATTAGAAACTAGCAAAATACCCGCGCTTCGCAGCGAAGAAGTAGTGTGTTAAAGAGGTTATGAAAAAGTAAAGGAAACATTTTAAAAATAACGTAACATGATTGTCAATGTAATTGTGTTGTCATTGTTATGAGTGTTGCTGTCATATATATATACATATACACATATACACACACATATACACACATATACAGATATATTATATATACATATACACATATATTTTTTATATATATATTTTTTATATATATATTTTTTATATATATATATATATATATATATATATATATATATATATATATATACATACATACATACATATACACACATAGATGCACTTACAATAACATAGAAATCAATATAAACAACATTAACATCATTATCATATGAGAATATGAAGTAATATATAAGAAGCACATTTCATATAAATATAAATTATTAAACAGTAAAATCTTCTTGTATAATTTGCTACCGTGGCTTTTCGTTGGTCTGTCCAGGATTTTAAATCACATGTAGCTTGCAAACCGTTTCACGTATTGACTTGAAATGTGGTACACATATAATACGTCTGCTATCCGCTTTATGGGTGATGAATGTATTACTCTTTTTATGTTTATTTTAGAATCAACTCCTATCTGCGCACACCAGGGCGGCCGTGGGCAGATGCGTATGGTGTATTCACTCCATGCGCTGTCACTGGTATTTTGATAAAAGAATTTGAACAATATATAAGAAGCGTATAAATTATTAAACAGTAAAACATTAACATTTAAGAAGTAAAGTTACATTGAGTACTACTGCAGTGCCTTCGGGTATACCTCATTTTTTCTTTGCCCATTACATGCTTAAATGTATACATTTTTTGGTGTACCTACCCGAGAACACGCGACATATAACCGACCGTGGGAGAAGCATGGATTTTAAACACGCGTTGAGTTCATCTGCTGGTCTCCCTCGTGGAATAACTGGTAATGTTTGACTAAAATCTACAGCGAGTAAAACGACATTACCTCCTTTTTTTTTTTTACGATCTCTGAGATCTTGCTTTTTTCGGTTCAAGGCTTCATAAGCTCTTTTATGTTCAATGTTGTACTTAATAAGTACTAATTATCCCAAACCATCATCTTTGAATGTTGCAAGACTTTCGCCTTGTATGTAGATCGGGGTAATTACATTCATTGCATTCCTAGTCTGAATCACAATCTGATTGTATGGGTGGTTACCTGGCACTGTAGGGTTGCCACCCGTCCTTTAAAATACGGAATCGTGCCGCGTTTGAGAATGAAATTGCGCGTCCCATTTTGAATCAATACTGGACGGGATTTATCCCGTATTTTTTTTATCATTTTTTTTTTAAAGCAGCGTCTCATGCAAATCATCCCACACGCATTTTATGAAGATGCCTCCTTTCCTACTTTTGATTGGGTAATACTTGATGTCATCGTTAGTTTGATTGGTGTTTTTAACTGTCCAGTGAGGAGGGCGTGTCTTTTAAGTACAGTCTGCAAAGTGTTGGCACTGAGATGTTGCGTCAGCGCCATAGTTGAAGCCCCTAACGTCGGCTAACATCCGCCATGTGCCGTCTTTCAGTTGCGAGAAGCAGATCATAGAATGGTTGAAACTGTTGCCCCTAACGTTGCGCCACGGCGTGTGCTTCGTTTATACCTCGTGTCTTCTCATTAAACTTTTATCTCGTGAATATGTTATTGCAATCCGCAGCGGGAGCGTTTCTATAAAGTTAATTTAAACTTACGTTTTACACCGTGCTTTGTTTCCCTTATGAACATGCTTGTATGCTTAACTCGCTCCGTTCTCAATTGTTTAATTAATTTTTTGCTCTTCGCTGTTTGCGGCTGTTCCTCCATTTCCCCCTACTTCGTTCTTTTATCTCGCGAATATGTTATTGCAATCCTTAACGGGAGCGTTTCAATAAACTGATTGAAAATAGTTTTGCATTTACCTTTTTAGTAAAAGGCGAGCTTTTAAGCCTGAGAAATCACCCCGTAAATGCACACGTTTAATTGGACATGTGTTAATATGTATGGTTACACAGTATTAAAAGACAGTGAACAACGTCAGTTACCTTTCTTCCCGCGTTTGATAAAAGGTGAGCTTTTAAGCCTCAGAAATCACCCCGTAAATGCACACGTTTAATTGCACATGTGTTAATATGTATGCTCACACAGTATTAAAAGACAGTCAAAAATTAACGTCATTTACCTTCGTTCCCGCGTGTGACTCGTGCTGTAAATGTCTTCCTTGTTTTTAGTTCACGTGATTACGTAGGAGGCGTGATGACGCGATACGTGACTCCGCCTCCTCCATTACAGTGTATGGACAAAAAATATGTTCCAGTTATGACCATTACGCTTTGAATTTCGAAATGAAACCTGCCTAACTTTTGTAAGTAAGCTGTAAGGAATGAGCCTGCCAAATTTCAGCCTTCCACCTACATGGGAAGTTGGAGAATTAGTGATGAGTGAGTGAGTCAGTCAGTCAGTGAGTCAGTCAGTCAGTCAGTGAGGGCTTTGCCTTTTATTATTAAAGATAACATTTTACCAAGATCTCACCAATAGCAATAATAACAATGATAATAATTAGGTTTTTTGAATTCGAAGAACTGTATACAAAGGAAAAATAAAAAGAAATGCAGTCATCTATACTCACTTAATTGGTGTTCCCTTGCTCTTAAACATTTACTCTGGCGATTTTCCTGTTCTACCAGAAACTTAAACTATTATTTTAATACTTTTTGGCAAATGTCATCAATTTGCTGGAACAAGTACTTGAATTGTGGAAAGAAAGCTAATTGCACAAATAAAGAAAGCTATGCTATGGAATTAATTTACTCTCTATTTTCTGTATGAACAATAAAAATAGTATGACTTAAACTGTTTAATCCATCCATCCATCCATCCTCTTCTGCTTATCCGAGATTGGGTCACGGGGGCAGCAGCTTGAGCAGAGATGCCCATACTTCCCTCTTCCCAGCCACTTCTTCTAGCTCTTCTGGGGGAATCCCAAAGCGTTCCCAGGCCAGCCGGGAGACATAGTCCCTCCAGCGTGTCCTGGGTCTTCCCCGGGGCCTCCACCCGGTTAGATGTGCCCGGAACACCTCACCAGGGAGGCATCCAGGAGGCATCCTGATCAGATGCCCGAGCCACCTCATCTGACTCCTCTCGATGTGAAGGAGCAGCGGCTCTACTCTGAGCCCCTTCTGAATGACTGAGCTTCTCACTCTATCTTTAAGGGAAAGCCCAGACACCCTGCGGAGGAAACTAATTTCAGCTGCTTGTATTCGTGATCTCGTTCTTTCGGTCACTACCCATAGCTCATGACCATAGGTGAGGGTAGGAACTTAGATTGACTGGTAAATTGAGAGCTTTGCCTTACGGCTCAGCTCCTTTTTCACCACAACAGACCGATGCAGAGCCCGCATCACTGCAGACGCCGCACCAATCTGCCTGTCGATCTCACGCTCCATTCTTCCCTCACTCGTGAACAAGACCCAGAGATAGTTGAACTCCTCCACTTGGGCAGGATCTCGCCCCCAACCCTGAGAGGGCACTCCACCCTTTTCCGGCTGAGGACCATGGTCTCGGATTTGGAGGTGCTGATTCCCATCCCAGCCGCTTCATACTCAGCTGCGAACCGATCCAGAGAGAGCTGAAGATCAAGGCCTGACGAAGCAAACAGGACAACATCATCTGCAAAAAGCAGTGACCCAATCCTGAGTCCACCAAATCGGACCCCCTCAACGCCCTGGCTGCGCCTAGAAATTCTGTCCATAAAAGTTATGAACAGAATCGGTGACAAAGGGCAGCCTTGGCGGAGTCCAACTCTCACTGGAAACGGGTTCGACTTACTGCCGGCAATGCAGACCAAGCTCTGATACTGGTTGTACAGGGACCAAACAGCCCTTATCAGGGGGTCCGGTACCCCATACTCCCGGAACACCCCCCACAGGATTCCCCGAGGGACACGGTCGAACGCCTTTTCCAAGTCCACAAAACACATGTAGACTGATTGGGCAAACTCCCATGCACCCTCCAGGACCCTGCTAAGGGTGTAGAGCTGGTCCACTGTTCCGCGACCAGGACGAAAACCACACTGTTCCTCCTGAATCCGAGGTTCGACTATCTGAAGGGCCCTCCTCTCCAGGACCTCCAAATAGATTTTTCCAGGGAGGCTGAGGAGTGTGATCTCTCTGTAGTTGGAACACCCCCCTGGTCCCCCTTCTTAAAGAGGGGGACCACCACCCCAGTCTGCCAATCCAGAGGCACTGTCCCCGATGTCCATGCGATGTTGAAGACAGTCCTACAACATCCAGAGTCTTGAGGAACTCTGGGCATATCTCATCCACCCCCGGGGCCCTGCCACCAAGGAGTTTTTTGACCACCTCGGTGACCCCAGTCCCAGAGATGGGGGAGCCCACCTCCAAGTCCCCAGGCTCTGCTTCCTCATTTGAAGGCATGTTAGTGGGATTGAGGAGGTCTTCGAAGTACTCCCCCCACCGACCCACAACGTCCCAAGTCGAGGTCAGCAGCACACCATCCCCACCATATACAGTGTTGACACTGCACTGCTTCCCCCTCCTGAGACACCGGATGGTGGACCAGAATCTCCTTAAAGCCGTCCGAAAGTTGTTCTCCATGGTCTCCCCAAACTCCTCCCATGCCCCAACGTTTTGCCTCAGCAACCACCGAAGCTGCATTCCGCTTGGCCTGCCAGTACCTATTAGCTGCCTCCAGAGTCCCACAGGACAAAAGGGTCCTGTAGGACTCCTTCTTCAGCTTGACGGCATCTCTCACCATCAGTGTCCACCAATGGGTTCGAGGATTGCCCCACGACAGGCACCGACCACCTTACGGCCACAGCTCCGGTCAGCCGCCTCAACAATAGAGGCACGGAACATGGCCCATTCGGATTCAATGTCCCCCACCTCCCTCGGGACGTGGTCGAAGTTCTGCTGGAGGTGGGAGTTAAAGCTACTTCTGACAGGGGACTCTGCCAGACATTTCCAGCAGACCCTCACAACACGTTTGGGTCTACCAGGCCTGACCGGCATCCTCCCCCACCATCGAAGCCAACTCACCACCAGGTGGTAATCATTTGACAGCTCCACCCTTCTCTTCACCCGAGTGTCCAAGACATGTGGCTGCAAGTCCAATGACGCGACCACAAAGTCGATCATCGAACTGAGGCCTAGGGTGTCCTGGTGCCAAATGCACATATGAACACCACTTGAACATGGTGTACGTTATGGACAATCCGTGATGAGCACAGAAGTCCAATAACAAAACACCGCCCTTCCAGGTCTCACTGTCATTGCCCACGTGAGCATTGAAGTCTCCCAGCAGTACAAGGGAGTCCCCAGAAGGTATGCCCTCTAGCACCTCCTCCAGGGACTCCAAAAAGGGTGGGTACTCCAAACTACTGTTCGGTGCATACGCACAAACAGCAGTTAGTACCCGTCCCCCCACCCGAAGGCGGAGGGAGGCTACCCTCTCGTCCACTGGGGTAAACCCCAATGAACAGGCTCCAAGCAATATGTACAGTGCATCCAGAAAGTATTCACAGCACATCACTTTTTCCATATTTTGTTATGTTACAGCCTTATTCCAAAATGGATAAAATTCATTTTTTTCCTCAGAATTCTACACACAACACCCCATAATGACAACGTGAATAAAGTTTACTTGAGGGTTTTGCAAATTTATTAAAAATAAAAAAACTGAGAAATCACATGTACATAAGTATTCACAGCCTTTGCTCAATACTTTGTCGCTGCACCTTTTGCAGCAATTACAGCCTCAAGTCTTTTTGAATATGATGCCACAAGCTTGGCACACCTATCCTTGGCCAGTTTCGCCCATTCCTCTTTGCAGCACCTCTCAAGCTCCATCAGGTTGGGTGGGAAGCGTCGGTGCACAGCCATTTTAAGATCTCTCCAGAGAATTTCAATCGGATTCAAGTCTGCCATCACCATGCTTAACTGTAGGGATGGTATTGGCCTGGTGATGAGCGGTGCCTGGTTTCCTCCAAACGTGACATCTGGCATTCACACCAAAGAGTTCATTCTTTGTCTTATCAGACCAGAGAATTTTCTTTCTCATGGTCTGAGAGTCCTTCAGGTGCCTTTTGGCAAACTCCAGGCGGGCTGCCATGTGCCTTTTACTAAGGAGTGGCTTCCGTCTGGCCACTCTACCATACAGGCCTGATTGGTGGATTGCTGCATAGATGGTTGTCCTTCTGGAAGGTTCTCCTCTCTCCACAGAGGACCTCTGGAGCTCTGACAGAGTGACCATCAGGTTCTTGGTCACCTCCCTGACTAAGGCCCTTCTCCCTCGATCGCTCAGTTTAGATGGCCGGCCAGCTCTAGGAAGAGTCCTGGTGGTTTCGAACTTCTTCCACTTACAGATGATAGAGGTCACTGTGCTCATTGGGACCTTCAAAGCAACAGAAATTTTTTTGTAACCATCCCCAGATTTGTGCCTCGAGACAATCCTCTCTCGGCGGTCTACAGACAATTCCTTTGACTTCATGCTTGGTTTGTGCTCTGACATGAACTGTCAACTGTGGGACCTTATATAGACAAATCATGTCCAACCAACTGAATTTACCACAGGTGGACTCCAATTAAGCTGCAGAAACATCTCAAGGATGATCAGGGGAAACAGGATGCACCTGAGCTCAATTTTCAGCTTCATGGCAAAGGCTGTGAACACTTATGTACGTGTGCTTTCTCAATTTTTTTATTTTTTAATAAATTTGCAAAAATCTCAAGTAAAATTTTTTCACGTTGTCATTATGGGGTGTTGTGTGTAGAATTCTGAGGAAAAAAATGAATTTAATCCATTTTGGAATAAGGCTGTAACATAAGAAAATGTGGAAAAAGTGATGTGCCGTGAATACTTTCCGGATGCACTGTATGCCCACACCCGCTCGACACCTCTCACCGGGGGCAACTCCAGAGTGGTAGAGAGTCCAGCCCCTCCCAAGGAGATTGATTCCAGAGTCCAAACTGTGCGTCGAGGTGAGCCCGACTATATCCAGCAGGAACCTCTCGACCTCGCGCACTAGCTCAGGCTCCTTCCCCTTCAGAGAGGTGACATTCCACGTCCCAAGAGCCAGCTTCTATAGCCAAGGATCGGACCACCAAGGTCCCCGCCTTCGGCCATCACCCAACTCGCCCTGCACCCAACCTCCTTGGCTCCTCCCATAGGTCAATAAAATATGACCTCAAGGATAATACTGCACATTCCACACTTAATGTAAATATGTGAGTCCTTAGCTATGAATTGAAATAGTCCACCAGTTTTATTTTCATTGTCTAAGAACTTGTGAATAGGCAGAAAGAAAAAAATAAATGTATAGAACACATTTTATTGGCATCTTTTATAGTGTCGATATTTAAGAGTTATCACTCAATTTGGTTCTTAGTGTAATGTATCTCTTATATATATTTTTCTTCTGGTTCGTCCTGCTTCCACTTCAAAATCAGTCCCGCCCACACGTAGCCTACACGGCATTTCTTGATTCCTATTTGTCCTCTTCCATATCATGCACTATACTGGCCTGCTGAGCGTAATACATCCAACAAGTACTCGAGGTGCTGCCACAACGGTAAAGTAGCTTTACCACCTTTGTGGGAGCCACCTGTGTCTTTACAACAGCTTCTTACACAGCAAACATCAGAAGCTAAAAATTATCGTGAACACATTCGAGAATACAACTCTTCTCTAGTGTTTGCTTCTATGGTTGCACAGATAACTCAACCTCCTGGCCATTGACCATACTGTTTATAAAATACACGGGCAAATATATCACTAAATCTCTCCACTATACGCTAACACTTCTACCTCTCCAGATATGAACAGTTGTATGTTTTTGACACAGCGCAAGCTACTGAAGTTCGCTTACAAAATAAAGTAAACTCTGCATTCTCAGAACCACCAACCCCTTTGCTAAATCATACAAACACATGCATGAAATCGCTCAGTCCAATCCAACAGCATCTGTACGAATGGTTTTCAAGGAAAACCCTAGGCAGGATTTACAACGATACAATGCCCCGACATGTCACCCCGATGTTGCAGTGATTTTTGTCTGAGAAGATAGCGAAATGCCTACCGAAAGGGACATTTGCATCTATCCCATAGGCAAGTCCTGTAAACAGATTTCCACGCTCAATATGAATTGCAATCCTATGGTTTACCCACTTTTATTCCCTTACGGAGACATTGGCTGGCAAAAAGATTTACAACATGTTCCCGATAAAAGAACCTCCAAGCGAATAAAGCTTACTCAATGCCAATTTTACACGTACAGATTAGCAATGAGGAATACATCTAGTATTTTGCACTCCAGTGGCAAACTATTCCAACAGTAGATAGATAGATAGATAGATAGATAGATAGATAGATAGATAGATAGATAGATAGATAGATAGATAGATAGATAGATAGATAGATAGATAGATAGATAGATAGATAGATAGATAGATAGATAGATAGATAGATAGATAGATAGATAGATAGATAGATAGATAGATACTTTATTAATCCCAAGGGGTGTTGTGTTTTTACACTTAAACCAACAGTATAATCGTAAGTTGAGAAAGACAGACACAAATACAACAATTACCAAACTTCCACCATTTTATGTATAAAACAAGTTCTGGCTGTAACGTGCACCTTAATACCAGGGTGCAGGCACATCACACATTCAATGAAATTATTTGAAACATTAAATAGACCTTATATTTAGTATTAAATTCTTACATATACATAATATTTCCTCCCACCCAGCTTGGATGTGTAACAGTATTTTTTTTTTTTTTTTTTATATATCATATCTACAAAACACTTGGCATGGATACAAAACATGAATATAAAGACAGCTAAAGCATACTATATAAAAGTGCACCATTTATTACGGTGTACTGAAACATTTATATATGGTGAAATGCAGCTTACCAAAGCTAACAGACTCTTAAGTACTTTGTACATTAATATCGACTACAAGTTCAACCTTTCAGAAGGTTTACGAATCCTCTCAGGATAGTGTCTTTCTTGTGTAGGTGGAGCAGACATTTGAGATGAGGTTGATTCAGCAGATTCTTGAGGCTGAGATTCACCAGCAGCAAGGGATGAATCAGGTGTCAAGAAGGTAAACTCATTTGAGTTCTGAGGAATGATCAGCTCCTCAGCCTTGTCTTGTGATGTGTCTTCCTGAGCTTGTGCATCTAGAAGCTGGTCGATATGTCTGCGCCAGACTGTATCATGCCCCACCTGCACTGTGTATGTCAGTGGACCAGTCTTTGACACAATCTTACCAGGTTGCCATTTCTGATTTGAGTGTCGGTAGTCTCTAGCAAGCACTTTATGTCCAACCTCAAATATTCTAAGCTTGTGTTGTTTTTGGTCTTGGAAGCACTGCTTCTTTTGCACATGTATACGCAAATCAGGTTTTAGCAGATCTAAGTGTGATCTCAAGCTTCTTCCCAGGAAAAGCATTGCTGGAGTCTGACCTGTGGTTGAGTGAGCTGTGTTTCGATAGGCTAGAAGGAAGCTTGCAATTTTCGTATGTAGTGACTCTTTTTCCTTTTCCATGGCTTTCATAGATAGTTTGAAGGACTGAATAAAACGTTCAGCTAGACCATTTGTTGCAGGATGGTAAGGAATGGAGGTGATGTGCTTAATGCCATTCTTTTTTACAAATGCCTGGAACTCAGCAGATGTAAACTGAGTTCCATTGTCACTGACTAGTTGTTCTGGAAGTCCTGTACATGCAAATAAGGTGTGGAGTATATCTACCGTTTTAGATGATGTTGCCTTTTTTACTGCAAAAAATTTCAGGCCATTTTGAATGTGCATCAACCACAATGAGAAACATTCGATCATGGAAAGGTCCTGCATAGTCAATGTGAAGTCGTTGCCAGACAGAGCTTGGCCATTCCCAGGTATGAAGGGGAGCGCTTTGGGGCTGTCGCCGAGTCTGTTGGCATCCTGTACATGACTTGGCCAGATTCTCTATTTGAAGGTCAATTCCAGGCCACCATATGTAGCTTTGGGCTAAGCTTTTCATCTTTACAACACCTAAATGACCTTCATGAAGTGCCTCAAGTATTTTTGTACGAAGTTTGGGTGGTACAATCACTCTTGTGCCCCACATAATGCATCCTTGACAAACTGATAACTGCTCACGTCAATTTGAGTACTCAGGGAGATCAGCATCACTTCTAGAAGGCCAACCTTTTATTATCAAGTCAAATAATTTGGCCATAGTGGGATCTCGACTTGTCTCTTTCTGAATTTGAGCACTTGTAATGGGTAAGGGCTCCAGTTGTGTTAGATGGAAAATTTCAGCTGGATCGGAAAGGTTTTGAGTTCCCTTAAACTCACAAGGTAGACGGGAAAGTCCATCTGCATTTGCATGTTGTTTTGTGCCTCTGAATTCAATTTGGTAGTCATGGCCGCCTAAAAACAAAGACCATCATTGTAAGCCTGCTGCAGCCATGGTTGGAACACACTTATGAGGATTGAAAATAGCAACTAAGGGCTGATGATCAGTAACTAATGTGAAATGTTTACCATATAGGTATTGATTAAATTTCTTTACCGCCCACACTAGGCTTAGACCTTCCCTGTCTATCTGTGCATAATTCTTTTCAGCAGGACTTAGAGACCTTGATGCAAAAGAAATTGGTCGTTCTGTGCCATCAAGCATCTTATGAGAAAGAACAGCACCAATGCCATACGGTGATGCATCGCAAGCCAGGCGCAATGGCAACTTTGGATTAAAATGTGTCAGCACTTCATCAGATGTAATCAGTTGTTTGGCAGTATTAAACGCTTGTTCACAATCTTGTGACCATTCCCATTTACTTCCTTTTTGTAGCAAATAGTTTAGTGGATGCAACACTGTTGAAAGATTTGGCAAAAATCGATGGTAGTAATTTACAAGGTCCAGGAAAGAACGTAACTGGGTCACATTTTCAGGCTGAGGAGCCTTCAGGACAGCATCAATCTTGTCTGGGGATTTATGGAGGCCATTCTTATCAATAATATGTCCACAGTATTCTAAAGAGTCCCTAAAGAATTGGCATTTACTTTTATTTGCTTTCAGTCCAAATTCTGACAGCCTAGTAAGGACTGCTTCAAGGTTTGTCAGATGTGCACTATTATCTGTACCAGTTACAATTATGTCATCTAAGTAACACTGAGTACCAGGGATGCCCTGTAGCACCTGATCCATTGCTCTCTGCCACATAGCAGGAGCAGACGAAACTCCGAAAACCAGTCTGTTATAATGGAAGAGTCCCTTGTGAGTATTAATAGTGAGGTACTTTTTAGATGACTCCTCTAATTCCATCTGTAAATATGCTTGGGACAAATCTATCTTTGAAAAGTACTCGCCACCAGCAAGTGAGGCAAAGATATCCTCCATGCGCGGTAGAGGATATTGGTCGACATGTAGTACAGGATTTATTGTGACTTTAAAGTCACCACAGATGCGTACAGCACCATTTTTCTTGATCACTGGCACGATGGGCGTTGCCCACTCAGACCAATTGACTTTGGAGAGGACACCCTGTCCTTCTAAACGCTTGAGCTCTGCCTCAACCTTAGGGTGAATAGCATGTGGTACAGGGCGAGCCTTATGGAACTTTGGCTGTGCATCCTCTTCCACTGCAATGTGTGCCTTGATATGTTTGAGAGTCCCAATTCCCTCTTGGAACACCTGTGCATAGTGAAGTAATAGTGAATTCAGCTTTTCTTGCTTAGGAAATATGCTCAGTCCTGAGGTGACCTGCATTTCTTTTATGGACTGCCAGTTAAGCTGGATACTTTTTAGCCATTCACGTCCAAATAAGGGAACACCTCCTCTTGGTAGCACATATAAATCCAGCAGATGTCTCTGGCTTTCATACACAACTGTCACCTTAAGCTTACCAATGGGAGCAATCTTTTCACCTGTGTATGTTTTTAGTATTACTGAAGTGCCTTTCAATTTCACATTTGGAAATTTTTCTTTATAATCTTTTTCTGAAATAATTGACAGGGCTGATCCGGTGTCTAACTCCATTTTTAATGTCACTCCTTCCACTTTGGGTGCCACCCATATTATTCTGCGGTCAGTGTGTTTAATAGAATGGAGCTCTAGACAAGACAGATGTTCAGTTTCAGAGTCACTGGAGTTGGTTTTATCAATTTCATGCACCTTTTTGCTTTTATTACCCATTTTATGTGACTTCCCTTTATTTTCGTTCATTCTGCACATTTTCTGGATGTGCTCCTTTTTATTACACTGTCTGCACTCTTTATCTTTAAACCAACATTCAGTCGGAACGTGCGATTTTTTTCCACATCTAAAACAGGATGGCATTTTTTCAGCGTGCTTTGCTACAACCTTATTGAGGCTGCACTGTGAAGTCACTTTTCTGTTAAATTCTAAGGCGTCTTTTTCCGCCGTTTCCATTGAAATCGCTATTTCCTGTGCGCGCTGTAATGGTAAATCTGTTTCTGTGAGGAGCCGTTTTTGTATGCTCTCATTGTGAAGCCTGCACACGAGTCGATCTCATAGATAGATAGATAGATAGATAGATAGATAGATAGATAGATAGATAGATAGATAGATAGATAGATAGATAGATAGATAGATAGATAGATAGATAGATAGATAGATAGATAGATAGATAGATAGATAGATAGATAGATAGATAGATAGATAGATACTTTATTAATCCCAAGGGGTGTTGTGTTTTTACACTTAAACCAACAGTATAATCGTAAGTTGAGAAAGACAGACACAAATACAACAATTACCAAACTTCCACCATTTTATGTATAAAACAAGTTCTGGCTGTAACGTGCACCTTAATACCAGGGTGCAGGCACATCACACATTCAATGAAATTATTTGAAACATTAAATAGACCTTATATTTAGTATTAAATTCTTACATATACATAATATTTCCTCCCACCCAGCTTGGATGTGTAACAGTATTTTTTTTTTTTTTTTTTATATATCATATCTACAAAACACTTGGCATGGATACAAAACATGAATATAAAGACAGCTAAAGCATACTATATAAAAGTGCACCATTTATTACGGTGTACTGAAACATTTATATATGGTGAAATGCAGCTTACCAAAGCTAACAGACTCTTAAGTACTTTGTACATTAATATCAACTACAAGTTCAACCTTTCAGAAGGTTTACGAATCCTCTCAGGATAGTGTCTTTCTTGTGTAGGTGGAGCAGACATTTGAGATGAGGTTGATTCAGCAGATTCTTGAGGCTGAGATTCACCAGCAGCAAGGGATGAATCAGGTGTCAAGAAGGTAAACTCATTTGAGTTCTGAGGAATGATCAGCTCCTCAGCCTTGTCTTGTGATGTGTCTTCCTGAGCTTGTGCATCTAGAAGCTGGTCGATATGTCTGCGCCAGACTGTATCATGCCCCACCTGCACTGTGTATGTCAGTGGACCAGTCTTTGACACAATCTTACCAGGTTGCCATTTCTGATTTGAGTGTCGGTAGTCTCTAGCAAGCACTTTATGTCCAACCTCAAATATTCTAAGCTTGTGTTGTTTTTGGTCTTGGAAGCACTGCTTCTTTTGCACATGTATACGCAAATCAGGTTTTAGCAGATCTAAGTGTGATCTCAAGCTTCTTCCCAGGAAAAGCATTGCTGGAGTCTGACCTGTGGTTGAGTGAGCTGTGTTTCGATAGGCTAGAAGGAAGCTTGCAATTTTCGTATGTAGTGACTCTTTTTCCTTTTCCATGGCTTTCATAGATAGTTTGAAGGACTGAATAAAACGTTCAGCTAGACCATTTGTTGCAGGATGGTAAGGAATGGAGGTGATGTGCTTAATGCCATTCTTTTTTACAAATGCCTGGAACTCAGCAGATGTAAACTGAGTTCCATTGTCACTGACTAGTTGTTCTGGAAGTCCTGTACATGCAAATAAGGTGTGGAGTATATCTACCGTTTTAGATGATGTTGCCTTTTTTACTGCAAAAAATTTCAGGCCATTTTGAATGTGCATCAACCACAATGAGAAACATTCGATCATGGAAAGGTCCTGCATAGTCAATGTGAAGTCGTTGCCAGACAGAGCTTGGCCATTCCCAGGTATGAAGGGGAGCGCTTTGGGGCTGTCGCCGAGTCTGTTGGCATCCTGTACATGACTTGGCCAGATTCTCTATTTGAAGGTCAATTCCAGGCCACCATATGTAGCTTTGGGCTAAGCTTTTCATCTTTACAACACCTAAATGACCTTCATGAAGTGCCTCAAGTATTTTTGTACGAAGTTTGGGTGGTACAATCACTCTTGTGCCCCACATAATGCATCCTTGACAAACTGATAACTGCTCACGTCAATTTGAGTACTCAGGGAGATCAGCATCACTTCTAGAAGGCCAACCTTTTATTATCAAGTCAAATAATTTGGCCATAGTGGGATCTCGACTTGTCTCTTTCTGAATTTGAGCACTTGTAATGGGTAAGGGCTCCAGTTGTGTTAGATGGAAAATTTCAGCTGGATCGGAAAGGTTTTGAGTTCCCTTAAACTCACAAGGTAGACGGGAAAGTCCATCTGCATTTGCATGTTGTTTTGTGCCTCTGAATTCAATTTGGTAGTCATGGCCGCCTAAAAACAAAGACCATCATTGTAAGCCTGCTGCAGCCATGGTTGGAACACACTTATGAGGATTGAAAATAGCAACTAAGGGCTGATGATCAGTAACTAATGTGAAATGTTTACCATATAGGTATTGATTAAATTTCTTTACCGCCCACACTAGGCTTAGACCTTCCCTGTCTATCTGTGCATAATTCTTTTCAGCAGGACTTAGAGACCTTGATGCAAAAGAAATTGGTCGTTCTGTGCCATCAAGCATCTTATGAGAAAGAACAGCACCAATGCCATACGGTGATGCATCGCAAGCCAGGCGCAATGGCAA
Organism: Erpetoichthys calabaricus; assembly: GCF_900747795.2. NCBI lineage: Eukaryota > Metazoa > Chordata > Cladistia > Polypteriformes > Polypteridae > Erpetoichthys > Erpetoichthys calabaricus. The sequence goes on along the minus strand of NC_041400.2, from coordinate 88,088,905 downwards.
CTTTGGATTAAAATGTGTCAGCACTTCATCAGATGTAATCAGCTGTTTGGCAGTATTAAACGCTTGTTCACAATCTTGTGACCATTCCCATTTACTTCCTTTTTGTAGCAAATAGTTTAGTGGATGCAACACTGTTGAAAGATTTGGCAAAAATCGATGGTAGTAATTTACAAGGTCCAGGAAAGAACGTAACTGGGTCACATTTTCAGGCTGAGGAGCCTTCAGGACAGCATCAATCTTGTCTGGGGATTTATGGAGGCCATTCTTATCAATAATATGTCCACAGTATTCTAAAGAGTCCCTAAAGAATTGGCATTTACTTTTATTTGCTTTCAGTCCAAATTCTGACAGCCTAGTAAGGACTGCTTCAAGGTTTGTCAGATGTGCACTATTATCTGTACCAGTTACAATTATGTCATCTAAGTAACACTGAGTACCAGGGATGCCCTGTAGCACCTGATCCATTGCTCTCTGCCACATAGCAGGAGCAGACGAAACTCCGAAAACCAGTCTGTTATAATGGAAGAGTCCCTTGTGAGTATTAATAGTGAGGTACTTTTTAGATGACTCCTCTAATTCCATCTGTAAATATGCTTGGGACAAATCTATCTTTGAAAAGTACTCGCCACCAGCAAGTGAGGCAAAGATATCCTCCATGCGCGGTAGAGGATATTGGTCGACATGTAGTACAGGATTTATTGTGACTTTAAAGTCACCACAGATGCGTACAGCACCATTTTTCTTGATCACTGGCACGATGGGCGTTGCCCACTCAGACCAATTGACTTTGGAGAGGACACCCTGTCCTTCTAAACGCTTGAGCTCTGCCTCAACCTTAGGGTGAATAGCATGTGGTACAGGGCGAGCCTTATGGAACTTTGGCTGTGCATCCTCTTCCACTGCAATGTGTGCCTTGATATGTTTGAGAGTCCCAATTCCCTCTTGGAACACCTGTGCATAGTGAAGTAATAGTGAATTCAGCTTTTCTTGCTTAGGAAATATGCTCAGTCCTGAGGTGACCTGCATTTCTTTTATGGACTGCCAGTTAAGCTGGATACTTTTTAGCCATTCACGTCCAAATAAGGGAACACCTCCTCTTGGTAGCACATATAAATCCAGCAGATGTCTCTGGCTTTCATACACAACTGTCACCTTAAGCTTACCAATGGGAGCAATCTTTTCACCTGTGTATGTTTTTAGTATTACTGAAGTGCCTTTCAATTTCACATTTGGAAATTTTTCTTTATAATCTTTTTCTGAAATAATTGACAGGGCTGATCCGGTGTCTAACTCCATTTTTAATGTCACTCCTTCCACTTTGGGTGCCACCCATATTATTCTGCGGTCAGTGTGTTTAATAGAATGGAGCTCTAGACAAGACAGATGTTCAGTTTCAGAGTCACTGGAGTTGGTTTTATCAATTTCATGCACCTTTTTGCTTTTATTACCCATTTTATGTGACTTCCCTTTATTTTCGTTCATTCTGCACATTTTCTGGATGTGCTCCTTTTTATTACACTGTCTGCACTCTTTATCTTTAAACCAACATTCAGTCGGAACGTGCGATTTTTTTCCACATCTAAAACAGGATGGCATTTTTTCAGCGTGCTTTGCTACAACCTTATTGAGGCTGCACTGTGAAGTCACTTTTCTGTTAAATTGTAAGGCGTCTTTTTCCGCCGTTTCCATTGAAATCGCTATTTCCTGTGCGCGCTGTAATGGTAAACCTGTTTCTGTGAGGAGCCGTTTTTGTATGCTCTCATTGTGAAGCTTGCACACGAGTCGATCTCATAGATAGATAGATAGATAGATAGATAGATAGATAGATAGATAGATAGATAGATAGATAGATAGATAGATAGATAGATAGATAGATAGATAGATAGATAGATAGATAGATAGATAGATAGATAGATAGATAGATAGATAGATAGATACTTTATTAATCCCAATGGGAAATTCAGCGCGTCGGACAAGCCCTCGCCAAAATGACAGTGCTCTGCAAGCCGCCTTAGCTCAGCAATATAGTCCGCAATTGACTCGTGTTTCTGCTGGTCCCGTTTATAAAAGCGAAACCACTCAGCAATAATCATCGGCTTTGTGTTCAAATGTGCTTGCAATACATCCACAATATCTTTAAATGATTTTTCTGCGGGTTTCAACGGTGCCACTAGACTGCACAACAGATTATAAGTTTTCGGACCCATTACACTTAAAAGCACAGCCACCTTTCTCTCATTCCTGATATCGTTTGCGAGGCAGTACTGCTCATGTCTCTCAATGTAAGTAGCCCATTCCTCCTCGGTGCTGTCAAAAGCAGCCATTTGTCCTACACATCCATACATCTTGTTTCAAATTCTTAAGATTTTCTTTACTCACTTCTGTGTTTTATCCGTGTCTCTTCTGGCAGGCCCAATGTGCGCTCTTCAGTATGCCACGCAGCTCATAGAAAACATGGAAATTCACGCAATGCAAAGCGGAGAAGCTCAGTTTGTTTTGAACAGTCAGCATGCGGCAGGTTCATTTTTTTCTCGTCGCCAATTCTGTTGTGTTTTTACACTTAAACCAACAGTATAATCATAAGTTGATAAAGACAGACACAAATACAGCAATTACCAAACTTCCACCATTTTATGTATAAAACAAGTTCCGGCTGCAATGTGCACCTTAATACCAGGGTGCAGGCACATCACACATTCAATGCAATTATTTGAAACATTAAATAGACCTTATATTTAGTATTCAATTCTTACATATACATAACAAGGGGAAATTCACATACTCCAGCAGCAGCATACTGATACAGAAAACAATATTAAATTAAAGAGTAATTAAAATGCAGGTAAAAACAGACAATAACTTTGAATAATGTTAACATATACCCCCCGGGTGGAACTGAAGAGTCACATAGTTTGGGGGAGGAACGATCTCCTCAGTCAGTGGAGCAGGACAGTGATAGCAGTCTGTCACTGAAGCTGCTCTTCTGTCTGGAGATGATGCTGTTTAGTGGATGCAGTGGATTCTCCATGATTGATAGGAGCCTGCTGAGCGCCCGTCACTCTGCCACAGATGTCAAACTGTCCAGCTCCATGCCAACAATAGAGCCTGCCTTCCTCAACAGTTTGTCCAGGCGTGAGGCGTCCTTCTTCTTAATGCTGCCTCCCCAGCACACCACCGCGTAGAAGAGGGTGCTCGCCACAACCGTCTGATAGAATATCTGCAGCATCTTATTGCAGATGTTGAAGGACGCCAGTCTTCTAAGGAAGTATAGCTGGCTCGGTCCTCTCTTGCACAGAGAATCAGTATTGGCAGTCCAGTCCAATTTATCATCCAGCTGCACTCCCAGGTATTTATAGGTCTGCACCTTCTGCACACAGTCACCTCTGACGATCATGGGGTCCATGAGGGGTGTGGGCCTCCTAAAATCCACCACCAGCTCCTTAGTTTTGCTGGTGTTTAGGTGTAGGTGGTTTGAGTCACACCATTTAACAAAGTCCTTGATTAGGTTCCTATACTCCTCCTCCTGCCCACTCCTGATGCAGCCCACAATAGCAGTAGATGCGTATGTTAAAACAGAGGGCGCGCGTCTCAACTATCTCAGATTACATCAACAAGATGTGGTGTGTGGAACTATCAGACGTACTGCAAGCAAACGCTGAAAATAATAACGTGCATGTAGGCAAAATTATCATATTACCGTTCACATTTCCAGGAAGTCCAAGATACATGGAACAAAACTATCAGGATGCCATGGCCATAGTACATAAATTCGGAAAGCCTGATTTATTTATCACTTTCACGTGTAATCCTGCTTGGCCGGAAATTCTACATGCATACTGCGTCTTTCAAGAAGTATTTATTTCTTCTTGATTTCTGAATTCCTTTCTCACCGTTTTCCGTTCCTATTCTTATACCGCCGTACGCTACAGTGGGCGTCGGCTACTATATATTATTTTTTTCATTAAATGTACATTATTTTATCCTGATCAAGCAAATCATTTTTTTCTCAAAACAAAAGTTACTAATCTTGAGACTTACTTTTCCAAAATATAATGATGTATTAAAATACTTCTTACTTGTAATATTGTGTAAACTAAGATTTTTTTCACAGGATTTTTCCTAAATAAGATATTTAAGACATCCTTTCTAAAATCAAGTCAAAATATCTGTTCTCAATTTTGTTTTTTAAGTGAACATATCTTATATTAAGAATGAGTACATATGTTGACTTTAAATGACACATTTACATTTTTTGCAGTAGGGGATTGAAATGAATGAGAATGGAAGAAACAGTTGCTGCTTGAGACTGGGAAAAATATTGTGCGGCACTCTTTTCTGGACAGAGTGGGAGGGAGTTGTCTCAGTGCATCTTATTAGCTGAGCTGATATATATTTTTTTTCCTCATGTGATGACCAAGTTGACAATCTTACAGTAGGCATATGTGTAAGTTCTGCATCTGGCCACTAAAGCTCTGTGATATCATATTGGCCTTGTAAAGTTCCATGGGCCTCTTGGAAAAAAAATGTTTGACTAAGCTGGCCACATGGTGAATTTCCAGGAAAATATTTGACAAACTAGGTCACTGGTGAGCACAGCATGTAATCGCTGCGAAAAATGCTTTGCCGATCAATCAACATTACAGGTGATGCTGCTAGTCTATACGTGGTTAGTTTGCCAGGTACGAAGTCCAAAATTAAAGTACAGAATATGACACTAAATCTTAAGTCTAAGAGCTTGTTGATTAGCCTGTGGCATCACCTTGTTAAATGCAGAGTAGTCTATAAATAGTACCCCAGCATATAGTTATTATTATTAGCCCTTTGTCTAGGATGAACGGGTTATGCCACCAGCAATGGAAATTTCCTTGTTTAAGCCTAAATTTATACATTATGCTCTGTTTTCTTCTCTTGGTTCAGTTCATCCTGCAGCAGCAGAAACTCTCCATCCAAAAAAGACCCATTAATGGCTGCACATTTCATGTTTAGTGTCAATGCCAGTGAATGGGGCTTTTTACCAATTAAAATGTTTGAGAACAAGTTGACATAGTTTTGGCTTCCATGCTGGTTACCATTCATTTTGCTAGAAAGAGCTATGTTCACAAGCACCAACTAGCCTGGAGTAGACTTCAGCGGAAAGCAGTTTCTGGATGGTTTGATTTGTTTTTTGCCCTTTCACCTAGGGCTGAGAACTGATTTGCACGTAAGGACCACTGTGGATTACCATAGGCTTTGCCTATGGATACTTCACAATCTTGTGGGTCCAATCACATATGCTCTGGCTACAACACCCAGTAGGATGGGTAAGAAAGGCCAGCAGTACATCTGAGAGGTCAGGGTGCTGGTTCAGTTTCCTTCACATTTATTTCTCTGTGGACCAGTTGTACTGACATGCAAACTGGGGGCATTTGTTAACATTCTGAAATAATATGCTTAATGTGTCCCAAGACTGGTTTCACCACGATTGGTCTGTGATAGACCATATTTTTTTTTCAAGCTCAGGAATAATTGTTTTTTAATGTTGTAGGAACAGTAGGTTCTTCCATAACAAAAAAAAAGATCTATAAATAAGCTATACTGTATTAGTAATAATGCTTTGCAAGTGATTTTTCTTTACTTCTTTGTATTTGCTTTTTTGCAATTTAACTGCTGGTTTATTGAGTGTAAGAAATTTTTACTTTTTTGTTAGGATGAAAATGCTGTGGGTTCTTTCTACTGAATTGAAGAATACTTACATAGACCTTAATCTTGCACCTTGCCTTACTGCCTTTCTTTCTAGCTAAATTATTTAAAAACACAGTTTTCCTTCATATTTCCCTTCTCTGTACACAAAATAAGTATTAAAAAGCACAATGAAATGAAATAAAATATTGTAATGTCTTACAGCAGCTGTGCAACACAGATAATGTTTCAAGTTCTGTGTATTCATACACCAGTGGCATTGTTGGTTTTTACTACTTAAATATTCACCAATCCTTCTTTATATGCAAGAAAAGATATTCACTATTCACATTGAAACCCATGTTCTGTATCTGTATCTGAAAAAAATTTAAGAACATAAGCACACCAGAGAAACATTTCAATTGCCTGCCAGTCCAGAGGGGATTGAAAAGTGGGTAATAGGCAGCTGTGTCTCAGTTGTTCATAGGAGGGTGTTTCGTGCTCCCACTGTGTAAATGTGTGGTGCCTTTCATTTTTTGCTATTATATTTGCTCTGTTATCAAATGAAAATATTTTAAAAGATAGTTGACAAGAAAGAATATATCTACCCCTCCAAAATTCCATCCCCTCACCATCCAAACGCAGTTTAATTTTTTTTTCTTTTAAAATTGTCTTATTTTATTTTGCTAAGCATTGTATAGTACTTGTATTTATATAACAGTACATGCCCATTCCAGTGTAAAAGGAAATGTAATTTGTATCTGAAACTTACTTTGTTTATTTTCGTACTGCAACTAAACATACACAATCTTCGTTCTATTTAGTGTTAAACGAGTAAGTTCCAGGTGTTTTAGATGCTTTATATTATGCAGAAATCTTTGGTAGACTGTAATATAGGTGTTTAAGAGTGGCTTAGTGATATCCAGTGGTCCCTACAGACTATTCAGCAAATTTCAAATAGATCTTTATGACAAAAACGTCAATAGCCGGAAGCAGTGTGTCAAAACAATGTGTCTGTGCCAATGGATATAGTTTTGTAAGTTTGGCAGTTGCTTTGCACTGCAGTGGCATATCATGGACCCCTCTACATTCCTTAACTTTGTCTAAATTTAGCCAAGGTGATGTAGCTAGACCAAAGGAACAGTATTTTAAATTGAAAGACCCAAAGGCTTTTTATTTTAACTGTAATCAAAAGTGAAGAAAAATTACACTTGTTATTGGCTGAGTAAATATGCAAGCTTTTGAGGCTGCTCAGTCTCCTTCTTCAGGCCTTCATCATCTAATAAATGTGCATTATAAATTAATTTTAAGGCAAATACAATACAATACAATAAAACTTATTTTTGTATAGCCCAAAATCACACAAGAAGTGCCACAATGGGCTTTAACAGGCCCTGCCCCTTGACAGCCCCCCAGCCTTGACTCTCTAAGAAGACAAGGAAAAACTCCCAAAAAAACCTTTGTAGGGAAAAAAATGGAAGAAACTTTGGGAAAAGCAGTTCAAAGTGAGACCCCTTTCCAGGTAGGTTGGGCGTGTAGTGGGTGTCAAAAAGAAGGGGGTCAATACAATACAATACACAGAACAGAACAAATCCTTAATACAGTACTGTATAAAAATAAAATATTTACAAGTATAATAAAATATATACAAGTATTATGAAATAAAATGTTCAATTATATTGTCAAAACGTTTTAATATACTGTATATCAAAGAATGTGATGCACTAGTGAATCCTCATCTGCATACATACATTTTAAGGCTCTTTTTGCAAACGTCTGTACTGATACAAGAAAACTTAATAGGGTATTTTGTATTCTGCATATTCTGTATTTACAGCAACTCTGACTCATACGTACGCAACATTTTGAAAAGCTGGCAAATGAAAACACCCTTGATCAAGTAGGGAAATGCAGGCAAACAAGCTAACTGACAATTCGCACATAATAATAATTCATTTCACCAAGCCAATACTATAACGTGCATTGATGCGACAAATATATTAAACCTCAAAAGTGATGAATATGATGTACAGACTGTATTTTTGTTCCTTTTTAGGAAAGGCAATTCTAGAAACTGCACTGAATTTTTTTTCTTATCAGTTTATTTCAGCTACTTCTCACTTCCCATGGAACTGGCCGTTAGGTCAGGAATATCTCAGCCAAGCTACACTCCATCATACCCATTGTGATAGAAGCCATTAATCAACTGTTGAGGCACTACAACAAGTTTTCATATGGCATATTTAAACATAACATGTTTCTGCCAACATAAAAAGGCAATTTGCAATGACATTTGGCTCTCCTTACATAATCAAAAAAATGTACGGCTCTCACATTGTAATAAGTGCACCAAGGGAGAATGAAGCTGGTTTTGTTAACTGTGAGCAGTTACATTCCATTAATGCACAAGCCATTTGTAATGCTAAGCTGTTGCTTACAAAAGTCATCTCTCAGTGGCCTGGGTCAACCCATAATTCATTTATTTTGAGGCAAATAGCTTTGGCAGACTTGATGGTATTGTATATGGTGAATGGCTTCTTGATAGGTTTTTCATATGGCCTGTACTATTTATTGTAATTTATTGTAATTACATACGTCAGATAAAAGTGACAACCTGCTCATGGTCTGCAGTCTTAAGCCTTTTCTGCTCTTCCAGAATGCAGAGGAGAGGTATAATAATGCTGCACATGATCTTGCTCTCTCATTTGTAGAGCACATTCAGATATTCTTGAATCAGGTTGAGGGGTCACAATGTGTCAGGTGGGGAGCTATTCATTATGTTTGCATATGTTTGAGTTTGATTAGCATGCTTCATACATGGATGTTTCAGGACAACGTTCAAGGCATGTTTATGTATGTATATTTACAAGGTAATTGTGATTTATAAAAAGTAAATTGCATAGAACTGTGCATGCATCAGGGTTAATAAATGTGATTTTTTTTTTGCCTTCCTGTTTTTTTGGTGTGCACATATTTTCATGCTTGAATCTCCACAAAGATTTATAAATGTGGCCCCTGTAGAACTTTACACAGCTCACAATCCTGCACCCCTTAACAATGCCATACCCTCAGAATGAATGAAGTCTTTACAAAAGATCACAGTAGTACTGCTACTGGTTTGCTTCCCTGTTGGCTCTTCTCATGAACTTCTCTTCAGGCTTCTATTTGCAGAATGCTGTGGACTGTGCAGGTTACTTACTGAAAAGAATTCCTGAGTATTCCTTAGATAATGGGGATGTTTAGAATTCTGTTGAATGATGTTTGCTTGAGAGTATGCACTCACTGTTTTAAGGAGATGTCCCTGTAGTTGAAGCGAAGAAGAGACCAGGTCTAGGTCTTTTATGTAACAACAGTAAAATATTTACTGTTAAGAACATTACAACAACAACATTTGTTTATATAGCACCTTTTCATACAAACAATGTAGCTCAAAGTGCTTTACTTGATGAAGAAAGAGAAAAAAGACAAAATAAATAATTAAAATTAGGGAACACTAATTAACATAGAATACAAGTAAGGTCCAATGGCCAGGGAGGACAGAAAAAACAAAAAAAAACTCCAGACGGCTGGAGAAAAAAATAAAATCTGTAGGGCTTCCAAGGCCACGAGAGCGCCCAGCCCCCTCTAGACATTCTAGCTAACATAAATGACCTCAATCAGTCCTCATTGTATTCAGGGTTCTCATGGAAGAATCTGATGATGACGGTCATGTGGACTTCTTGGCCTTTAATCCATCAATGTAGGGACATCACGGTGCTTTGATTAGTTTGATTAGTTAGAATATATGATATGATATTGTCACAGTACTGTACCTAGATGGGTGTAGCTAAAAACTAAAAATAAATAAACATAATTTTTTTACATTATAAGTACTACATATTTTGTGGTCTGCATATATCAATCAGGATAATATTTTGATAATTAAAGATATTAATTGCTTCCATTTTGTCAATACATAGGACTCCTTCAAAATACCATTGTATTTAGTTATCAAAAATCTAACAAGAACCTAATTAACCCATCTTTTATTCTATTTTTCCCCTGGCTTCTATGTGTGAAAGGTAAATTTCATCTCATTGTATCAGCATTAAAAACACAGAGAATTAATCAGATAGGCCAAGCTAAATGTGTAAGTGTGCTTTTCCTCACCTTATGCAACCTTGGAAGATCAATCACCACTTACCACTTTTTAATTGACAGCTGTTTGTAAGTTTATTTCCACCCTTGCCAGAATTCATCCTGTTTATCTAGTTTTTAATGCACAGAGAGTGTATATTAAAGTTCTATATTTGTAAGTACAAGTCGGCTTTTCCCTATTTTGCTTGGCATGGCAAATCCAATATTCTTTTTATAGTAAATCGATGCTTCACACTTAGTACACACTAATTTACAAACATTAAGCAGAATTCCTAAAAAATTGAGAAAAATTAGTTTCTATATGCTGGCTAAATGCAAAGTGGCTGCTATCAATATCTAATAAGAACAGCATTAACTAGGATAAAGTTCCACTGTGCATGTATCACAGAAACTTTTAGTTGCCACTTCCTTGAGTTGGTCAAGAGGAAAACTGACCAAAAACTCTCCTTGGCAATCCTTGATATACAAACCTATGTATCATTAATCCAAAATGTCATACATATGTGTGATTCCAGGTGTCAACACCTTCCCTTAAAACTGCCAGCAATCATCAATTTTATGCCTCCTGCCTTCGCTGTTTGCTCTCCTTTCCTGCTTTCTGTTCTCTGTGGCAGGATCTCACACCTGCTTCAGTTCTGTCAGGCACACCCCTTAAATAGACTAACTACCCTTCACTAATCCAAATCAATCCATTTTTTTGGTTCTTCTTGTTTTACACTGTTCATAGAATATAGACTCAGAGTGCTTAGACACTGAGACTGAAACTCATGTTAAAACATTACCAACGGGAAGAGAAGTAGGAGGCCACCTAAGTAGATGGACCAATCATTTACCAACAAAGGAAAGCCTTGGGGCCAGATGCTTTGTTTGCAATCTTTTTAATATTTTGTGTTCTCCCTGTGTTTACTTTTCATGTGATTTTAGTTTGATGTATTTTTTAGTTTGCTTTGTGCATGGAGTAATGTCAGGAGGGTCAAACTGAGTATTATTTCCTTGATTATTGTAAGTCTAAGAGACAATAAAAATATCCTTTTCATCTTGAATTTGCAATGCTGCTGCTTGCCTAGGTTTAGTCTGCACGTACATTGGAGTTTGTAGTCAACCAGGCCATATGCATTTCCAAGAAGTGCTGCCAGATGGTCGATTCTTGCCTGTGAAAACTAGGAGTTTCTGCTTGTTTTGAACAGATTTAGAAAGTAAATTACACAGTATGCCATAATGTATAAAACCTGCTTTTAAATTAACTGTTACAACAGTCTGCAGAGGCTTACTAATATGAAACGTTTTATTTCTTTATAAGAAACTCAAGAAAAGAAAAAAAAGAAAGCATGTAAAGTTTGACTGTCAGTCTTTTGTGTTTGCAATACAAAATTAAGAACATGCAGCAATAAAATCCTTGCCAAACCTTTCTCTCTATTATAAAAAAAAATCTTGGTGGAAGGGAGACCAAGGAGATGAGACGTGATCTTCTCGGAAGACACTTAACACTAGAATTACCAGAGTCTACGAAAAAACTTGTAGATCCAGCCCACCTTAAAACCGTTCTCACCTCTCAGCATATATTGTCTTCTAAATATGGCAATTAAGACGAGCAGCAAGCAGACAGCTATTCCATCCCCCACCGTCGCAGAACGTTCACTAAGTTTTCCCAGCTCATGCTTTGTTTGATTATGTGGGAGTGACTGAACTGCTGGAGTTTTAGAGTGGAAATAATAGATCGTTATTTGGAACACATGCATTTCATGTGTGTTCCATTTCTACAGTAATCTGTGTAAACACATTGTTAAAACAGAAACTTTTTCATATTTTAGTAATAAATGTTACAAAATGTAGGCATAAACTATAGAATGTGTGAAGCCTGAACTCCAAAGATCAAATAAACACTTTCACAAAAGGTTCAAGAACAATACGACACCTTTCATGGCATAACATTAAGATTTGCTGACTCAGAGCGCAGCAACCCTACTGTGCCTCCGAGACCTGAGTTCGATTCCCAGCTGGGGAGAAAGTGTTGTTTTTTTTTTCTTTTTAACCTCAAACGGACATAAAATTTATAAATTGGTATGTACTGTAAATCATTAAGTTTAAAATGTTGATCGCGGTTATTTCTGTTGATTAATTCATGCTTTTTACTTAGAGTCAGAACAGGAGCTTATTCAGCTTCTGATCTGACTCTAACAGCGTCAGTATAAATTTACACCCGATCTGACGCTGTTCGTTTAAAAAATAATATTGCATAATAGCACGTCTTTATGTAAAAACAGCAGTGTCAGATGGGGAGTGTCTGATGATTTCATATAGCGCTGAAGTTACTGCTCTTTACTATGCTTTCCTCTGCATGTCCTGGAATACAAAAGAAACAGCGGTAGTATGTATCATGATACACTGCAGAGCTATAGCACGTCTTTATGTGTAAACAGCAGTGTCAGATGGGGAGGGGAGGGGAAGGATCCTGAACGCGACTGAGAAAATGAAAAGTGAATAAAAAAAAAAAAAGACAAAGCTAACCTTTACAAGTATCATAAATTACACCGGCTGTTACAGACTGAAATCAAACATATGTTTTTATTCTAAAATAGTAAAAATAAGAGCAGTTCACTTCTCAAAAGGGAGTCGTGCAGGATCGAACTCGTGACCTTTTGATTCCCAGTTAGCAGCGGATACTGTTGCACCACCGCGGCAGTCATGATAAATATGTGTCAATGTCACATGCTAAGGCGGCTTTTTTTCCTGCAGTTATATTTTTGAATAAAAGCGCACTTGTTCTGTTATATCTGTACCTTTTGTGAAAGCGTTTCTTTGATATTTGGACTTCAGGATTCATACATTATATAGTTTATGCCTACATTTTCTCATTTACTACTAGAATATGAAAAACATTTCTGTTTTAAAAATGTGTTTACACAGATTACTGTAGAAATGGAACACACATGAAATGCGTGTGTTCCAAATAACAATCTATTATTTCCACTCTAAAACTCCACTTCAATCCCAGATAATCAATCAAGGCATGAGCTGGGAGAAGTTCATGCACGTTCTAAGTTGGTGGGGGGGTGGAATAGACGGCTGCTTGCAGCTTGTCTTTATCTGCACATGTAGAAGACAAAAGACACTGGCGGAGAGCTGCGAACGGATTTAAGAAGCGATTTAAGGTGGGACGGATCTACGAGTTTTTTCATAGGTTCTGGTAATTCTAGTGTTAAAAGACCCATGAGATGAAAGAGATTGGCCATGGAGCGTCTCGCAGGGACCTTAAACATGAGACTTGGTGCCAAGAGATTGCAATTTGACATCCCGCGAGAGACACTGTAACGTCATGTGAGACAAGGCAGTGAGACAACATTTGAAACAAGTTCACGGACATCTAACCAAGCAGTTGTTGGAATGCTTTTGGAAGTCAGACATCATGTGCTCCCAGCTCTTAAGACAACGACAAACGACAAGCAGAACACGCAGCTTGCTAGCAGCAGCAGCAGCAGGAAGCCAGCAGATGATCCGACTGCAACTCCTTAGCATGCATTCAAACCCCCTTATCTTCTATTTCTGTATGAATGTAAATGAAAGAAAGGTCACCTGTACCTGAATTTGAGAAGATTTAAGTGACTGTGATATAATGCAAGGCATAGTGGAGGATCATGTGTGCTTTTGCTTGAGTTAAGGAGGCCTGGCTGAAAGGAAACCCTCTGTGCTGCTGGAGAACCCAACTGTGATGTAGCTGTGGCTAGGAAACACGCTGTCAGAGACAAGAGCTGCTGTGAACATGGTGATGTCCAAGCATAGTTTAGGTGAAGTTACCGGGAGTGATCTGAGTACAGACTCAAAGGCAGAGAATTTGATTAGGGATCTTAAAGATCACATAAAGAAAAGGCAAGATCGACTTTCTAAGCTTGAGGCTGAAATCAAAAGCCTTAAAGACATTCCAGAAAACCTCACTGAAGTAGCGAAGAAGTTTGAAACCTTTCGTGAGATGCATTGTCAGGTTGAGGAGCTGAATAGAAGTCTAATATCAGTGCTAAATAAAGAAGTCGCAATTAAAAAACAAAAACGACATTTGCAGAAAGCTCTAAGATCTGTAATGAATGTATTGACACTACAGAAACATGTCTTAAAGATATGAAGAGCCTTTTAGCACATCCACCTGATGAACAGCTTGGTAATCACTTCGGAGAGATGCAATTACAAGATCGTCCAAAGCCCAGAGTGCTGCAAGCTTCTCAGTTAAAGCACGTTCTCAATAATAAATGTGGCTTGTCTTCCCTGCTAAGCACCATGGCAATGTCACCCCCTGTGACAGTCGTGGTTGAACAATCAACACTCGATAGCATCCTACAAAGGCTGAATGAACTCAAGTCTGAAAGACAAGAAAATTTTGCAACTAATGCAGGGGCCCATTTGCAGACTTACAGACATGATCTTATTGACGTGCTCATGCAAAATCAAGTATAATGTCAGAAGGCAGTTACTAAAATGGCTAAAACGTTAGCCCAAAAAAGAAAGCTCCTGTTCCTGCTCCTGCTCTTCCTGCACTGCAAGGTGAAGTACCACACAGACAAGTCCCTTTATTCGCAGGTGACCCATTGGCTTACAGTATGCAGACTTTATCAGAGCCATTGATCATGCTGTAGGTGACATATTAAAGGACCCCCAAGATAAATTAGATTATTTGGTCCAGTGTACTAGAGGACATCCTCAAGAAATGGCTAAAGGCTGTGCACAATTGCCATCGAGGGAAGGCTATGAAGAAGCCAGAAAGCAACTTGAAAGTTACTATGGCGACCAAATATTCATAGCTGATGCTTATCTGGAAAAAGTATTGAAATGGCCTCAAATAAAGCAGAATGATGGTGTAGACCTAAGAGACTATGCGACCTTTCTTAATAGCTGTATGAACGTCTTGACCAAAATAGGGAGCCGTGAGCATTCAACAGCAATCAAAACATACGTACAATACTCTGAAAGCTCCCATATTCTTTGCGAGGTAAGTGTTGAAACTCGGCTTACAAACTTCAAGAAAGGGAAGATAGAACGGCAGGTATTGACCACTTAGCTGCCTTTCTTGACCAACAGGCTAAACTGATGATGCATCCCGTGTACGGAGATTTTCCACATGGTAGCACAGAGAAAAAGGAAAAGACCAACAAGGGTAGGTCTCCGCTGAAGAGTGGCCAGAGATCAAGAAGTATTTTCACTACAAGTACCATATTTTTTGCTCCATAAGACGCACTTTTTTATCCCCAAAAGAAGGGTGGAAATGTCTGCGCATCTTATGGAGCGAATATTGTGACACAGACCGTGATGTGTATTACCTGACAAAAGTCAACATTCAGGGTTAGAGGGTGACAATCAGCTGTTAATGGCGACAAAACGCTACAGGCATTCCCTCTCTGCTTGGAGGAATGTTAGACTCATTGACTCAGCATCTAATCCCTGCGTGTGCGTGAGTTACGAAATGCAAACAAATGTAAACACAGGCAAGATGGCATCGACATCTCACGAGGGAGTGAAGCGTGTGCAGAAAACAAAATACTCAGCAGACGATGTTTTGAGCATTATCGCTGAGTCGGACTCTGATTTTTCAGAATCTGATTTTGTTGAGAGTGATCAGGAGATCGAGCAAGGGAGTGAGGAACTGGCATCAGCTGATCGGACAGCAGCCGATGCTGCCCCAGCTGAGCGCATTCGCATAGCCGATGGACCTACGGCAAGGTTCGTGTGGGAGGAATACCCAGACATTGATCCGTGGGAGCCAAACTGGCTACCAGACTTCACAAGACAGCATGGCTTGCTTTTGGACTTGACAGATTACCAGCCACTGGACTACTTGAGGCTGTTCTTTCCGGAGGCTGCCTTTCAGCTACTGTCAGACGAGACAAACAGGCATGCAGAGCAATTTTTTGAATTGCGGGCTGCACTTGCACCGCATTCTCGTTTTTCAAAGTGTAACCCCACAACAAAAGACAAGATGAAGGGCTTTGTGGCATTATAAATGCAGAATGGACTAGACTCGCGATATAACTTCAGGGAGCATTGGTCCAAGCGTGCTTTGTCCCCTGGTGGTTTTGGACAGGTTATGCCGCGTGATAGGTACTGTACGTGCTCCTGTAAAGTGATTGTGAGCAACTGAGCTAGCAATGAGGAGTTCTTGGGGTTTCCAGAAAACTAGAAGAGTGCTTGAACCTTAAAGTCTCTCCTCATTTGTTAATGACAGTGATGATGGTTCTTAATACCGCTGTTGACTTTACATGGTTGAAATATTATTCTGCTATATTTTATTAAATATATTAGTACACCATTTGGTTCAGAATATTTTTTTTCTTGTTTTCCTCCTCTAAACCTAGGTGCGTCTAATGGTCAGGCGCATCTTAAGGAGCGAAAAATATGGTATTTCCGACAGTGCTGAAAAGGGGATTCTTGTGTAGTCTGCAGTGGCCAGCGTACTCTCACTGAATGTAGTAAAATCAAAGAACTGCTGCATAAGGAAAGAATTGACTTTTTAAAATATAAAGGTTTATGGTTTTTGTTGTCTAAAACAGGGGCACTTTGATAAGAAAGAAAGAAGGAATGAAATGTCAGACATGTTCTTTGCAGCACCCAGATATCCTGCATATCAAAAAAGAGGGTGGAGCAACATCTATAGCTACAGCAAATGTGGCAACATCGACTGAAGGGGAAACCAAGATGGGAACTTGTGCCTTTACTGGGGCTGGAGAAGAATGCACACTGCATGTGGATCCCATTAAGGTAAAATCCAAGAAGAGTGAAAGGTATGTAGAAACATTCGCCTTTATAGACCCCGGTAGTACAGTAACAATCTGCACTGAAAAGCTTCTGAGACAGTTAAAACTTCAAGGGAGAAGAACACAAGTATTCCTCAAAACTAAGTAACTATGATGATGATTCAAAAATACTAAGAAAATGCTCTGTTTTATCAGTCTGTGGTCTCAATGATAACGCATATATTGATTTGCCAAAGGTGGCACGGTGATGCAATGGTAGCGCTGCTGCCTCACAGTAAGGAGACCTGGGTTTGCTTCCTGGGTCCTCCCTGCGTGGAATCTGCATGTTCACCCCGTGTCTGCGTGGATTTCATCTGGGTGCTCCGGTTTCCTCCCACAGTCCAAAGACATGCAGGTTAGGTGCATTGGCGATCCTAAATTGTCCCTAGTGTGTACTTGGTGCGTGTGTGTGTATCCTGCGGTGGGCTGGCGCCCTGCCTGAGGTTTGTTCCTGCCTTGCGCCCTCTGCTGGCTGGGTTTGGCTCCAGCTGACCCCCGTGACCCTGTGTTAGGATATAGCGGGTTGGACATTGACTGACACTGATTTGCCAAAGGTCTACATGCAGGTGTCTATTCCAGTGGGAAGAGAAAATATTCCCCAACAAGAAGACATTGAGAAGTGGACATAACTTGAAGAGGTACGTTTACCATTCATAGACTCTGAAGTTGATCTTTTAATAGGTGCCAATATCCCCAAGGCCTTCGAGCCGTGGCAAATCATACCAAACAAACCAGGTGAACCTCACGCCATAAAGACCACACTTGGATGGATGATCTGTGGGACATACAAGAAACAGACGACTTCACATAACATAGTGGTAAGCTGGCTAAACATTCAATAAGTCGTGTGTCAATAACAGAAATAGAAGAAATGTTGCTTCAACCGTATAACACAGACTTTCCAGAGCACAGCTGTGAAGAAAATGAGGAAATGTCAAAGGTGGACATGAGGTTCATGCACATAGCCTCAGAATCTGGAAGTCTGGTAGGTGGGTCACTATTGTTTAAATTTGCATTTGAAGGATGAAACACTTAAAGTGCCAAAAAAATCACTGTATAACTGAACAGTGTGCTCTTGGGCTCAAGAGAAAACTGAGCAAAAATTCAGGCTTCCACAAAATATAAAGCCTTCATGAAAGACATTATAGACAAGGGTTGCCCTGTCAAGGTACCCAAAGAAAGCCTGAATTGCAATGAAGGCAGGATGTGGTACATTCTACATCATGGTGTGTATCATCCATCCATCCATACATTATCCAACCCACTATATCCTAACTACAGGGTCACGGGGGTCTGCTGGAGTCAATCCCAGCCAACACAGGGCGCAAGGCAGGAAACAAACCCTGGGCAGGGTGCCAAACCACCACAGTGTATCATCTAGAGAAAAATAAGATACAAGTTGTCTTTGATTGCACAGCCACCTACCAGGGAAATTCACTTAATGAACAATTATTGAAAGGTCCTGACCTAACTAACACCCTCATTGGCATCCTTACAAGATTCAGAAGGGAGCCAGTAGCATTAATGTTAAATATTAAGTCAATGTTCTACCAAGTTAAAGTCCCAGATAAAGACACTGATCTCTTACGCTTTTTGTGGTGGCCTGAAGGTAATCTAAGCAAAAACTTGGAAGAATTCAAAATGACAGTACATCTTTTTGGTGCTACTTCTTCACCCAGTTGTGCTTCTTATGCTTTGCGTAGAACAGTCGAAGATGCCAGAGATACATCTCCTGAAGAAGCTGTTAACACATTACTCAATAATTTCTATGTGGATGACTGCTTAAAGTCAGTGGCAACAGAAGAACAAGCAATAAAGCTGGCAAAGGACCTTCAAGCTCTGTGCCTCAGAGGTGGATTTCATTTGACCAAGTGGGTGAGTAACAACAGAGCAGTTTTATTGTCTATTACTGAAGAAGGCAGAGCTCTTGAACAAATGGACTTAGACTTGAGCCACAGTCTGTTACCACAGAGCATGCCCTGGGTGTCCAGTGGTGCACAGAAACAGACAGTTTCAAATTAAATATTAAGTTACAAAACAAGCCCGCTATAAGGTGTGTTATTCCATCTGTTGTTAGCTCAGTTTATGACCCCCTTGGCTTTCTAGCATCCCCCATACTGCCAGCAAAGCTTATTCTAAGAGACTTGTGAAAAGACAAATGTGGGTGGGATGAAAAAGTAGAAGTCAAACATGTTCAGAAATGGAAAAAATGGATGGATGAATTACAGTTACTAACAGACTACAATGTGAACAGATGCATTAAACCTGCATGGTTTGGAACCATAAAGACAGCGCAAATGCACCATTTTGCAGATATCAGTGAAGATGGAAATTGCACATATCACATAACTTGTCTTAACCAAAGAAGAAGGCAAAAAGCATTGTTCATTCCTGATGGGCAAATCAAGAGTTGCACCATTGAAGCAGGTCACGATTCTTAGATTGGAGCTGACAGCAGCCGCTGTGTCAGTCAAAATGGACAAAATGCTAAAAAGTGAGCTTCAAATTCCCCTACAAGAATCTACATTTTTTACTGATAGCACCACAGTGCTGAAATAAATTTCAAATGAAAGCACTTGATTCAAGACCTTTGTTGCCAACTGAATCTCTGTGCTCAGAGATCACTCACAACCTTCAGAGTGGTGGTATGTCACATTTGCTCTTAATCCGGTTAATCAAGCATCCAAAGGGCTAAGCATAGAAAGATTTCTCAAAAGCGCCACATGGTCACAAGGTCCAGGTTTCTTATTGAAGTCAGAATGAAAGTAGCCAAAAAGAACAGATCAACTGAACTATTCACTTTCTGAAGATGATCTAGAAATCACAGTTAACATGAGAAGAGTAGAAGAGTTTACCAAACCCATCAACAATCTAATCACCCACTTTTCAGATTGGCTACACTTGAAGAAAGCAGTGGCTTGGCTCAAGTGTAAAGACATACTGCTGCACTTAAACATGAAAGAAAGTCAGTCAATCAAGAAATTCTCCAGAAGAACAAGAAATACTCATCACAGAGCACATGAAAAAGTATAAACTAACTTTAAAACCAAATCCAATTTCTCCAGAACATTTGGCCGAAACAGAGCTTATATGCCTCAGTCAACTGCAAGAATTTCCTGAAGAATTAAAGGCTTTAAAGAAAAACGCTGTGTGTAAAAAAGAACACTCAAATCTTTAAATATGACAGTCATACAAGATGGAATACTGAAAGTTGGAGGAAGACTCAACAAAGCTACAATGCCAGAAGAAGCTAAACATCCTGCAGTTCTTCACAAGCATTCACATATTGCTTCTCTTATATTGCAGCACATTCATAAAGAAATCAGTCATTGTGGGCACAACTACATGCTTGCACAGTTACGCTAGAAATACTGGATACCACAAGCAAATTCAGCTATCAGAAAAATCATTGCAAAGTGCACAAAATGCAGAAGATACAATGTGAAAGCGGGTAAGCAAAAAAATGGCAGATTTGCCGGAAAATCGCCTAGTACCCAACCAACCACCTTTCACCAGTGTTGGAGTTGACTATTTTGGTTCCTTTCAAGTTAAAAGATGATGAAGTCTGGTAAAGAGGTATGGAGTAATCTTCACTTGTCTAACAATCAGAGCTGTGCACATATGGATTGCACACAGCTTGGACACTGATTCTTGTATCCATGCCATACAACGATTCATGTGCAGAAAAGGACAAGTTGAAATCATGCACTCAGATAATGGAACAAACTTTGTTGGAGGAGAAAGAGGGCTACGAGAAGCAATTAAAATTTTGACCAAGAAAAAAATCAGTAACGCTATGATGAAGAAAGAAATCAAATTTATTTTCAATCCACCATCAGCCTCTCATCAAGGTGGAGTATGGGAGAGACAAATCAGAAACATAAGATTCTAAACTCAATACTTAACCAAGAAATTCTTGATGATAGAAAGTCTCCAAACAGTGATGTGTGAAGTTGAATCAATCATCAGTAACAGACCCCTCACAAAGACATCAAACGACCCAAATGATTTGAAGGCACTCACACCCAATGACTTGCTGTTATTGAAGACACAACCCAACATGCCTCCTGGACTCTATTATAAAAATGACCAGTACACTTGAAGACACTGGAAGCAACTTCAATACATGGCTGATTTGTTTTGGAAAAGATGGTCTAAAGAGTAAATGTTGGGAATTTAAGGCATTTTCTAAATAAGCAGGATTCTGAGAAATTAATTCATGCATTTATTTCTAGTAGGATTAACTAATGCAATGTGGTGTTTACTGGATGTTCAAACTGTTCTTTATACAGCTTCCAGTTAATCCAAAATGCTGCTGCAAGAATTATTACAAGAACAAGAAAATATGAATACATAACTCCAGTTCTTAAATCCTTACATTGACTCCCAGTTAAGTTTAGGGCAGATTTCAAAATCCCCCTTTTAACATATAAAGCCTTAAATAGGCCAAGGTCCAGCTTACTTGTCTGAACTTCTCATGACTTACAAACCAGAATGTACATTAAGATCTCAAGATGCCGGAATGCTTATGATTCCAAGGATTAACAGTGGGAAGTTGAGCTTTTAGTTACAGGGCCCCTAAACTGTGGAATGGTCTGCCTGCTACTATAAGAGATGCCCCTTCGGTCTCAGCTTTTAAATCCCATCGGAAGACTCGCTACTTCAGTTTAGTATATCATGACTAGAGCTGCTGATTAACTGTACAGGCTGCATCTCTGTTGTTAGTCATTAGCACTAAAACATTAGTAATATGATAATTATAATTTGTTAATAACCCTTATCTATTCTGTTTGTCTTCTCAGTACTCAAATGTGGCACTTGATGCCACTGCCCACCTACTAAGTTGTTTTGCCTGCCTAAGGTAAAGTCATCTCTGATGGAGGAATCATCGGGTAGAGGGGTCTTTTTATCGGATTGGCTGGCCCAGCACTGACTCAGCTGTGGAATGGCCAACTGGTGGAGGCAGCTTGATGGACAAGGTCTCCAGGACTCTGAAAAAATCCTTATCTATTCTGTTTGTCTTCTCAGTACTCAAATGTGGCACTTGATGCCACTGCCCACCTGCCAAGTTGTTTTGCCTGCCTAAGGTAAAGTCATCTCTGATGGAGGATTGCAGGAATCATTGGGTAGAGGGGTCCTTTTATCGGATTGGCTGGCCCAGCACTGACTCAGCTGTGGAATGGCCAACTGGTGGAGGCAGCTTGATGGACAAGGTCTCCAGGACTCTGAAAAAATCCAAATTGTATTATGTAATTAATCTCCTGTTGAATTCTGCTCTGTACTTGTAATATTTCTATTGCACTATTATATTGTATTGAGGATTACTTTTGTTCTGTTCTGTATATTGTGTTGTATTTACCCCATTTTTTTGACACCCACTGCACGCCCAGCCTACCTGGAAAGAGCTCTCTCTTTGAACTACCTTTCCCAAGGTTTCTTCCATTGTTTTCCCTATAAGGGTTTTTTTTTTGAGTTTTCTCTTGTCTTCTTAGAGAGTCAAGCCTGTCAAAGCCCATTGCGACACTCTTTGTGATTTTATACAAAAATAAATGGTATTGTATTGTATTTGCCAATACTTCAAGAAGTCAAAAATACCTTGAAACAAGAAGATGCTGGACCCTGCAATTCCTGGGTAATGGGTCGAAGCCGCACACTGGACAGATAATAAACTGTGCCTGGTTCAAGAAACAGTTTGAAATAAGAAATTTTTAAATGTTTGTTTGCTGTGTTACTGCTAGTGACTTGAAAACAATACTTAATGTAAAAATAAAGTTAGTTGGCTCATATTGAAGTAAAATATAGTAATTGTCTCTGCTCCTGCATAGCTAATTAGTGGCTGGAAATGTAAGAGCCAATCTTAGAAAGTTAAAGCTTTGAGTTAAACTCATTTTAGTGTTTGTTTAATTTGAATAGAATATAATTTTCTTTCATAGTCATAGACAATGGTATAGCCTTTTAATCCCTGTAAGTCAATATGAGATATACCTTTCTTGCTATAACTAAGATACAGTGCGTTAATTGAGTCAGTTGTGTTTAGAACAGGTCCCAGTGCTAGCAGGGACTGAAAGTCCCATTTACAGCATGAAAATGGGATAGACATACAGTTTTCTGATTGTTTAGAACTGATCGTTCAACTGTAAGCAAACTTAAAGAAATGAAACAGGATTTATAAGCTTTAAACAGAACTTCTCCTAAACAGGAACTTTTCTTTTTTGGCTATATCAATTTTTTTTGTGTAAACTGTTTTACTTTGAATTTTTACTAAAGTTTTTAAAAGAAGATATGTTGTCTGCGGAATCATTTCAGCACGTCAAGCTTTTGCTGAATCCCATTTGCTAACTAGAGCTGTTGAACTTTGGTAATTTTGGGTAAATGCAGCTACAATATACATGTGGATGATGTGGAAAGGTCTGTGCTTAAATGCTTCACATGAATCAGTGTTAACAGTAAGGTCAACAACACATGACGCGTGGATGAATAATTTTAGGGTAACATAGCTTTCATCTTAAAGAAATATAATAAAGGATTAATAAATGTCAGAAACCTTTGCAGGCATATCAGGAAACCAGATGAGGGTCAAGTGAAAAACAAAATGTGCTGAAAGATGACTAAGAGTTAACGAAGTAATCAGTAGATGCCCTGTAAACAACCAGAATGGATAGTTGTTATATGCACAGAAATTTCAAGAGTGGTGGCTCAACTCAAAGGTATAAGAAGAACCAGAATATAATATAATTGACTTTTATTTTATATAAGTCATTTGGGTGTAAACCAACTAACCAACCAGAGTAAATGTATACAGTGATTGACACTGTATATAAATTCAATAGTTTATAAAATGAACCCCTATTCTTTGTTTCTCTGATCATTCTGGTCATTCTTTTAGAGGATGTTTCTTTTATAATAAGATTTTAAATTTCTACTACAGTTTTTGGCACCCAATGAATATAGAAACTGTTTAGCTTTAAGATTATACATGTTGAGGTAATAATAGAGGTATTTTCGGAAGATAATTGTAACTTTTGAAAATAATCAGTAATGGGGATTGTGCAAAAGAGGTAAAAAAAAGAGTTCAGGCAGGTTGGAATGGGTGAAGAGTGTCTGGATTAATTTGTTACAGACAGGTTTTAGCAAGAGTGAAAGGTAAGGTCTACAGGAAGGCATTGAGGCTAGCTATGTTATATGGGCTGGAGACGGTGGCACTGGCCAAAAAACAGATGTTAAGATTTCTGCTGGGTGTGATGCGGATGGACAGGTTTAGACATGAGCACATTAGAGGATCAGCTCAGGTTGGACAGTTTGGAGACAAAGTCAGAGAGACAAAATTGTGTTGGTTTGGACATGTGCAGAGGAGAGATACTGGGTATTTTGGGAAAAAGATGCTAAGGATAGAGCTACCAGGCAAGAGGAAAAGAGGAAGGCCTATGAGAAGGTTTATGGATGTGGTGAGAGAGGTCATGCAGGTGATGGGTGTAACAGAACAAGATGCAGAGGACAGGAAGATATAGAAACAGATGATCCGCTGTGGTGACCCCTAACGGGAACAGCAGAAAAAAGAAGAAAGCCTTACATGAGGCGAAATATGAATTTATTTTCTAAATAATTTAAATTCCATGACTGCACACATCTGAACAATATTCTATAATTAGAGCAATTGGGAAAGGGACTGTGGAGCTTAACTGTTGTGGAACATGACCCGGACACAGACAGGCAGACACGTTTGAATCACCCCACACACGTTTATTCTACAAAGTCATATTTACAAAAGTGCTCCACAGTCCCCAAAAGTCCCCAAAATCCTGTACACAAACACAATGCCTTACTTCTTCAGGCCACCTCCTTGCCTCCTCCAGAGACCTTGTCCTTCTTCCACCCGACTCTAGTCAACGTATGAAGGGAGGTGGCCCCTTTTATACACACCTGTGCTCCAGGTGCTTCCTGGCGGAAGTGCCGGCTGCGTACCTGGAAGCATTCCAGGTGTCCCTGCTCCTCTTCCCCACAGCACTTCCTGGTGTGGCGGAAGTGCTGAGGTCCAGGGCTCCCAAGGCATCGGGGCACCCCCTGGCAATGACCACGTGCCCCTACAGGGTTGAGCTTCAAAGCTCTGTACACGTGGTCCCCATAGCAACCAGGGTGGTTGCCCCCACATGGTCTGAGGTGGGTGTAAGCCCTCTTCCGGTCCTACAGGGCGTCCCAGCCGGGTCGCCCCCCCAGCCACCTGCGACACTGTTTAGTTTATTTTGATCTCATTTCTAATAATAATTAGGAATTTACCAGTCCAGAGTGTGGAATCTGCTTGCTATACTGACTGATAGATGTTTTCTGGAGGAGACACTGATGTTATGATACCATCTATTATTCTAAAAAGGGAACAAAATGCCTCCCCAGATTCGAGCTCAAGGGTGAGGGTTGAAGTCATTTATAAATTTTCCTAATTTCTACATACACCTCTACAGAACATGGCTTTTTAACTAATAACCTCCATACTACTCTATTTTCAATTTTCATTTGTTTTGTTTAACACTCCTGTATGTAATGATTACATCTTACCTGAAGAAGGGGCCTGAGTTGCTTCGAAAGCTTGCATATTGTAATCTTTTTAGTTAGCCAATAAAAGTGTCATTTTGCTTGACTTTTCACTATATCAGTTGATAGAATTTGGGAATGCTGTCTGTATGTTTGTCATTTATAGTTATATAATTATATATAGTATTTAATTCAAAATGCTGCTGCAAGAATTATTACACGAACCAGAAAATATGAACACATAACTCCAGTTCTCAAGTTCTTACACTGGCTCCCAGTTAAAGTTTGTGCTGATTTCAAAATCCTCCAAGTAAACATATAAAGCATTAAATGGCCAACAAACTGCTTACTTATCTACTGTAAACTTCTCATTGCTTACAAACCAGATCATACATTGACATCTCAAGAAGTCAGTCTTCTTAAAATTCCAACGATTAATTAAATAACAATGGGACCTCAAGCTAGTTATGGGCACCCAAAGCTGTGGAATGATCTGCCTGCTAATTTATGAGATCCCAATTTTTGACCCATTAATATAGTCATTAGTAACTATTGGCTTAAATAACAGAATATCTGGAAATTTGCATGAAAATCATGTTGATAATGATGAAATTTTTAAAAATGAAAATAAAAACCACTAACTTATCCCCCATAACATATAAAAATGCTTGCTACATTGCAATTAAAATGAAAATAAAAACAGCAAGTCCAGTTTTGTTGTTTCTTATTGACACTAAAACATTGAAAAAGCAGAAATTGGTTGGGTCCTGAGTGAATCAAGAGTGAATTTGGGAAATAAGATTTTTTTTCAGTCAGTCAGTCAGTCAGTCATTATCCAACCCACTATATCCTAACACACAGGGTGCATGGTAGGAACAAATCCCCAGGCAGGGTGCCAGCCCACCGCAGGAACACCTTGTTATTAAGATTAAATTACACTCTGTCCTCATGTCCTTCCTTACAGTTCCTCTAAATCTCTAGTTATTTTGCGGAGGTGATATAAATAGCAATAGATGATAGCTTTGATGGTAATGGCTAATGATTTCTAGTTTTGCATCCCAGAGTAAAATACTCGGAATTTGTATTATTTGTATGAATAGCTGCTTCTTGGTAAAATGTAATATTTAAGTCCATTCATTTACTAATGTTTGGTTTGAGACCAAAGATTTTTACACATTTTTAGATAAAAAGAACCTCTAGAAGCTCAGATACTCTGAGGTGTCATTCACATGTGTATAGAGGACAGCTTAAGAGCTCTGATAAATGTAATTCCCCAGAAATCCAGCAGTTCCCATTGTGTCCTAATGTCTCTTCTCCTCTACCCTCTGCAGGCCAGAAGATTGACAGCTATAACACCACTGTCATCACTTACAGTTGTCTGTCCACCTACGTGCTGGAAGGACTTAAGATTGGAAGATCCACTGTCTTGAGGCAGTTCAATTGGGAACTCACATCTGCAAAGATGTTTCCATAATTATTGCATGATTCTTTGTGTTTAATTCACTTCAATTATACAGGGTCACCAGGGTGATACCCCAACTCTTTATCATGGTCTGTCTGTTCTCTTACAGAGGATATATATCATATTAAAAAATTACCGGTGGCATTGATAGTGCACATTACCTAGATACATACAAGTGTCAAGTTACGATGGTCTCAATTTATGGCAATTCTGCAGATATGATTGAACACATAAAACCCCCACAAATTTTCTTTTCAATTGCATTTATAGCTGGCAGTGCAAGCAGAAGCATAATAAGTTGCATTACAGGTAAGCAGCTAGATCAACAGCAGAGTGGTAGAACCCACTGTTTGTAATTTCCAGCACCCTAGGCATGCTGCCCAGCAGTGCCACCCAGGGACTATAGTCAGTAAGAGATGGAAGCAACACCCTGAGTGTTTCCTCAGCAGAGATATCAGATGCCACACAATCGTTAGTTATTGGTGGATTTTCCAAATTCATAAGGTTCTGAGTAATTATCAAAAACTACAGGATGTTTAAGGTTAAGGTTGATATACAGTGCATATTTGTAGTTCAGTTTTAATTATGTTTTTTTATGATATAAAGTACAGTAATATTGCTTGTCACACATGTGCGCATGGGAGGCAGCTAAAGGGCTTGAGTGACGGCAGTTCTGAGGCATGCCGGGATGTTGCAGAGTGCACTGACTCTTTTTCTCTCTTGCCTGCAGACCATTCCCGGGAGATTCCATCGGGCTCTCTTGACATCATTTCCGGGACCGAGCCAATGGAAGGAGACCTTACTGGCTCCGGCCCCTCTGAAATCACGTCCAGGCTCGAACCAATGGATAAAGAACATGAGCCTGATCCTTATGACCTCACTTCCTGTTTTCCCCTTTAAAACCCTGCCCTTTTCCTAATTCCTCAGTCTTGTTTTGGACTCAATTGTAGGCACATCAGTGCTGTTATTTCATAAGAAAACGACTTTGCAGCCAGGATACCAGATTATACGGGTGGCTGCCTCAAACCTTTATCTGTGTATGTCTCGTTCTTGTGACATGCTTTACTGTCATTTTATTAACACAGTAAGTCTGAAATGCTTCTCTGTAAAATAAGAAAGTATTTTGCTTTTTTTAATAATTTCCTAATAGCAGACATTTTTCAGTTAAAGGTCCAATTTACATATAAAATAAACTTACACACATCTATAGCTTTACATTTTGTAAGGAATCAATAATATTTTAAAATTAAAAGCCACAGGCTTTTATCCAGCTCTTCTTTGTACAGTGAACAGAGCAATGGATTTCCATTTATCTACAAAAATCTCTAACATGAGCCTCATTTTAATTACACTACTCACAGTAGGCCTACTACTTACACAGCCATGCACTTGTAATCTGGGCAGAATGTGGTTTGGTATTGACCTCCTAGAAAACATGGTGTCTGGATGGCAGCATATGTTGCTCCAACATTTGTACATATCTTTCTGTATTAATCGTGCCCTCACAGATGTACAAGTTACTCATGCCATGGGCATTGAAATGTATGAAACGTTGAAGCGTCATGCCATAAAACATGATTCCACTGAGATACTTTCTATCTCAGATGAGACAAAGCTCAGTGAAGTTGGTGGAACTTCTTGACAGTGTTGATGTATGGCTTCTGCTTTGCACAATAAAGCCTTGAGTTGCATTTGTGGATGCAGTGGTGAATGGTAGCAACTGACAAAGTTTTACTGAAGTATTCCTGAGCCCAATTCATGATATCCATTACAGAAGCAAAACAGTTTTTAAGACAGTGCCATCTGAGGGATTGGAGATAATGCGGATTCAGAACTGATTTTCAGCCTTGTCCTTTACACACCTCGATCTGACCAGATTCCTTCAATTTTTTAATTATGTTGTGCATAGTAATAGGTGGAATGCCCAAAATCCATCTGATTTGTCTTTGGGAAATGTTCTCAAAGTGTTGGATTATTTGCTGGCCCACCTGTTGGAAACCTACACTATAACATGATTGCCTCACCTGTTTAATATCACTTTATTTCAATGTGTTACCTCATTATTACTCTGTCACAACTTTTCTGGATGGTTTTGCAGTCATCAATTTTAAAATAAACATAATCTTTAGAAAGCAATGCAATTGATTGGGCAAAAGATGAAATAATTTGTCTTTATATTGCTTTTGTTTGAACACAAGTCAAAGCAAATTTACAAATGATTCATTTTTGTTTTATTAGCATGTTTCATGCGGTCCCATTTTTTTTGTAGTTGGAGTTGTAAGAAGTTATCTACAATTAGTGCCAGTCAAAACTTATTTGTATCCCTAGGTGAGGGAATGGAGACGGCGCCAATTGGGGGACACTCTGTTCTATTAAACACAAAAGACCGGGTGGGTTCTGGGGGTCTCCTTGGAGTCCAGAGCACGTGTCCCATCAGTAGCATAAGCAGAGCCTCTCTGTGAACATACAGCAATATTTATGAAGGGCATGCTCTTTCACTTTCATAAATGGCATCCCTTGAGTGATGGGACGCAGACAGTATTATCAGATTCCAATTACATAAATGGCATCCCTCTGTGTACATACTATACACTTTATGGAGCACGCACCCTTTTTCATATTTTTTTTGGTTTGGGCTCCCCTGGCAAGATTCCACTCTGGCTGGCTGGCCATGTCGACCATACGTCCAGAGTGTTTGCTTCAAACGTGCTCAGATTTGCCAGGTTTCCAGCTGTCTCTCTAAACCTCCACTGTAGATTGATCACGGAAAATACATTTTTGAAAAAAAAAAAAAGCATTTCTGCAACGTGTTTTCAAAGAGTATCTTGCAGAATATTCATAAAGAAATGTTTTTTTATTTAAATAAAAAAATGTTTTATTTCTTTAAAAAGATAATCATATTTTGAGTATTTTTTTTTATTTTAATAAATGTCATAAAGGATTAGGCTCATGGTTCTCACTTACTTTAGAGCACATTAAATGTGCACTTATAGAAGTTTATCCGTTTATCCAGAGATCATGCTGATTCTTTCATATTTAAGCAGTTTCCACGCAGTTTCCACTTATGCCTTTTTGCTGCTCCTCAGATGCTTCTGTGTGTATAGTTTGCAGCATATGGAGTTTAATTTTTCAGTTCCCTGACTAACTTTATTACAGATGAGTTTAGCTTAGAACAAGACTAGGCCACAAATGATAACTAACATTTACTCAAGCCCCACTCATTTAGTTAAAATTAACAAGCCACTTCCAATAGGTCTTGTCAGGTTAGGCTGTATATACCAAACAGAGCTCAGTGCTTATCGCAATCACTAGTACATAGCATAACATACCATTATCAAGCTCGCTGCAGCATCATTTGTATGTGTTTCTTTTCATCTAATCTTGAAATGTGCCATATTTTAAATTACACATTATTACAATAGTTCAGTTCTCAGATCACTATCTTTTTAGGGGTTTGAATATTCTCTCCATGGCTTTATTCTCTCCTTCAATTACAAAATTGGCTTCAAATGAATGATAGTGACAGTGTTCTGTTTTTCTTGTTTTATTCACTTTATTCTATATGAAATTTGGTGACAGAGTGTAATATTTTAGATATACTAAGAGAGCAATTTTCATTTGACAGCTTCTGGACCACTGTCATTTCAGACAAATGCATAATACACTGTAGATGATCAGTAAGCTGAATCAAACCATTAGCCTACTGCTAGCATGTAGATCTACATAAATACTTGTATTTTGGCTACATTTCATTATCTCCAAAAGTTAGAGTGGCATAGGTAGCCTACTGTTAATATACTATAGCAACTCAGCTATTGAAAATGAAGAACTTTTGCTTGCACAAATGCCATTGCCAGTGCCAAAAAGCATACAGTTTCTAATGAAAACATACAGATTCTGAATGGACCAACACTTTTTAATAGTTTAGGTTACTTATGGGCTTGTTAATTTTATTTCATATACAAATCCCATTAACCCAAGTCAATCAAATATAAAGATAGGAATGTCCTACCTACTGTCTTATCTAAAGAAAGCATTTTTTTTAACAGGAAGGTTTTTTGGGAAGTAATGCTATAATAATAATAATACATTTTCTATCTGTTACTTATATCATGTCAAGCTTTTAAACTGAAGGCAGGGCTCTTGGGTAAGAGATCCATTAAAGCAAATTGTATTGTAAACTTTGTGACATCCATTCTCCATGGAGGGCAGCACGGTGGTGCAATGGTAGTGCTGCTGCCCCACAGTAAAGAGACCTGGGTTTGTGTCCCAGGTCATCCCTGCAAGGAGTTTGCATGTTCTCCCTGTGTCTGTGTGGGTTTCCTCCCACTGTCCAGGTTAGGTTAACTGGTGATGCTAAATTGGGCCTAGTGTGTATATTGGTGGTATGTGTTTGCTCTGCAATGGACTCACACCCATTCTAGGGTTTGTTTCTGCCTTGTGCCCTATGCTAATTGTGCCCACCCAATTGATCCATGTCTGGATTAAGTAGGTTAGGAAATGACATGATATTCTCCATAAAAACCTGAAATTATTTTTTATAATTCAGTTTATTTGAAGAAAGTAACATTGCATACAATCAACTTGAACTCACACAACAAATGACTTCATACTGAGCACAAAAACACAAAAAAACTAAAACTAGAAAAGCAAAAATGAAAACATCTAAATCAGAAAGTTAAAAAAGGAAAACCTGAAATTATTTTTCTGAGCCACCATTATCAACAACACAGAGTAACCAAATTTATAAAAAAAGCATAATTTTTGTTAGGCGAATAACTATAATTCACAAGAATTTTAGAGCATTGCCTCTTCACGGTCCTAGTGGAGGAAATGTCAGCGAACATCATAAATTGTTTCTGCATAATGTTGGAGAGAATACACTGACTTTGTTGATTTTATAGCCAGTCTGCTGAGGAAAATGTTCACACTATTGTGGATTTCCTGACTGACAGCAAAGAAATGACTAATGTCACATTTTTGTGTGATATCACCTACAGTAAATCAATTTAATTTGCAATTGCAAGGAAACAACCATACTGTTGCTGACATGCATAAGCCCACTGATGATTTCCACATACTGTAAACTGGCCCTGTTTCAACAAGATCTATTGAAGAAGAAAGCTACTCTGTCACCAGCAGCAGCAACATTGCAAGGAAAATTAAATGCAAGAGGATTTTCTGAAGCATATATTCATGGCAAGAATAATTTTAAGTAGCAGTTTCAAGAGTGTTTGCCTTTTGAATGAAATCCTTCATCATCTATGACAATTATTCCCCATTTCTGCAGTTATCCAGAGACTGCTGAGTCCAAAAGGCTTCTTCAATGCTTGGGTTTTTAACATCATAATTTATTGTTCTGTACATTTTTATTTTACTTTTTTTGTTACTTCCTCTGCTGCTCTCTGTTGGCTTCCATATTAATCAACAAAAACATCTCACTTAGTCTTTTCTTTTAATTATTTCTTTATGGCTGTCTTCTGTGAACATTTTGTATACTTTCATATTCACTTATGAACTTGAATGTCTTAGAAAAGCTCAGCGTAAAAGTCGTCTTTCTGATCCCCTGTATGCTTTTGGTTTGCTTTAAGTTTATACTTTCATCATTTGCTTCTTTATATGTTTCTGCCTGCTCTAGTGTTTTGGTTCTAATTTGGAATAATTTCAGATATTTCTCAAATTCATTTACTTTTCTTCCTCTTCTTCATTTTCTTCAAATTTCTTCTTCTTTTTTTTTTTTGTTTTTTGCTGTACCGTTCTGATTTTAAAGATATTTTTTAAGTCTGTAACACACTGCTATAAACGTTCATAGTTCCTACCTCATATTCCTACACAAATACTTACTATGAGGCCTTGTCTTCCATGTTTGTTGTTGGTAAAATACTGCTGTTACATTAATTATTTTCATTTTCTCCAAATGTCCTTCTTTTGATTCACCCATATTCAGATCTTTAAACATTTAATCACCTACTTACAGTGGTCAAGCAGATGAAACATTATTATCATATCATTGAAATGCTTGTCAACTTTTGTAGCTCGTGAGCATGATCTTTAATGGTAGCTCCTCTTATCGGTTGTATTACACCCCTTATTTATAGCCAGTCTAACAACTTTTGCTATAAACTTTATCAATAAAGTACAAGTATTTTGTAGATCTTACATCATCTTTTTTCAGCTTACACTTCACCCATCCTCCATAATCTTTTCAAACCCCAAAATATAAATAACGTTTTCACTATTTTACACAGAATCCTTTTTCATTAAAAAATATTACTGTCAAATACATCTTCATGGAGGCTAAAATGATCTGATTAACAAAATATCCCCTTCCATCTTTATGCTTCTTGTTAATCATAACACAACTTTTTTAGGTTAATACTCTCAATAATGTCTCCTAATTTTCACTGTTTGTCTGTTAATTTCCAAATTGTACAGTACATTGATCATTTCTGTTTTATTTATTCCTTGTGGCTTCCTCACCCATTCTCACCATGGCACGCATGCTCATTTTGTTACATTTAATTTTAAACAAGATTCTTTTATGCTAAAGATTTGTGTAGGTACAGTGGAGTTATCAAGTGTTTTTTTTATCACTAGTTAACAAAGTAACAACAGCCTTGTGTAAACACCTTAACGGGTTGAAATTTTTCTTTCAAATGTACAGTAGCTTTTTTGATGGCATTAGGTTTAAAATGACATTTAAACAGAAGTGTAGAAAAGGAAAGACCTTGTCTTTCACCTCTGTAATCTTTTATAACCTTGCTTAACCTGTTTTTAACTCTTACCATAGTAATAAGGTGACTATAAATTACTTTAAACTAGTGTACTAACTTCTGGAAATGTAATTTTTCTCACTTTTATCAAAAAATTTTTCCACGTCTTAATTAACTCAGGCTAGTTTTTAAGATGTACAGCATTTCTTATATTATATCACATTTTTCAATAAACAATCAGTCACTTTTCTCCCTGGAATAGTGCAAACTTGGTTTTGATGAATTATATCTTAACTAACATTTGTTTTACTATTTCACTTTTGTGAAGTTTATTTTCTTCCTATTTAAAATCAGCACTTCGCTTTACTCTTATGCAATTTCTTTCCAGTTTTCTCTTATTAGATTTTCCTTTATTAGTGGCAGAGTAATTTAGTCTAGGCTTAAGTCTTGTGATAATCAAAATAGACACACCACAGAGTATCATTTACAGTCCATTTTGTCCAGTGAATATTTTATTGTTCTGTTCATAATTTCTTACTTCCTTATTCTTCGCAGTTCATTCATTTCAATTTATTCTGCTTATTAGGAAGCCTACAGGTATCTTACTGGTTCCTTGAGCACTATCCATAGTTCAGGTTGTTTTCTGGTTTGTCTTCATTTCTTTCTGTCTTATCTTCTCCATCATGGCATAATCCTTTTTTTCAATCAGTACATCTTTATAATGAGAATTATGCAAGTGTTCCTATTTTTTGTTAGCCCATTTATTTCTCACTCATCATTTGATTATTTTAACAGTATTTATTATTGTGACAATGCAGGTTCTGCTCCATGCTCCCTTCTTGCTTTTGGGAGACCTTGAACCTGACACCGCCAGTAATGTCACCGGTGAGCTCAGCAGTGAGGAACAACAAATGGAGCAAGGGGATGGTGTAAAAGTGTCAAGTGCTTTTATTAAAACAACAACAAAAACAAAGTGTCCAAATAAATAAGTGCAGTGTCTCCAAAATCTTTTAAATAAATAATCCAATAAAAACAGAAGTGAAATAGTGAAGGTTAAAACAATAAATAAATCCTTTAAAATGAGGTTAAAACAATGGCTGGAAGCAGTCTCTTTAAAATCCAAAGCAAGGTGCCTTCTTTTACCTGGCGGCTCCCCTGCTTCTCCCATCGGGCTTTGCAACAGGAGAGTCACCCTACCTGCAGCTGACCTTTTTTCCATTCCTGATCTGGAGGCTTCCCAATCCCTGGCTTCGGTTTAGCACTTTCCAGACAGAGACTTGGCTGTTACCCAATGGCCAGGACACTCACATTGGGGAATCCACCTCCTAAGCCTCACAACTCCCGCTGTCTTCCGTGGCGAGACATCCTTCTTGCTGGTCACTCCCGCTCCTCACAATGCTCAGCGGGAGTGACCACTACCAACTGCCATAGGTGTTGGCCAAACACCATGCTAGGGCTTACTGTTCAGCTGCCTACGAGCGCTCTCTCTCTCTCTCTCTTTCTCTTTCTCCCTCTCACTCACGCACCAGCTTTCTCCACACTGCTTCCTGCTTTCTTCCTCTGCAACTTCCATCTTTTTCTATGATTTTTTCCTTCCCTACTAGCCGCCTCGCGCTTGTATATATTACGGGGATGTATATTTTTATCCGTCCCATTTACACATTTTCAAACACTAGAACTGGCATTAAGGTATTTGTACTCTGCAACAGAGTTGGGCCTGCCAGAACCTCACAGTGTTGTTGTCACAGAAGATCTCAATGTAGCTCTGTGAGATTTCACTGGTGTTATGGTTCAGTCAGAGTTAATGCCCTGATTTAAGTTTATTTCTGTTATTTTCATATTTTTGTTTCTTTGTAAATTTTCAACTTCTGTTATTTATTTTGCTTTAGCATTTTTGTAAAATAATTTTTATCCTTAATGTGCTATTGTTTAAATATTTATTTTGTATTATGTATTTGTGTCTTTTGCTGTCATTCCTGGCATTTTGTGGGTGGAACAGCAAGATACAGGGTCACCTTTATGTCCCTTCTGGAGCCTGTTGAATCTTCAGAGGCAAATCATGTTGGAAGAACAGTGCTTCTGTTGCTGAGGAAAGAAATGATCACAATCCCAATCTATCTCCTTTAAGGACATGGATTAAAAGATCCTTGCCCAGGTGCCACTCAATAGGCTAATTGCTGTCATTATACAGATTATTGACAAACAGACCAGATCTGTGGGTCATTGTTTGGTCAGTGTCTTACCTCTCTGCATCAAACTCATCCTTATTAAGAAAGCAAGAAGTCTTGCACATTTATGGGTAGGATTCTGTATAAGCTGGGGAAGAGCCAAATGTTCTTTTCATTTGTTAGCGTGATATACTTTACAGATATTAACATGATGTTAATAAACAATGAAAAACATCTGATCCTTTCCTTTTATTTTCCTGGGTCAGACAAAGCTGCCCTCTTTTATCTCTTGTTTTTCTTTTAATGTTGTAAAGCACTCTTAATTAATCTAATCAGACAAAATTAAGAAATCTAGGAGAACACTATATGGGACTAAGAAAAAGTAAAGGCCAAGTATTATTGCATATGGGGATGTCGCAATGTTCCATGAAGACTAGCAATGAATGATGGCACTCATGTAAACCTTTGAAACTTTCAGCTGAGCTTTACGGATAAAAGCGAAGAAAGGCAAAACAGATGCACTTTGGATAGTGGCATTTATTGTTCACCTTTCCATTTCTCCTTATAATTAATTCCAATCTTCCTCTACTTTCTTCTTCTTTCATTCCAGTACTATATTCTCTAGTCTTGGTTTGCATCTCTATTTGAGGGTGTACGTCTATGCTGCATTGTTCATAAAGTCCTCATTCTTGAAAAAATAGCACCATTTTGAAAGCAAGGGCTATAATGACTTTACAAACTGGCTGAAAGCCTTTGCAAAGTGCAATGTTGTTAATGTTTGCCATTACATTTAAAGCATTACATTTGGCATTATTTTCAAAAAGTACCTGTCAAACAAACATATTTATTATTTTTGACATATGTGCTTTGTTTTCAATGTGATAATTTCTGAAATATCAGGTGATGTTTTATGCATATCAACTGTAAGTAAAAATCTGGAAAATATGACTAAGACTTTTCTCCAGTTTTAATGTTACTAGGCATTGTTTTCTCATAAGTTAGCTCTAAACCACCACTTGCAAATACCTGTATTTACCTGTAAATCTTTGCACTTTTATTTTTGGTTGAGAGATCTATAACCTAATTTTCTCCCAAGACAGATCTATCATGTCTAACCACCCACTGTAGAAGCCATTCTCTGATGCTTCTCAATCTGTGTTTCTGGGAGAGAAAATCCAATAATCTAATGTTACCTTAGAAGAGTGCCAGTGGGCAACCATGTCTAATTTGAATTAGAATTAGGTTAATTTTCTTTGTTGTGTTTGTGTGCTCACTGTGAAGTCATTTGTTGTATAAGTACAACTTGATTGTATGCGATTTAATAAAACCCCCGTGTGCGTCCATGTGTCCGTGTGTGTGTGTCTTCTGGTGAAGTGCGCATGCGCGGGGCACGGTGCGATGCTTCAAAGCAGATGCTTCAAAGGCCGCCTGACACGTCACACAAGACAGATAGGGCGGGACCTATAAAATATTGTGCAGCCGATTGAATCGGATTTCGGTAAATGAGGTAAGACCTAAAACATAACGCACGAAAAATCCACTGAGACGCGGAGACCAACTTCCCCAAAAATGTGGAATTAGTGTTGGTTGTTGTGCAAGTGTTCACTCTGAGGATGTCAGATTTGAGATTAACAAACTTGGCCCGGTAAAGTGTAAAGTGTCAGTCGTTGAAGGGGTTTTCCTAAATATATGAATTTTCATGATATTACAATAGGATGACTTTTAAAAGTAGATTTATTTTCGCGCACGTAAAATCTGTTGCGGGGGAGATGCCACACATACAATAATCAGCTGCACGCCAGCACAGATTAAAATACTTTCTGGGGAACTGCACGGTACTTGCTGGAGAGACGTATTACTGAGAGAGAAAATTAAAGGCACACAATACAGTGACGCATATTACAGCCACATACAAGCCAGGATTACTGTAACAGAAAATAGACGGTCCCTTGCCATTTAATATAGACTGTTCCTACTAATGTTTATGCACTACTGTTCTAGTGCCCGTTATTGTAACAGGCTTAATGTCTAGTATGAAATAAATAAGTGAATTTGGTTATATAAAATGCTTTGTCACAAGGATTCCTGATGTTATGCAATTTCATATGAACTAATCCATAATATTTTACTTTACATAAAACTAAGAGACTGAAAAAACCTCATTATATAATAATAGGAATTCAAAGTTTTCTCTTGTTTTTAAAGCTGCCGTCCAAATTATAATTTCAATTTGTTTGCAAACAACAATGTATTCTAATGATGTTGTCTATGAGTAAATTGTGTTTCATTTTTTAAACTTGATATGGACCTTGAATATTGCTTTTTGAAAGAGTGTTTGTATTCTTTACTTTAAGAGCTTTACTGTGGTTGTCCAGTCAAAACATGGAATGCTAACGACTCCTCAAATTTTCCTCGCACTCTTTATAAATGAATGTAAATAAGAAATGTTGGCTTACACAAATCAGTAAGACCTTGTTGTAAAAGGTCAGAGAATGTTTGATAGAATTTAACTAGAATTCACTTTTTTCCTGGGAATTTGCTTTTACCAAACGCATCTTTTGTTCCAGGAAAGATCTCATTAGGCTGTACCTAGTCAATTTTCTAAAACATGAAGAAATTGTAGATATTTGAAAGAGAATACTGAATATCTGTGTGTGTGTGGATGATGATCTAATGGTAAAAGAACAAAGGTACGGCCATAGTTTCTTAAGCAAACATAATCATTGATTTTGGCATTCTGAGGCAAAGTATTCTATTTAATATTTCTGATAAATATTGAGGAAAGTGTAAATCTCGTTATATTGAAGTAGTCATCATTACCGTAAATAACATTGATTACTTAAGTACAGTATGATGTAGGACCTTGCCTACTAAGAAAAAATTAGAAATTTTTTGAGTATTCATTTACATTTATGCTTTCAGTTTTGACATTGTAATTTTAGTGGTGAGATATATTTTAATGTGGTCCTTTAGTGGATGTACTGTATGACAGTATGGTAATAGATCTTCATTTTGCATGACTTTTTTTAAAGTCATTATTTGGCCAAATACATTATGAAACATGAGCTGATCCAAGCCATAATAATCCCTAAGGATTGTCAGTAACCATGTACCCTGGCCAATGGATTTAAATACGGGAGTGGTTCTCCTAGGTTGGGTTCTTTAAGTGTTTGATGATCTCTTTGTCTCTCACTCCATCTTACTCACTCACTCTCTCTGCATGGCTCCTGAGGATGGATCTGCCCCTTTGGACCACATCTCT